>NW_015090872.1:7942458-8101420 GCF_001431845.1 Calidris pugnax | reverse complement strand
AGCTCTGGGGAGGAAGGGGATGTGGGAGGTGAATGGAAGGGGGGCAGTACGGGGGGCTGGGTGGGTGGCCTGTGGGGTCTTGGGGCTGGTGTGGAGGCAGCGGAGCCTGCAGCGGGCACGGCCGGGATCACCCGCCTTGGAGGGGATGTGGGGGGTGAGGGGCAGCTGGTGCAGGAAACACCCCACGGCCCCGGCAGTGTCTGCTCAGGCCCCAGAGAGGGTCTGTCCCTGGCTCCTCAGAGTTGTGCTGGCGCTTTAGCTCCCGGTGTCTCCCGCCCGTGTCTGCTGTTTGTGTCCGTACTCACTCTGGCCGCTCTCGGGGTGCCAGTACTAAACAAGCTCAGCATAATCTTACTTCCTGTTGTCAGACCAAAGCATTACTCTTTTGTTTTTCCCCACTCAAGTGACCACCTGTCTGTCATTGCTGTGGCCTTACTTCTGCTTACGTCGGACAGCATTCCCCTTCATCTTTCCCTATGCTTTTATCCCTTTGGTATAGGTATTTTACACTGTTGTATCTACTCAGCATAATTCTGCCTCTCTGTTGGATGCGTGGCTGCTCTGTGCACATAGGCCCAATTTCTGTGCCTTGTATCACCCTGCAAGCTGATGGAGAAGCAAACAGCTCTGTGGCTTGATGTGATGTGATGTGTCACTGCTGCGCCTTCCTGTCCCATGCTGAGCCCGTGTTTGGAGCGTCTGTGGCTGGCACAGGCTGGGTGAGCTCTGGCTGTTGAGGGAACTGGTCCTCCTCTTCCTCTGGTCTCTGGCTGTGTGTTCATGCCTCCTCTTTGTGTCAGCTTTAGCAATCGTGTGGTTCTGGGATGTGGAGGAAGTTGGAGAAGAAGGTTGTTTGAATGGCTTAACCCTGGCAGAAGTTGGAGTTCCTGTTCTTCCCTCCATTGATCCTGTCTCTGCTGCCAGCTGGTTCCTGGCTGCTACTGCCACAAGTTTTTGTGATGACCGTGGCTTGTATTGTTGGATCCTTCAGTGATCTAGCTGCCCTGCCAGGAGAGGCTGGTTGGTTTTCTGCTGGGTTAGTGAGTTGAGTCAGCATTGCAAGGGGTGTGAAACCTACTAAAGCTTATGGGGAGGAGGAAGAGGAAACTTCACTGCCAGAAGTGAGGCTTAGAGGAAGGTAGAGGGGAGCGAGACCTCCCCTGAGTAATTGGGGAGCTTTTCTATTGACTTGAGCTGTTCCACAAAGTTTTGCCCTGAGTTGGATATGCTTGCTACTATGTGTACTTTCTGGCACAACTATGTTTAATGTGGATTCATCCTATTTGGTGACAATGCAGTCTTAAATTGGCTAAATTTAACCATTGAACTGTACCATTAAATATTTATTTTTTAATTACTGGTGCCTGCCTAAATGTAGAATGTACTTGAGAAAGCAATAAATTGTGGCTAAAATTTGTTAGCAGGAGTGTGCTACTGTCGCTTCAAGTTAAAACATCCTAGTTCATTTGAACTCAGTTTGTATCATTCTCCTTTTGCCCCTATGGTTTCCCTTCCTTCAGGAGAGAAACTGTGGAAAACCCTATGTCAGGGTATATTGTGGTCTTTTTGACAGTCTCTGATACTACTACCTCTGAAGAAACTGCAGAAAGCCTTATGGTGTAATCACTTGATGCCACTGAAACATCCTTCCAGCCTGGAGCTGATATGAAGTGGTTAAAATTATGAAGCAAAAATCCTGTAGTATTTCTGAAAAAAGTTTATATCTTTCATTATTAGTATTTGCTGTTACAGTTTTTGTCATTCTTCGTGTTAAGATGAATTGCCTAAACCGAAGACTAGAAGCCTTCTAAATGAAGTTTACTGCAGTGGTAAGGGATGGTAGAGACAGTGATGTAGACCAAGGTCACTACAAAGTCCTAGCGTCCTTGCAGGGAGTAGCATGGACATAATGAACACAGCACAGGAAGGAGCCTTATCTTATAGCAAAGCAGAGTTGCAGCTTTCTCCTGACCTTGCTGAGCAGGTGGGTGTAGTCTCCGTTCTTCCCATCAGTGTACCTGTTAGAGCAGTTAAATAAACCTGTTGGGAGGCATATAGTGGATAGAAATGTCAGTTTACTTTCTTACAGTCATGGAGAGAACTGGGAGGACGTGGGTGAATCAGAGTTCCTGAGTCACCAAATCCCTGTTTTCACAGGGAGCTATTTAAACCTTTTAAAACATGCTACTACATACGGCTTCAGACACATGACTTCCCTGCTTACCTGTTTCTCATAGAGTTCACGTTGATCTCTTCTGGCTTTGAGGTGTAATTGGGAAGATCATAGTTGCCCGAATCAACAAAACAAAGGTTTCTTTGCTTGCTTAAAACGTGTATGCAGGGAGCATGGGTTGTTGCTGATATGTGATTAGATAATAATGGCTATAAAGACTCATGTCAGAGGTATGGTGGGCGATTTCATAGTAAAGCGTGTGGTTTTTTTCCCACTCCAGTAGATAAAATCTTCTAGTTATAAAACCTGAAGCAATGATGGCCTATTGTTTGTAAACTTAGGACATACCAATTTGGGGTTGGAAATGAGGTTCAGAAACTGATTTTGAAAAGGGTCATGGAAAAAGCTATTAATTTGGGCACACTCTTGCAAATTTGCAAACACGTTTTTTTAAGCTTACTTTGAAAATAATCTCACTGAAGTCACATGCTTTTCCTTCTTGACTCCTTCTCTGCAAGTGTGGACAGACCAAAGGCCTAGCAAGGAAACGCGTTTGCAGTTCTCCTACAGTGTGTCGGTGACTTCCCATCAAATGAAGAAGTTGCCTGGGGAGGGGCTTCGGAGCGGTCCCGAAGTAGTAAGAGCTGAGCTGTGCTGGCAAGCTCTATGTATATCATCAGGAATTCCTGGAGTCATTTTTTGATATGCAAATAGCATTGTGAAATAATACTTTCTCCTTATCTCTAAGCAATGAGAATTTCAGTTTCAGAGTTTAATGGAGCAGGCTTTTACATTGACGTTTCACTTTTGTTTTTTCTTCTAACAAAACGTTTTCTCTTAATGAATGAGATACGGATTGTAGCAGCTGCATGAATCACTCTGAACCTAAATTTTTAGAAAGGAGAAGCAAGTTTAAGTGATGTAGAAATATAGCTGCTGTAAGTAACAGTTAAAGAAAGAAAAAGCAAAATTCTGTTGCTTTCAATGTGTGCAATTGTAAGAACTCTCTAGAAGAAGCTTCAGCCTCTTCCAGTCTTTAAAAATGCATCAGTAAAAAGCTGTATATTTATGGGATCATTTCTTTGTCGTTATCTGTCACTGTTGTTGAAGTTTAAATTTATTTTTTTTTATTCAACTTTGTATTGACTTCCTGAGACCCCAGCTGCAGAACAGATGATGGATGAATGAGGCAGAAGAAAGAATATAAGTGAAACCATTGCCAATTACCATTCTTAGTAAAAGTATATTGTGGGTAGTTTCTGGGTAGAACTGGTGGTTCTAGTGTATTCCCTTCAAAGGGACTTGTCTGAGGAGTCTCCAGTTTAGATGGAACTGAAGCTTTGTACCTGGTTTGTGCAGGCAGCCCCGCAGCTGAAGACTGGCTGTCACTGCAGCTCCCTGGTATGTGTGGTGGTTTTCATCTTCTGTGGCTTTGATTGTGGTCTATCAAAACAAGGCCAGCTGAGATGCACCACACAGTTACACAGGGGATACAGGCTGAATAGGTCACTCCTGCCACTTTGTGTCTTTCTAGACTTAGGATTGTTTTTTTTTTCTTCTCTTCTTCACTGCTGTGTAACCAAAACTTAGTCACTAAGCATCTGTTTCTCAGGTAACAAAGTTTTTTGTCACTTTAAAATAGGAGTAATATAAGAAAGTGACATATTTAACCCCTTTGGAATAGGTCTTGATCAGTAGTCAGAGAAACTGTTGTATGTTCTTAACCTGTATACTTTGGTTTACTTCTTACTTTCTGAAGAACATGTAGAAATTGGAATATCAGGGGTTCCAGGGGGTACGGCGCTGCAGTGCAGCCTCCTTCCCAGCCTGCTGCATCCCAGTGCTGCCAGTAGGGAGTAAACCCTCTGATGAGTGGGGTTATTGCACGGGTAATCTCTGTGTGGTTGTGGTACTGCTGAAATCACCGAGGCCACTCGTGTGGGTGAGCTCAGCCACATTTAAGGTGTTAAGAGTTATGTGAGCAAGAACTCGGTCTGCATACAAAATCTGTTTGTTTGGCTCAGACTTACCTAGCTGTATTAGGAGGAATTTTTTAAAGAAATGTTTGGTCTGGACTTTCTGCCCTTGGTGTTTGGGACTGAAAAAGCAAGATTGTAACTTACTTGGCACAGCCGGCTGGAAAGTATTGCAGAAGACCAGAAAAAGAAAGATACAGTTAAGTTGAAAGAGAAAGCTGCCAAACATTTGTTTTTAAGTTTGGGTTTACCATTTTTCCTACTTACGTGGTTGTTATGTTTATAATTTCCAGTATGGCATTGTAGAATGGCACTTTCCATAGCTGAAGTATAGTGATGGGGAGGACATTCTTAGCGGGATGCTGGCGAGTTACACGTGTACATCATCTCTGTCCATACAACTAGGAGTCTGACGGAGTTAATTAAACAGAATGCTTCTAGATTTCTAATTGTTTGCTCTTCTGGAGATTACAGTGAATGTGCTGTTCTACTCAGACTCTAGTCAATGATTTATTTATTTTTAAGTATGTGAATATATCTTTTAAATGTGTATTCAGAAAATAATTGACCTTAAAAAATGGTGTATGTATTGAAAGATGGAACCCAATGCTTGAGCATTTTATTCTATAGTAGTTGTACCAGAATAAAGAAGTTTCAATGAACATCCCTCAAATACATTTCATCAAAATCTCTTAAATATTTTCCAATTTAATAGTAAGTTATTACAGTCTCTCTTAATAGAGATTAGAGATGTTTCCTAAAATCAGGTTGTCTTGATTTAGATAGTGCACCTAAATTGTTTTAATGAAAAAAAAAAAGTTGTCTATTGTAATTATGAATTACAAAGGCTAGGGCTTTTTTAATAGTGATTCTGGTTGTGTTTCTTTGTTGTTTGATTATGATTTATGTTAAGTAACAACAAACTGAAAAATCTTGAAACTGTATCTCAAGTTGCTCCCAGGAACTTAAAATGTTAATTTCGTTGGTTTTGGTCTTTTTAAGTGTTTATCTGGGAGTAAAGAAGGGGGGAGCTTACAGTGGAAGTAGTAACAAAATCTGCTAGCTATCATAGTGTTGCTGTAGCACAGCAGCATCAATCACTGAAGAACTGGTATTAATTAAGCCTGTGCAACTGATCTTTAATGAGTACTTGCGGAATTAGAAGGACAGCTTATTTATGCATGTGTGCAATGTAACGGTAATTATACAAGATCTTACAGTAATTCAAATTTTAAATATAGATTTGAAGAGGCTTGATTCTTTAGCCTGGAGTGTCTCATTTCTGTTGGCTAAGCACATCTCCAGTAATTACATTAACAACTGAAGTTATGGAGATGGTAGTTTTATATTTTGGAAGGGGAGTAATGTGAGTGTTAAAATCTCTGGAAAGCAGGGTTAGTAAATAGAATATTCATTTGGAAGAGGGCAGCTATAAATAGAAATCTGTCTATCTTGGGCTAGGTGGACTTGGGTAGCTTTGTTTTTTTCCTGCACGTATCTGTGAAGTCATTGCACACTGAATAGCAAATGTGCTGAATCAGCTCAGTTACCAGTGTCCTGTGATCTTTTCTTCAGGCTTAGCGTCTTGACAACCTTGTACTCACAACTGGGTTACTTAGAGTCAGCATTTTTCCTGTTTTTACTTTGTGCAGTAAACAATGTGACTTAAGTTGTTGGTGAATTTTTACTACAGTAAATCATTCTAAAAAATCCCCAAAGCAAACTCCATCTTGATAACCTGCTTTGAGAGGAAAAGAAAAGGAAAATACTGAATTTTCAGTGACAACAGAAACGTTTCTACTGAAATTGCAGTTTACAGAGCCAAGAACCCTTTGCCTGGGTCTTGATGCAGGCCTTTCTGGCTAAATCAATTAGTTTAGTACCTCAAGGAGATGCAAATGCAGAAGTGTGATGAGTGAGTGCAAAAAAAACCGACCAAAAAACCCCATGCGGTTACTTAGTGTTATGTCTTATGTTTACATGGGTAGAAAATAGAAGAATGAATTGTGACTAATTTTGTTACTTTTTTTTGCCTCATGCATGCAAAATTCATCTTAAAAACATGTATAGAAATTTAAACTGCAAATGCATTTGTGATCTTTATGAGCAGATACTGTGCTGTTAGTTTGAGATCTAGATATTGCTGTGAGTTTAGGTAATAATTTGGGTTGTTTGCTTTTTGATGGTGGTAGATTTATAACAGAAGTGACAGCTAAAGTAGCTGTCTGCAGCTATGTTAGGAGGAAATGCAGATTAGTATGTGGACTGTAACATTATTTTAATATATGCTGGAGTTCTTGATATTTCTCTCTGTGACAATATAAGTCCTGGTTTTGTTGCCACTTCAATATTACTAAAAGATTAGATCCAGAATGTGAAAAATAGTAGATATTATTATTATGATAATAAACTAAATTTTAAGCAGTCCAGTAGACTAAAACATTGTTTTATCATAGAATCATAGAATTTCCCAGGCCGGAAGGGACCTCCAAGGGTCATCTAGTCCGACCTTCCCGCAGTCAGCAGGGACACCCCCAGTTTTAACTTCCTGATGATCTCTTCAAGAGGTGTCCTTGCATATGTGGCAAAATAATTACTTTACAGTTAACATTTACTCTGTGAATATTAAAAGTAAACCAGACCTCAGACCTCGGGTAAATCAGTTGTTTTTATCCACTGTACATAACCTATGCCTATGTAGAAGATAATCTAATTTATGGGATGATGTCCTGTATACATTTTTAAATTGACTAGACACAAGGATACCCTAAGAAAATAATTTGCTGCAAAATAGTCCCTTCAAGTGTTTTATGGATGAGGGGAGATTTTGAACAGAGTAAACGCCTGTCAGATATTTGCAGACTTGCTCGTGTGGCACAAATCTTTCTGTTTGATAGTTTAAGTTTTCTGTTAGAAATTTTAAAACTGTAAAATGTGCGGGCATGGTGCTCTTGAATAATTTCTAGAGTTCATATGTCAGTAGTAACAGGGATTTAATTAGTTGTTTTGTGGCTTTGCATGGGAGACAGTGTGGCAGTAGGCAGTGTGCATACACAAACTACCTTTTTTCTTTTCATGAATTGATGATATGCCGTCAGTAATGGTCATTAAAGGAAGACCTCTGTTGCCAATTTTGTATGAATAAACTTAAAGCAGGACTAGAGATCGGTTTGCATGATGTGATTTTGAGGTTTCCAAACTTCCAAACTGTATTTTATTTGAAGCTGGATATAATACAAAGAGAAATTGGAGAAGCCATATGTAGTGAAATGTATTCCGCCTGACGAAATTTTAAAAAGCCAGTTCTGTGCAAGAGAATTCCAGATACCCATCTTTCTGGGTGCCAGATGTTAATTTAACACATGAATATCAAAGATGCTGAACTCTTCTCTCTATTTTAAATATCCTAGTCTTCAGTTATTAGTGATCTTTTAATTATTTTTTAAAAAGATGTATAACATCATGTAACAGATTTTTGTGTATTGATGGTTAGAATGACGCTGTGGATTGAAATTTGAATTTAATTCAGTCTTTTGGTACAAAGGAAAGGCGTGTTGTATTCACAGTCCAACTTCTGGCCGCAAATGCTTTATTCCTTTTTCCTGGCAAATCCGAGGTGGGGAGCTTGGGCTGGGAGATGGGAATTGGTTTTCTGCTCCGTGGTCTCTCCCCAGGGAGGCACTGAGCCCCTTCTGTCCCACTCCGAGCTGGGGCCTGGGGCTCCCCTGGCTGCTTTGGCTGGTGTGAGTCAGTACCAGGGGATCCAGCCTGCTCTCCAGTGCTGTCCTGGACTCCAGCTCTCCAGTGGTCCCCTTGCTGATGTGGCTGCTCACCAGTGGGCAGTGTCATTGGTTCAATGTAACGTGCTGCTGCTAAGATACTCTAGGTTTAAGATTGGTTAAGTAAGAGCTGGGTGGGTGAAGAAGAAAAATAATGTACATGGAGTGGAGTTGGGCCTCGAGATCTTAACTGGGGCTAGCAAAAGGCATTAAAAAGACTCGCTGCTCAACTGGAAGTATAGGTTATATCTTGTCTTTCCTACACTTCTAGCATTCATGTAAGCTGGTTGGAGTTCCTGTCTGTTGAAAGAGTTCAGTAATTAATGAAATTGACCTCCTCTTTCTTAACTTCTGTAAACATGTAGAGTTCATCATCTCATCTGCTGTGTAGCTACCTCTCTTCTTAAGGCAGATCTTAGGTGTGGGCTCCTTCAAATCTTAAAGAAGATTACTAGTTGTATCCCAAGTGCATCTTGGTTTGTTTTAGTCGTGTGTCAGGATAAGGTGAACTGCCCCCTGGAAATAGCATGTTTCCACTCTGTCATTTCCAAAGGTAATTTAGATGACTAACTGTGGTATCTACGTGTAGATACCAGAATTTGATCAGATAAGGCACGCTACAAGAATAGAACAAATGTATTGGCTTTGCCAGTCAGGATTGTTATTGGGGATAAACTATTTCAAGATGACTGAGGGATCTCTGATGTTTCATTGAGGATGCAACTTCTGGCTGAATTTGTGTGTTGCTAAATGGGAGTCTGTTTAAAAAGTATACACATGTGTGAACAGCCCCTCTACAGGATTATTCTTCAGAAGAATCTCCAGTTTGTGAAGAATGATTTCTAAAATTACTCATTTAACTTCCTGGAGTGCTTTCTTTTGTAAAGTGTCTGATTTTGAAGAAAATACTTGCCAGTTTATGCTATTCTACTTATTTATCCCCAAATGAATGATGGAAAATGAGAAGATGAAGTGTTAAGTGTGAATGCTGTCACAAAATATCCACTATATTCTTAGTATTGATCCTGCAAGATTTTTAAAAAAATACTTCAGTTCATTTGCGATGAAAAACCTTTTGTATGTAATTAATAAAGGACATGTAAACTTCTGTTTGGTTAAGAAATGGTTTACCTGCAATTAGCATCGATGGACGAATGAAAGCCCAGGGTCTTTAAAATCTCTTGATGACTAAAAGTAGTGGGAGATAAGATACTAAATGTACCCAAAGAACATTCAAACCTTTTCCAGGGCTGTGGGTGTACCATATGCATTTTGTAGTTTTAATGTTAAAACATTCCAAATGCTTATTTTTTTAACAGGTCATCCATTATCATTTGAGAATGGTGAAAAGGAAAGGAGACTGGCTTTTCCAAATGTGAAAACTGTAAATCTGAGGAGAATACCAATACGCTGTATTTCTATATTCTCCTATCGCTAATGCTTATGTACTCTGTTATCTTGAGATTGGGTTCATTTGACTGGCTGCTTCAGTGCAAAAGCATAAAGGGCAAACAAAGACTGTTTCTTTGCAGTATGAGGGAATAACTAGAGCTATTAACTTACATGTAAAAAACATCATGGTAAGTGAGTATGAGATATATGTATGTATCAGGTTTGAAATTTGTCTATTGCAACAAAGCTGCAACCTCCCTTCTGACTGTCAAATACAGCGTTCTGATTTTGTGGAAGTGTATTACCAAAATGGTCAGCTTCTGGAATGGACAAAAAGGGTAAATACTGGCTGAAGACTTGGTCTTCATAGCAAATCTGGAATTTTCCTTTTGCTTTGGTAAAGAAGATCTGTCTGATGTGGCTGGAATTGTAGAGAGGTAATGGTCCTTAGCTCTACTGAAGTGTGGTGAGCTCTTGTTATAAAAGCTTTGCCATCTTATGGTTGTTTGGACACAACTATACTTTCCTAACTATAGTAGGTATAATTTAGCAACTAAGGAAATACCAAAAAGAAAGGGACAGATATTGCTTTATTTTTTTGAAATCAAAGCAAACATAGGGCTCATTAATATTATATGAGATCTGTAAAGAATACTCTTTGACTAATTAGAGAGTACTCTGATCTCCGGTTGCCTCTGCTTCATAGGAGGTTTTCTGTACGAGTGGTTAAGTCTTTCTGTATCAGTTCTGAACATATTGATACTGAAAATCCTGTACTGGGGGAATCTAGTGATATTTACTCTTCCTGTTTTTCAGACACTGCTTCCCTGTCTTTTATATTGGCTGCATTTGAGGTACCTAAGGGGTATCTTTCCAAATAGGGGATTCATTTCTTCATTTTTCCTCAGATTGTTATTACTTACAGCTTTTAAAAGAAAGGTTGACGTGACCCATTAGCATCTGACTAGGAACTCCAGATCTTCAGGCTAATAGATAGGGTGTAGTGTTTAGATGGAGGGATGTCCTATCTTGTATCCTGTGCAGTTGGTTGCTTGATGGTTATATTTATGGTTCCACTTCCTGACCGTACTACATATTTGAGTTTTCAAATGTTGAAATCCTTCATTCCTTCTGCTGTCCTGTGTTCAAGTTCCTGGGTAGTTGCTGAGATTTAAAAGATTAAAGCAGCCCTGTGATGTTTGCGAATTTTCAGCCACAAGAAGTTTCTGCACAGCACCATCAGTTTCTTGAGCTTGTTTCTGCTGCCCTTTTTTTTTTATTGCAACATCTTGATACTGTAGTCCTACTTCCTTATCTGATAATAAGGCCTCCTAAAAAGCTTTTGACTCATTCTTGAGATGTTGGAATTACTAGTCAAAGTTGTGCAGGACAGGTATGGTGATGTGTTGTGTTCTTATCTGAGTTTGTTTCACAATGTAATCAGCTTCTTTACAGAGGAGTTTTTGTGGTCACCATTGTATCCCTGTCTTGTTAACAGCTGTCCCACAAGGAACAAAACATTTAAGTTGAAAGGTGAAGAAAATTCTGCTTATCAGAATCTTTGTGGAAGAACAGGGGTGCTAATTTTCTACTTAGGCTTACCTAACTGTCAGGCTCTCCTGGGGTAAAAAAGCTTAGGGGGAAAAATATTAGGAAGAATTACTGGGAAAAGAATGCTGTTGGGCATTTCTGGCAATTTACTGCAACAGAGTAATGAGAGAAAAAGCCTGAGATTTTCGGGCCAGCAGGTAGCACAGATGTCCTTACAGACTGTGTATGATACACTAAATGCTGCTGCAAGTTCAGTGGTAATCAGTTTGACTTTCAGCTGTGTATATTAAGTGCAATAGAACTTCTTCCGTTCTTGAATATTTATATGTTTATAATGTTCATTATCTTTTGAGATAACGTGCCATGTGAAGTCTTGCAGTAAAGAACAACTGCAGTGAAGTGTGTGCCTTAAAGGGATTTGCTCTGTTTCTTTCTTTGTTATATCAAAGACCATATGAAATACTGAGGATGAGCTAAACTTTGTAGGTTAAGAAGATCTTAAAAACTGGTACCTACAGGCAGACTTTTGCTTTAATGATTAAGTGAATTCAGTAAGTACCCTTGTCTTAATCTTATTATTTTTTTTAAGAGTTCTGACTTAGGGGGGAATAGAATGGCTGTTCTAATACTGAGGACTTGATTCTTGTTTCTTTTTTCTGGGGAATTTTGAAATGCAAATAGTGCTTGCTATGGACCTGAGAAAACTTGGTTTATTCACCAGCCTGATAATATTCAGTTTGGAAAATGCGTTTCCATATTTCAATCCACCAGGCTCATAGGAAGTTTCTAGGATTTTGGGGTGGGGATGAAGAAAATGTCACGTTTCTGATTCAAAGTCTTACTGTTAACATTGTGAAGCTCTTTCAAGCTATTGATAGAATGTTTTGTGGCCATGACTGGAGAATTAATAATGTAAGGAGTACTATCATGACTGAGGAAGTTTATTTCAGCATGTCAGGGAACGTTCATCATCTGTTCCTCAGCATGGAGGGGCCCTGTGCCAGCAGGGAAAAATCTCTGTGGTGCCAAACCAGGACTTCAATGGGCTCTGTGACAGGCTGCAACAGTGTTCTTTCTTCAGACTGTCTAAATGGCTATGACACATCTAATAAGCTATAAAACTCTTCTTGTATGTATCCAAGGTTATTAGGCCTTATTGTTCAGTGTATGACTTCTTTGTCCCTCAATATGTCATGTTTCTTTTTTAATCTGGGTTGTTTGATGCCTTTATACATGTATCAAATGTATTCCTTGTTAGCACGTTGGTTAAGATGCCTCTAGATAACTTTTTGTAGCTCACTATAGAAGAAGGAGATGAAGTGCAGTACACAGTGACTGGAGGAAGCAGTTGGTTTGCTGGAGGGTAGGTCTTTCATTCAGAGGGACCTCAGCAAGGTAGATGAAAGTGCTGGTAGAAAGCTCCTGAAGTCTAACCAAGACATAAAGCTGAATACATGAAGTATCACATAAAGCTATAGCATGAGTGCTTGGTAATTTTAATATAGTTTGATTTTTATGCACATCTAGAGCTGTGATACCACTGTGGGACGCACAGTTGCTTGCAGCTAATCTCTACTGGTGTCTGTATTGGGTTTGTACGTAACATGAGAGAATGATCAATTGCTTTTACCTTAGCCAGTTATGAACCAGCTTTATCCAGTTTGGCCCTTGCAATTAGTGAGCTGTACGTATCTTTAACTGTTTTTCAATTTTCCTAATGTTCTTAAAGTTTAAAATGAAATGCAATTAAAGAGGACAAAGGGGAGTTAATCACAGTACTGTTTGCTTGTTGGTTCACGTTCAATGTTCTCTCTTCCTCCGCGGCTGAATTGTTCTCCACTGGCAGTGGAGCATGGGAACGCTGCTTTATTTACTCCTCTGATACACAGCTGGTCTTATGAAGTTATACTGCACAAAATGGAGGAAGATGGAAATGTAGTTAGATTTGAGTACATGTACTCAAATACTTTGGTTTAGCTATTGATAATTAGTGGCTGGAGGCACATCAGCTTTATGCTATTGAACTGTAATGGGCATTAATTGAAAGGACATGTCATCTGCAGTGACGTCAAAGTTGTGCATGGAGGGGGTATTCTGCATAGAATATGTGCAGGTAGGAGAGCTGTGTCTTTCCAAGATTTGGAGACAAGGCTTTAGTATTAAAGTTACTGAAATTGTGATGGTGAGAAACTATTATTCCCATTTTATGAGTCCAAATACATGAATGTATTCAGAAGTCCCAGTCTGAATAGCAGTTGATTGTGTACTTGTTTCTCTTCTTCTGAAGGTATATTCAAGAGGTGAATCTAAGATTGAAGCTTTAAACGTTTTTCAATTAAAATTTAAAAAAAAAACTATGGGAAAATACTTTTAGTGGGCTTTTAGTCTTTTGAGTTTTTTTTTATAATGGGATGTGTTAATTCTAGATTTAAGAATAATTAATTGTTAATTGCTCATAGCACCTTTGGGTTCTCCAATTTGTTGTTTGTCAGCACCTAATTTATAATGAGTACTGATTCCAGCCTCCTGGCTTTCTGGGAGGCAGTCTAAAAACACAAGCTAGAACACAGTGAGCGAGTGGAAGACGAAAGGTCAGCGGCGTGTAGTGGTTTAGTCTGGACTAAGGTATTTCCTTGGCACGTGTCTGTAGCTCACGGCTTAAGAGTGACTGATCCTCTTTGTAGAGGAGAGTTCAGCTGTCAGCTTTCTATGTGGTTCCTGGGATTCTTAGTGTCCCATAGTACCTTAACCTGGAAGCAAGTCTTTGGTCAATTCAAGGGGAATGCTGTGATGGGCACCAGGGCATTCAGCTTTTTTGTGTTGTATGCTGGTCTAGGCGACCGGTGGCATTATCCTAATTTAAAAAGGCTGCTAAGTCATGTCTTGAGTTTTCTTCCATCATCTCCCATATTCCTCCTGCGTTGCAGCTCTGCAGGAAGCTCTATCTAGCAAACTAAGCTGGGCTTCGGTGAGGGGGGGTGTGGGTGAAGGAGAGGAACAGCAGAGGAGAGAAACACATTCCTGAGAGTCCTCATTAGGGAGCATGAAGGGTACGGGAGACTGCTCATTTATGAAAGTTGTCCCCCACCCTTAAGCATCTGTTCTGGGTTTGTGCCTTGCCACGCAGTGTTTGAACATCTCGGCGAGCCACAGATGTTTGACTTTGATTCACATGCTGAGGCAGATTTGATCCTTGCTGTTAGTGCCAGAGCCTTCTGGCTAAGATTACCCTGACGCAAACCCTGCTCCCAGTTCCCACTTTGCTAAGGAGCAACATTTTTGGTGCGTGTCAGGTCTGGCACTGGGTCCTCAGCTGTTTTATGACCACTTCCTTTGTTTATCGCTGGAGATTGGGTCTTGGCTGTGCACATGAGATTTACTTGGAATTATGACAACTTTCTGTGAACTTTCAAGTAATTCCTGACACAGATGTTTTAGAGAGAGAAATCCACCTTTGTATTCTGTGGCTTCAAAAAGTATTAAAGTAAGAAAAACAAGGCTTACATTAACAGCACAGCTCAGATCAACTAGTCTTACTGTGTTCCCTAACCCAGTATGAAAACTATTTTTGTGATGAGATGGTGTTAATAGATTATTGCATATCTAGTATTATTAGATATTAGTTATCTCTATTCTGATGGTTTGAGGGCATCACCTCTTGTGAGGTGATGTGAGTTCTTATGCTTGTCATCTAGTGTTGGTCTAGTGCTGTGAGTATGTTTGCATGAGAATAACTTTTCTACTAGGTTTTAGGTGAATGGAAACAGTAAAAGTAGCCAGCTCTATGCAGAGAAACAAGGAGTTGAAATGGTGTTTGGCTGGAACCTAACAGCTGTTTGATCCGTATCCAGCTGTAGGGCCCAGATGTGCCTTCCCCCCATCAGGTCGTGGTGGGAAATAGCCTGGAGGCTTTGGGGGCCTGTGGTCCTTCAAAGCTGATCTGAAGTGAATCAGGTGGTGGAGGGGCTGAAGGTCTCCCTTCTGCTGTGGTGTCTCTTTCTGCTTTGCTTTACACTTCTTTCTTGACCTGTCCCTCATCTTTTCAGTCTTTTGCTGCTCTGTTGTTAGTTCTTTTTCAGTTGGGCTTATTCTGTCTTAAAATTTTCCCTTTAATTACTGAGCAGATGTCTTTTATTTGTTCTGCCTTCTCTAACTGCCTTTATCTCTCCTCTTCATCTTGGATCTTAGACTTTTTAGCTCATTAAGTCCTGTGGAGCTAGAACTCTGCTAGTTAAAGGCACTAAGAAAAAAATTCTTATCAGATCTTGCTGCAGTTCTGTAAACAAGCTACTTAATCATGCTTTTATGTTAATGCCAAAGAAACAAATAGAAATTGGTTGCACTGTAATTATAAACAAATGAATACAAAATTGTAGTCTAAATATTGAGGTACTTTTCCTTCCTTTGTTTTTTTTGGCTTTTTTTTTTTCTCTATAATGCTCTCTGAAACAAGATTTAGCTCTAGAGACTGAAATGAAAGTTAATCATTTATGGAAGAAAATAAAAAAAAGTAAAAGAGAAATTGATGTTGTCTGAAATCTTTCATGCTCTGAAGCTAGAAGAGACAGAAGCCAAAATGTAACTGTGCAGGAATGTGCTTAGATATAAAACCTAGGCTGTAACTGTGGGAATGCCTTTAGATACAAAAACTGGAATGCAACTATGTGTTAGTGAAATCTGCAAAAAGCTGGGAATGTCATGCTCAGTGTTTGAGAACTGCAGGCAATTGGCAGTGTTTTTCAGAGCTGTTCTTGTAAAAATTGCTTTTCCTGCATTTGGGGCCTGATCCAGTTTTTTTTATTTTTTTGTTCTTGGCTTGAACTCATGTGAACTAGAACATGATTAGCAAGGGACAGTGAAGCTGTGGTTCTGTGTACTCTCTCCTCAGTGGTAAAGCTGGCTCAAGAAATTCCTGCTCTAAATTGTACTTCCCTGACTGTCTCACTTTTTCCAGGAAGAGTTTTTTGTAGGAGTGAAATGTATCTGTTGCAATTTTCCAGAAAGCATTACAGAAAACTTCCTATTACTTTTTTTTGTTTTTCCCCAAGGCAAACTACTACTGGTGAACAGTGTGGCTCCGTGAATGATTATGCTGGGATGGCTGAAAGAGTGAGGCGCCCTGGGATGGGAGCAAGGGATGGGAATACAGCTGTTCCTACAGACCCCTGTGTAATGTGAAATCCCAGCCTCCTGGAACAGATTCTTGTAGTGTGGTGATCCTTGCCAGAAATTAGTACATTCGAGCTCTCAAGGCAATAGCCTGATGAAACCACAATGTTCACGAACTCTCTGAACAGCATCAGCCTTTCTCAGTCTTCTGTTTTTTCAGGTAGCAACAAGCAAGGGAGGAGGTGTCATAAGAAACAAACTCTCAAATGAAAGAGGGTTTTTTTTTAAAAAAAAAAAAGCTTTCAGAATGCTTCATGAAAGCAACTTTTACTGGCAAGTAAAATTTGACTGGTCTGAAAGTTGCAACTGGTCTAGACTAGAGGCAAGTGATATAAAGAATTGTGCCATTGGAACTTACTGCTGAGTCAGTTGACTCATGGCAAATGCTGTATTATTCATAATCTCATTGCAAAGTCATTTTGTAGGTTTGAGCCAAGATAGTTGCTGAAAGAATTACTTAAGAGATTTCACTCAGACTTTCTTTCCTTTGTTATTACCTTCAATCGTGAAGGCTATTGGCTATGGAAGAATAGAGGAAACCTATCTCAATGTGACAAACATTAGGATTAAAAAAATTTAATCTTGAATCTTTATTACAAAGCTATATGTTTTATCAGTGATGTAGTTTTTCTTCTTTTTACTGTGAAAATTTCTGCAGTTCTTGTGGTTCTCTAAAATCTATGCTGTTTTGTAGTTGAGATTTCAAGTGAAACTGATGGCAATAATGGGTTAAATTAATGTGTCGCTGCCCCTTCTCCCCAGTCACAGCGTATTTTTGTGTAAAGTTTTACAGGAAAACATTTTTTAACTATGCAGGGCAGCTTTAGAAGAAGTAGAAGGAGATGTGACAGAACTGGAACTGAAACTTGACAAGGTAAGCTTTTTAATTCAATGTCCGTTCTGAAAAATATAAAAAGATGCGTTTAGGCTTTATTTTGAAGTTCATAGTTGGGAAGTGGCTGTGGCTGCCAACCAAACGGGAAGGGATCTGGGTTGAGTGCACAGCTGGGCCCCGGAGACCCAGGCTTGAGGAACCACAGGACCAGCCAGGGTGAGCTGGACTCCTCTCCCAGCACAGGGTCTGGATTGTGCAGTGCCCCCCTGCCCCTACGGCCCCCTCCCACTCCGTGACTCGGCTCCACGCTGGGAGCCACGTGGAAGCTAATTCAGCTTTCCTGAATTTCCCTGCACTGGGAGCTTGGGGTTTATGGCAACTCCATTCAGTGAGGACACCTGGATACTCTTTGTTTTAGAGACTTAAAGTCTGTGCTTTCTGTCTTTGGTAATCTGCGGTCCGCTCACAGTGGGATACTGGGCATGTGTGTGTATATTTATCCTTTGCTTTTTGTCATTGCTACCTTAAAATTCATCCTGCTTTTTGTCATGCTTTGTGCAGGTGTATGAAAGGTTGTATGTACCATCTTACTGGTGCCTCACAATCCATTTATTGGTGTCCAAACCAGTAGCATTGGAGGCTTTTGTTCTTTCTTTGCTAGCATTTTGAAGATGGCTTTTTTTTTTTAGATCTGTAGAAAATTTCCTTCCCTTAGCATTTTATGCTAAAAGTTTAAAATTAATTTTTGCCTGTGTTTTAATGTGGTAGGTGGATGCTATTTGTTCACCTTCTTTAGCTACTTTTTGAGTACAAACTTTTGTCCCTGCAGCTGTAAGTTGGCAGCAGAAAGATAGAGACAAATAAAGTCAGTTTCAAGTGTAGTGTTAAGTCTGAAGACTTTTTGTTACTTTTTGTAATAATATTTGTAGTTTTGGTAGTAACTAATGTAACCATTTGCTCTTTCAAAATAAACTTAAGGTAGTTAATTTTGATTTGGTGTGAATTTTGGTGAAACTGATGTGTATAAGGCACATTTTTACTGTAGCAGTGATTAATCTCTCTTGGTGGATTAAACCATCTAAGTACTTAAAGGATCTGAAAAATCTCTCTTGGAAGTTTGTATTTTTTGGGAAAAAAATTCTTAAATATCTTAAGGGATGTTATTCAGGGCCTTAAACCCAGCCTCTTGCAGGAGGCTAGTGCAAATTTTACCATTCTATCACGTAAAAGCAATGATTGTATATTGCTCTTTGCCCTGAGACAGTATCCTAGTTCTCTTTAAAACAAAAACACCCAAATCCATTTGCTCCTCTGACAAGCAAGTGCACAGGGTAAGTATTTAAGTAGCTTATTTATAATGTGAAATATGAGTGACCTAGTATAACAATTAAATTGAGAGCCAAGTTTCTTCTGTGAGCTGAAGTAACTATGGCCTGGGGCTGATGATTTGTCTAGACTTGGTAACTTTTTCTGCTCAGTTATACATGCTAAACTTATGTTTATTGTCCCACAATTGTGACTTTGGGCTACATTATCTGCATTTATTTTCCTCTCTGGAAGAAAGGATGCTGGGTTCAGGATTGTGAACTGTAAGCAAAAAATGAAGGGGGGGGGGGAAGGATCATGTTGGGAGTGATTTTTTTTTTTTTTTTTTTTTGTGTCCACTGTTAAAACAACTTGACCATTCATCAGAATGTGGGAGATGATGCTCAGATTTCTTCTTTTCCTAAAAGGATCCGAGTCAGCATAAAAATTACTGGGGAAAAAAAGGCAGGAAGGTCAATTGGGTCGTTTCCTTGTTCCAGCATAGGCTCAGTTCTCGATGTTGTTCTTCATGAAACCATGTCGAACAGACTTGAAAGTGCTGCAGAGATGAAAGTTCAGTCTTCTGATTTTTATTCTGTTTGGTTTAGAGTGAAGGGAACTCAATTATAATATACCTTCACTCAAGAGAGCGTTTTAGTGGTTATACTAATCATTCCTTAGTTCATTAATGGCTCAGTGCATAAGTTGGTCAAGAAGTGGAAAAATATCCATTACAAGATCCTGATGGCTTTTGTATCAGACTCTGCAGTACCATCCTAGCTAAGGTGCTGACCTAAGCAGTGAGAGGTAGGGATGGAAACCCACCAGAGAAAGACTAGTCTATTGTATGAGAGAACACAACTGATTTTGCCTTCTGAGGTGTAACCATCTCCTTCAGTTGTGCTTTGTGCAGGGAGCCTTTTGCTTTACTGTGCCTGTTTTCTGAGTGTCTCAAGATGAAACAACTGGTGTGGGTTTCTTTTCAGGTTTTTTGGCTTGGAAACCATGAAACACTTAGAATTTTACTTGGGCTCTGACCAGTTACATTTTAGTTGCTGTGCTTTTTGCCCTCAAACAACCCTCTCTTGAAATATGTGCAAAATCACAGTTAACAATAAGACAAATAAAAAAAAAATAAAAGAAACTTTTAAAGAGTAGGAACCTTCTCCGTGACATTTCAGTTGACCTATATTAGTACTTTTATAACTATCACTCTACAATAGATAGCTATTCATAGAACGGGAGCTCAGTAAATCTAGAATTTATCTTTTGACATCTTTGTTTCTTAGACTTAATTAAATCTCAGTGTGTTTCATGTTTGTGATGTCAAAAAAAAACCATCCAAAACACCAAAACAAATGCAAAAACTTTCATTTTGTCTTTTTAGCTGGTGAAGCTTTGTATTGCAATGATTGATACTGGGAAAGCATTCTGTACAGCCAACAAGCAGTTCATGAATGGAATTAGAGACCTTGCACAATATTCCTGCAAAGATGCCTTGGTTGAGGTAAGTTCTTTAAGAGGTGAAAATAGGAGAGAAGTTGTAACTTAAAAAGGGGTAAAATGTAACAGTTGGTGAGAGAAGTAGTTGAAGTTTATATACTATTTATATATATTTTATACTACTGCCTTTCTGCTCCTTTTTCTTTGAAGTGTTTTGGGACTGAACTTTTTTTGACCGTGGTACACTGCAACTATCTGTGCTGTTTAGTTTCAGCTTTAGCCTGCAATGGCAAGGGTTTTCCAAAGTCCAGAAAATAGAGCCAGTTCTGTGCAACTAAATTCCCTGAGTTATCTCTTGGATCCTGGAATTGGCACTTTCTAATATACAAAAATTTAAGTTTTTACATGTACAGAGCCCACTTTGTTGTTACCGCAAACTGATGCCTTGTTAGGCTAATTTGGAACACCTAGCATTTCCTTTCTATGTTCTTTGAAATGAGATGTGAAATTGTGTAATACGCAGGTATAATTATGTGCCCATCTCTGTATATCATCTATATTTAATGCACATTATGTAATAGAACATCGATTGCACACGTGCATGTTCACAGGCTGGTTGAAATAGATAATGGCTGTGAATTTCAGTGTAGTCTGTGTGCAACTGAAACTGGTATTGTCTGGAAATGTACTTCCTTGACATGCAGTGTGATAGCAAACTAGTAAAACTTAGATTAATTGATTCCAAGTAGGTTATTGTTAAACTTGCTGTGTGAGCAATAAGCAATTGTCCGAATATATAAGGGATCATTGTTTTCTAACTGTCTTTGAGACATTGTTTCTACAGATTGATTTCAGTATTGCTGCTGAGGCAGTAGTTCCTACAGTAAATGTGTGTCTATGTCTATTACTACATCTTAACCAGGTTTTGGAATCTAAAGTATTAAACTTCAATAAATACTAAGTAGTGTAATATTAAGTATATTAAGTTAGTTTGTTAAATTATGTGAACTTCCCATAGTTTAGTCAACTAAATTTGAATTTTTCCTGTGTTGCTTCAGTTTGGTCCTTTATATATAGATAGGTAGCAGTAACATTTTTGTTACTTGTAGCTTTACTAGATTTACTTGATATCATCCCCAGTTCTCTTTCTAGCGTAGTGGTTTTAGTTAATAACCATGCCAAAGAAAATCAGTTCTCAAGTTCTTTATTGAAAAGCTGTAAAGCTCTGAAACCTTACTTTCATGCTGTGTATTTGGTAAAGCTTAATTTAAACCACTTTGTTTTTCTCTTTGCAGACCAGCTTGACAAAGTTCTCTGACACCTTACAGGAAATGATCAATTATCACAATGTAAGTGTTTCAAGCTGAAACATGGCATTATATTTGATAACAGAAGAACGCTAAAGCTTTTCTTGTTGATAGTATTTGCAAAGTCATGGTTTAAGTGGTATTAAATACCTCTCATTTTGTACTTCTAAATATTTTATTTTTATTTATGAAGTATTTCTAAATATCCCCTTCTTCGCAGATTATCTCGCTTTATTTTTTGTTTGGAATTTGTAAGCTTTGCAAAACCCCAGTGCTATAAGACAGTAAATACTGGATTGTTTCATATTTTTTAATCAAACTGAGGGGCAGCAGTGACAAACTAAGAGTGTATTTCTTTGCTGGACTGAAATAATGATTACCTTTTCCAAAACTTCTACTTTTTTTTTGCTCCCATCCTTTATAATGCACAAAATGAAGCACCTCTGATTTGTGTGTAGTTGTCTGTTTATGACAGATTTAGACAAGTATAGAGAAAGGAGAAAATGCTAGGGGTTTGAGATGAATAGTGATTTTTAGCATGTGAGACTTCATCAGAAAGCTCAGTCTTGCCTGGATTGAGAACTGATTACTCTTGGTTTTTTCTGCTCTAAAGAATTTAGCCTTGTGTCCTCAAAGTCAAAGGGACGTGTTAGTAGTTCTATTTTTTTTCCTCTTCCTTTGACTCCTACTTCTTTTCTTTCATTTTCCAGCAAGTTGCTGGAAAGCAACTGAAGTGTCTCCCAAGTCCTGAAAATAGACAGGGCACTTAAAATTAATTTTTTTATATATTTCTAGGAGTTTCAAAAGGTAATGAGCTACAGAGACTACAGTTCAAATAGCTTCACCTGAAATTAATTTTGTTAGTATTAACTTAGCTTCCCAGAACTGTTGTCTTAGGCATTTTTTGGAAAATGCATGCTTTTAGAAGGGAAGGGAAACAAAGGGAAGCAAGCTAATACTTTTGAGTTGGATTTCCTTTCCATTCTGAGGTGTATGTATCTACACCTAATATAATGAAAACTGTAAGGAGGAGAGTAAGTGGACAGTGATACTCTGATGGCAGAGAGAAGCCTGTGCAGGACATTGAAAGCAGCAGCAGGAGAAAGTGTTACTTTGATGTCAGTGATTTCTGCAGGTTAGATAAAGCAGATGAAACCAGTTGGCTGTCTCTATTTCACACTTTTCATCGCACTTCTTGCTGCTGGTCACCCTCTTTACCATGGCTTTGCCATATGGTATAGGGCTTTTTTGACACATTTGACCTAGATTCTATACTCTTGCTGCTGGTATCTTTCTGCGTGATCGTGGCTTGAAGTGTTTTGGTAGAACTTGGCACAGCACAGCTTTCCCTTTACGGCAGCTTGAGGGCAGCAAGTGAAGAACAAGCCATATTAAAAGAAGATTTCCTTGCAGATCTAAGTCGGACCACTCTGAGTGGTCCTGCTTTTCTCCCCTTCGCTTCCTCTCTGTGCTCGAGCGCGGTGAGCAGAAGAGTGGCTTTTACCAAAAAGCGCAAACGTGAGAAGTAAGGTTCTGATGTTGTAAGGTTCTGATATTATGAGGTTCTGATGTAGAGCTTTGCCAGACATGTGGGCCTACATTGCTTGTTGTGAATTTTCTTAGTTCAGCAGGACTTACTTGCTGAGAGTGTCAGCTCTGTTGTTGACGAAGTTGGCAGGAGAGCCACCAGGAGTGAGAAGCAGGTAGAATATGAGAGTTGGGTATCCTGCAGAGGAGAGGGAAGGGGTAGGAGGTGGTCCCACTGAGATCTGGATGACTGACTGTTTTCTTATGTGAAGTTTTGCTGCAGATCAAGCTAGAAACCAGATTAATGCAGCATCTTCACTGATCCATCAGTGGGGAAGTAGCTTTGACAGCTTATGGCAAACAGCAGCTTTCTTGGACTTGGTTTGGAGTGTGTGAAAGGTAATGTGTACAAAAGGCTGTGAATTTAGTCAGATCATGGTCTGGGTACTTTTTCCCTGTTCTTTTGGGGAGGAAAAAAAAGTATGTATTTTTCTGCCTAACACTTTTTCCCTCTTCATTACTGTAAGCAGAATTGTATGGTTCATATTTCTGGAAGTCCACTAATCAGTTGAATTCCCATCTGGTTGTATTCTTTCTGTATTGATCTTGATTGGTGCACTCCTTAGGCACTGGCAAGCTTAAATGTCAGCAGTGGGAGTAGTCCCAGCATGATTTCCAGCTTGTCAAGAAGTTCTTTATCTATTCTAGTTGTCTGTTTTTCTGGTTTCCCAAAGAGGGAATACAGACAGGATCTTCTGTGTGTTACTGTTAGATACAGGACAATGCAAGTTGGAAGGGGCCTCAGGAGGCATCTGGTTCAACTACCTGCCTGAATCAGGGACAACTCTGAGATTGGAGCAGGTTCCTTTGGGTTTTATCCCATTTGGTCTTGAAAACCTCCAAAAATGGAGACTGGGTGGAGGATATAGTACCACTATTAATTGGTGACTTATTCAGTCAAGTTTTTGTTCCTTCAGTGCTTCTAGAAAAGAGAGACAAGCTGGTAAGGGTTTTGCTGTCAGTACTTGGCATTTCATGCCTTTTCATTCCCAAATTTTGTGAATAGGGAGACTAAGACTGAGAACGTTTAGAGACAACATTGCTTGACCTGAAACTTTGAGTTCTGGACTTGCTCTTTCAATAAAATTATTTAACACTTAAAGATCTTTATCTTTTGGAAGAGATTCTGTTCAGTTGGGCCAACTACTTCCTTGTATTCTTTCACCTCTTTATTTTTTGTGATCATACCTTGTAGATTGTCATAATGCAGAAGGGGAGGTGTAGAGGAGTTGGAAATTAAGGCACTATTTTTGGTCTGCACAATGATAAGTGGCAAAAGGATTTGTCCCATTGCCAATGACCTGTTCCATTTGGTCCTAAAACTTAGAGGGCAGATGTGAAGCTGAAGGACTGTGTGTTTTAATTCGTCAGCATTTCTGGGCTCATAAGAGCAAACACAAGTTGTCTAACATCCAGGTGTGCTTTGCCCTTGGAAACTTAATAAATTTCTCAATCGTTACAATCTGAATGAGTAGATTATAATTCCACCTCCCTCCCAGCCTCACCAAATCACGAGCAATTTGAGAAGCATGGCTTAGAACACTTAATTTTAGAAAAAGAGGCAGCCATTCTTTCAGCAGTTTGACAGTGGGGTTTGGTTTGTTGTTTTTTTACGAATGTGTTATGTCAAGGACATGGTACTAATTATATGTTACATTTTCAACGTTCGTTTCAGTCAGTGATTTTTTTGCCAGATGTTCTTTCTATGGTTTCATTTGTCTTGTAGTTGCTGATTAAATTGTGGAAGTCTGTTAGAAGAATCAAAAAGTATTACATAAAGTTGTTTCTTCAAGGCTGTTTGTACAGTAATATTCTTAACTGCTTAATAATCACAATGAACACGTTCTATGGAAGTGGGTATGTTTTACCTTGTCAGGTTGAGAGAATAAGATGCCAGGAGCTTGTCCCTCCTTTATAACCACAATCTTGAAGAAAAGACCAGCAAAAGCTGTTGTTTTTGTGACAATTTTATTCCTTTTTTTATTTCAAAACTGCTTTGAAGGGGTTTATATTTTGATATGAGACAGCTTAATAACAATAATAATTCTCATCTAATTCTGCATAACTGTATGTCTAAAATGAAAAGTTATTAACACCCTGAAGTTATTGACCTACATAAGAATTATTTTTCTTTCAGATCCTGTTTGACCAAACCCAAAGATCAATTAAAGCACAGCTTCAGACTTTCGTTAAAGAGTAAGTTAATTTGCACTTGTAATGGGAAAACTATAGGTAAAGTAGAATTTAAAAACAACTGATTTGAATGGGTTGGTGAAACATCATTCCTGAAAATTGCCAGCCATAAATTGAGAATTGCGTATTAAAGCTTGTCAAAAAACCATCCTAAATCAGTGAGGCTTTAGATCCAACTGTGGAAAGGTTGAGATGGTATGAATTACTGATCTTAATTACATGTTGTCATTTGTCTAAGCTTAGGGGAAAAAAGTGCTTACCAAAGCTTTTCCCTGGTGAGCAAGAGACGCATTTATTTCAATTTTCAATTTTGTCCTTTCCTCAGAAGAGAAATATCATATCATATTTCTATCATGTTTTGTATGATATCCTTTGGATCCAAGCATTTATTAAAGAACATGAAAACAAAGAAACTATAACCGTCACAAACGTGGTCTGTCTAGTGTGTCTTTAAACACTTTTTTTCATGCTTTGGAATTTATTTGTTATCCATCTTTCCTTTTTCTTTAGAGACATTAGGAAATTTAAAGATGCAAAGAAACAGTTTGAAAAAGTTAGTGAAGAAAAAGAGAATGCTCTAGTAAAAAATGCCCAGGTTCAAAGAAATAAGCAACACGAAGTAGAGGAGGCAACCAATATTTTGACTGCAACACGGAAATGTTTTCGACACATAGCTCTGGATTATGTTCTTCAGGTAAGTGCAGCAATAAAAGTTATTTTTCCAAACCATATATATGTGTATGTTAGATATACTTAGAGATCCATCCTTTAGAAGTTATTATTGTAAGCTTCTCAGAAGCTGTGGAGATTTATTAGAAAAGGAATAATTTGGTCTACAAGTAATTTCTTTTTTAATGGAATCTAAGCAAAATTAATTTATTTGATGCATTCTTATTGCTTAGTTCTTCAGTATTCAGTGCAGTTGCTGTAAAGACACAGTTGAATTTTCAATTTGAACATTAATTTTGAAAAAACAATATTTGCCTGATACTTACCTAAATGTATTTCATGAGTTGGCTATGCTGTAGTTCCTTATATATTTGAAGTAAAAACTATAACCTAGTCTAGGAAATACAAATTACCTGAACAATTCTCTAGGATGTTGGCTACTGCTTCAATTTCAGCTGTTTGCTTTGGGTTTTATTTAACAAATCCTATTTGTCCAGAAGCCTCGAAGTTTTGCATTGTGCCTTAGGGAAAATCAAGAACATAACTACTCATTTGCTTTTTAGTGTAAATCTGTAGAGTGTTGAGAGGTGTTCTTTGTCCTCCTACTTTGAATCCTGTGAAGAAATAATAAATTTTCTGTTGATACTTACAATTAACCTGTTTCATAGTTACCCACGACTAGAGTAAAACAGGATTATTGGAACCCGGATGGTATGAGGTGGTGGGGGCTCCTAAATGGTTCTGGGGTTCTCCTATGATCAAACACAGAGCAACCCTTTAAAATTGTATTACTTTTATATTAGACATTGTCATCTTGATTTGTTGACAGCCCAGTCGGTTATTTAAAGCTTAGTCAACTGTTCTTTTAATTGCATGTATTACCTGTAACATGAAGTGGGATTGATCTGATCAGCCTGGGCATGTGCACAGATATGGAGGTTGGTGGTCAGTGGTCGACACTGAACTTCTGCCTTTTGAACACTAAGGGCAAAGTTAATTTTGGTGTTTAAGAAGTCATGTGAATTATGCACCACTTGATTATTTGTACTCACATCAAATAGTAGCGGGGGTGAGGGGAGAAGCTGGCAGTTGTTACTATAGGGCAGTTCCTTGTGTGTGCATTGAACTGCAGCTCATCTGCCTCCTGGAATTCCTATGTTCAAAGTATGAGCAGTTCCTGTGATAAATATGCATTTAAACTAACAGGGAAAAGTTTAATCATCTCTTAATTAACGTGGGCAAAAATGAATTCAGCTTTTGGCATTCTTCCTGCTCGGGTGACTCTTCTAGCAAAGTGACTTCACAACTATGGTGTCTTTGTAGCTATATTGGCTTTCAACTGTGTTTCAAAACCTTTCTTTTCCTGCTGGTTTTTTTTATCTTCACAAGTTGAGAGTTATATACAATGAATCCTAATTATTTTTACTGCAGAAAGTTTTCCAAAACACTGAGTATTTAAGTATAGAAGTACAATCTGGTTTTGATTATACCTTCAGTAAGTTTATTTCTTCTGCTGGAATTTTAAACTGACATGGAGGTGTTAAATTACAAAATCATGCATGTTTCTGCTAAATGGGGCTTTTAAAGTAAAATCTGTAGTTCTGGATGACAACCTTAAAGATTAGGGGACAAAGAGGATAGAGGAACTGGGGGAATGTGAAAAATCAGTTATTTTTTCTATATAATTTGAACTTCTTCAAGTTCTAGGGCAACACCATTGGTCTTCAGCTAGCTTAAATGTGCAAGTATGTATGCAAAGTTACTTTTTGAAGCTGTTAGGATCTTGCTTGTTTCAGAGGCTGGGGCTATATCCCAGTTTTGGGACACATGCCCCGTCCTTTCCTCTTGGCTGTTGGGAGCCGGCGGCGCTGCGGAGTGCAGCTCCCTGCGGAACTCGGTGGGCTGGGTTAGCTCATGCTGTTGGAGATGGTATATAAGCCATGTTGAGATCATTCCCTTGAAAATGGGTACCGATTCTCCTTGCCTGAAATATAATAATTACTTTTAGCTAACACGTGATGTCTTATACTTTCCCTTCTAATATAAGAAAGTTGTGACTATGACTGTGAAATTCTAATTTCACACGCTTTTTCTGATTGCATCATTTTATTAAAGGGACAGAGCTAGCCTGTGTCTTCTTTCCAAAGTGCTTTGTGAAGCCTGATATTGAGTTATTTTCTTCCAAAGTTTTATGCTTCGATATGATTATTTGAAAGTAATTCCAAGTTTACTTTTGTGGTGAAAATTTGCAAGTACAATGAAAAATTAAGTTGTTTGTTTTTTCCTAGATCAATGTTCTTCAGTCTAAAAGGAGAGCAGAAATCTTAAAATCGGTAAGATATACTTTATTTTCTATACAGAAGATATTTATATACATCTGAAACTTAAAATGTGACTGCAAAGCTGTATATTAAAGATTTCATGCTCTTAACCATCAAAACATTAGCAGTGCGTTTGAGACTTCGACAGTCAGTTTGGCCTTCCCTGTAATTGGGCATAGATGCTTAATTGTGTTTGGCAATTCTTTTGCTTCAGATTTGAACAGATTTGAACTTTAAGGTTTTCGCTGCTGTTGACTTTTATATGTTTTTCATAGTTAAAATCTAACCTTGTCTGCTAAAAATTCTGCTGTTTAGGTCTGCTATATTAATTTCTAAACAATTACTTAAAATCCATTCTAAGATGGATTCGGCTCTTCCTACAAAAATTTTTTATGTGTGAATAGTATATTGTAATAGCAAATATACCACATGCTTTTTAGTATGGGATCTGCTAAATTAATATACTGCTATATCTGCATGCTAGTTTTCTTCTGATTGTATTCCCTTTTCTGCTTCATATTATCTCTAAAAAGTTTACTGAGGTAGAGACTGCTAAATTAAATGGTGCTTTTCTTTCAAAGGTCTAAAGTCACACTCCCATAATTTCCCATAATTCCTTTAAATAGCAAAGCCTTTAGTTCCATCACAGCTTTAGAGCTGCTTACCATTCTGGTCTGCATCTTCCCAGCTTGTTTTCTTTTTTACGACTAGACAGTTTCAAACAGACTTAATAGCGATATGTACTAGATGTAATTTTCTGCCCTTACGTTGATTTGTTTTGTTCATGGGTTTAATCCTATTAACTCATTTCTGAAATTTTGAGCTTGGTTCTTTGCTGCCTTTTACCTTGTGTGTTTATTTACAACATTGGAAACTCCGTGAGATATTGATGTAAAATTACCAGGACACAAGAGAGCAGAAATTAACCCTGGAATTGTATTTTTAAATTGTTCATGTGGATTAGTTAAGTGATATATTTATGTGATATCTGATAAAATTTGTCCTTTTAAAAAATAGAGCAGAAATTAACCCTGGAATTGTATTTTAAAATTGTTCATGTGGATTAGTTAAGCGATATATTTATGTGATATCTGATAAATATTTGTCCTTTTAAAAAACACACTTTTTTTTCCTCGTAGATGTTATCGTTTATGTATGCCCATCTGACTTTTTTCCATCAAGGCTATGATCTTTTTAGTGAACTTGAGCCCTACATGAAAGATCTTGGTGCACAGGTAACAAATTGCTTTAAAGATTTTTAACTATATGCTGGGATGGATGCAAACTCGAGATATGAGTATCTATCGGGTATATCATAGATCTATTCAACAAAAAGGGAACTGTAATGTGATAGAGGCAAAGCACAAAAATACACTGATTTGAATGAAAGTAGAAACTGAAAGTTGTCTATTTACTAAAATTAATGCTACCTTTGGGATTTATATACTTAAACGTAGCCTTGTAATGTCATTTGAGGTATTGCATGGTATTCAGAACGCTGGATTATTTTATTTGAAAAGTTTTTGTGTATGACCTGTTATAAATATATTTAACAATAAAAAGTAGATTAGGTTTTTTCCTTCTACTTCATGGTATTCAGAACGCTGGATTATTTTATTTTAAAAGTTTTTGTGTATGAGCTGTTATAAATATATTTAACAAAAAGTAGATTAGTTTTTTTCCTTCTACTTTTATACACTATTTACTGTATAAATTATGCAGTATGCCAAAAAGAAAATTCATGTTAGCAACATTGACCATAAAACAGAAGTCTGATTTATATCAAGTTCTGCAAAACAGAGTTCATGGTCTGATTTATATCAAGTTCTGCAAAACAGAATAAATTAAATCCTTCTTGCCCAGTTGTGTTGTTTAAGAACACGATTGCAACTTCTGGGTTTTCAATAGATGGACCACAGCCAACTGCACACCAGAGAAATTTAAAAAAGGTCATGCAGAATAGATTAGGAACATACAATATTCAACTGAAGATCTATCTGTGATGCAGGAAGAAGACTCATAGTGTCCTGTCTTGGTTTTGGTGCAAGTTGAATGGGCCTGGAAATATTTATACAACACTTAATTTTTTTATTTTTTTTTTTTCCTTTTTGGCTGTTTTTTTTGTTGCCTCTATCCAGGGACTTGCAACAACCACTTCCCAGTTGCCTCTATCCAGGGACTTGCAACAACCACACTGATACAAAACCTTCTATGGCCACTTCCCAACCTGATCCACAAAACAGAGCTAACCCAAATTCTAAGTGTCTATCCAGATACAGAAGGAAACAAGTGATAGCAAACACTTATTTGCGTTCATCTCAAGTAGATGTGGTGGAGAAATGACGTTGTTCTGAGCTGGTTATTCCTGCCCCAGCGCTGTTGGCGTCTGTGCCCCTCAGCCTGCTTCTGTGTCTGTGCAGCGAAGCAGACTGGGAACTGTAGAAAATAACTCCAACAATCAAATGTTTAAATAGTTATTTTTCTGCTAGACTGGTCCACAATCAGGTTACTGTGGGTCTTAATTACTTGTACAAACACACGTCAGGGAGGTGTGTGCTTGTGTGTGTGTGTAGGCATGTGGCAAACAAGTGATGGAGCTGAGAAGAGGGAGGCTGCGTGAGCTGGCACTGCCACCAAGGGCAGTGACTGCACAGCTGCAGCCCCCCGTGACTCTGCCCTTAGTTGTGCCTTTTATTCTTTTACATCCTTCCATTTTGGGTTGTGGTGGTTGAACCGTAGTGTTTTGATAGTGTGGAATGTGTGTCCTGTCTCCCTGCAGAAGAAGGGATGGGGAAAGGAGACAAAAACTGTGGAGACGACAGTGGTTTATGGTACCAGGATTTAATGTTCCCTTTTCATTGAAATGATTTGAGTAAGGAACACAACGTTATTTTTGAATGGCTGGTCATCCTTTTGCTTGATCTGGTAAAGAGCATTGTGTAACATTCATTTTGGTGCTGGTATCATAGCAACTGAAGGAGTTAATTTTAGAAAATCTGAAGCTGAGCATGTTTAAAATATATTGCAATCAGAGCGAAGACAAACTGAAGGCCCTAAAGTTGTACAACTTTCTGAATTATTCTTTTGTGGCAGGCCTTGGCATTTGAGTAGTGGATATTTTTCATGACAGAAGCAGACCTCTAAAAGGCTTATGAAAGCTTAACCATTAATGGCTTTGCAGTTTGGTTGAAGCAAAGCTTAACCATTAATGGCTTTGCAGTTTGTATTGGTTGAAGTTTAGGATTTAATGTTCCCTTTTCATTGAAATGATTTGAGTAAGGAACACAACGTTATTTTTGAATGGCTGGTCATCCTTTTGCTTGATCTGGTAAAGAGCATTGTGTAACATTCATTTTGGTGCTGGTATCATAGCAACTGAAGGAGTTAATTTTAGAAAATCTGAAGCTGAGCATGTTTAAAATATATTGCAATCAGAGCGAAGACAAACTGAAGGCCCTAAAGTTGTACAACTTTCTGAATTATTCTTTTGTGGCAGGCCTTGGCATTTGAGTAGTGGATATTTTTCATGACAGAAGCAGACCTCTAAAAGGCTTATGAACTCTTAACCATTAATGGCTTTGCAGTTTGTATTGGTTGAAGTTTTTAACAGGTCAGAGAGAAGGTATCTTGTGACCTAACAAAACAGGGATTTGCTAGGTTTTTCTGAGAATAGTCAGGTTCTTTCCATTGGTAAGTGGGTTTTCATTCGGTTTTTCTGAGAATAGTCAGGTTCTTTCCACTGGTGAGTTTTCATTACCAGGTAAATTTTGTGTATGACCTTAACTACTAGGCTTAACAGAACCTGAAGTATTAAAATCGATTTTAAATGGTATAGTTATTTTTAATTCTTTTGTTTTGCATTTTCAAAATAACTGGTTTACATGATGGAATAAGACTGAGCAATTTTTCTGGATATTTTAGGTTAGGGTATGATTACTTTTGAATTGGATCATTGTAGGGGAATCTTTAATGGCACGTAAGTGTAATATAAGCTTTTGCATGGAAATTATGGCATTTGACACTTCTCATGTGATACGTGGTATTAGTTTAAAAAGAAAACCTACTTGAATTTTCATTTTGAAATGACTATTCCAAAAGCTACATATTTTAATCTTATTTATTCTCTACAGAATATAACTTACAGCACTACGTGTCTATAAAAATACATTTACCAATAAATGTAGTATTTTGAAAAAAATGATTTTTGGAAGGGTACCCACCAGTGGTGTAATCACTGGGATTTTGATAGTTTAGTTGTGATTGGCCACAGCTCTTGATAGTTGTGTGCTGCTGGATTTTTGGTTTTGGTTTTTCTTTTTAAGACAGTTGATGTGTTGCTCACCTGAGTGAAAAGAAGACATTTTTATCTGAGCTTGGAAACTGGAATGATGGAATGCTGTCTTAGTAGTAAAAAAATACATGATGAAATGAACTGCTTTTAAAAACTTTGGTATCCTCAAACACTTGTATTTAAGATAAATTTGAGGTAATTGCCCTAATCTGAATTTGGCTACCTTCTGTTTCATCTAGGGGGAAGAATTTCTTGGGGTCCATGTGCAGATTAATGAATCTGAGATTTTTAGCAAGAAACTGAATTCCTATAAAGCCTTGAACAGTCCTTGGACCAGTTTTCATCTTTATTGCAAAAGAATGCTTTTCCCAGGGTGCTTGGTGCAAAACAGTCTTTAAGCACAGTGGCAGCCCATTCTCTGTTCAGAGGCTATTCTATAATTTTTAAATCATATAGCTACATAAATATGATGTCTGGACACTTCAGTCTTAATTGTGTTCATTTTCACAAATACCTGTGAGGTGTGAAAGTGCTGGTATAAGCCATTCGAGCCAGAGAAGAAGCCAGGGAGAGAAGGCTTAAGAAAAGAGTATGGAATTGGATCCAGATGTCCCAACTATCTGATGGCTCCTTAATTGTTGGAGACTGTCTAGCACAAGGGTGTAAGACCCAGTTATTGTCCCTTTCTTCTCTTGTTTGCGTAACTTCAAGCAGGGGAAGTGCAACATGGAAAATGACCAGAGTTGCCAGATGTTCTGACTCGTGGTTATGAGGGTGGGTGGAGGTGATCACGTTTGTGTGTGAATTAGAGGTCCTGTTGGTCATGCTGTGCCCCCTGCCCTGGGACTGCCTCCAGCTGGAAGTGTGGTGGTACACAATGCTCCTGCCCTCCTCCGTCCAGGCTGGAGAAGAGCGAGGTCTGTCCCACAGATGTGAAGCTGCAGCTGGACCTCTGTGTTCAGTACTGTGTCCTCATCGTTACCCAGTGGGATGCTGTGACTGGGGATAAAGGCAGGCTTGTATTGCAGGCTGTGTAGAGGAGGAGTTCATCAGATTCCATCAGTACCAAGTGAACTGGTCTTTCAGGCAGCATCTGCTCCTCCACAGTATTTCTTACTTAAAAACCAAAGTCTGGGGAAAAAAAAAAACAAAACCAACAACTCAAAAACCCCCACCAAACCAGTACTCTTCTCTACCCCCGCAAAAATCTCACCACCACAAAAAAATCCACTTCAAAAATCAACAAAAAAGCACCAACGAGGAAAAAAAAAAACAAACCACAAACTGCCTGTACTCTCTTACAGGATATCTTAAATTTCCTGCTTTTTTTTTTCCATCTAGTTCTAAAAGGAAAAAGTTTATGTAGTAGAGCTATAGACATGCTTGCAGCAAGTTTTTGGTAGTGTCTTTTTTATTATCACAGACTTAGTAAGTATGCTAACTTACATCCTCTCTGTTGTGACACTCTCTCTTTGCAAAATCATATTGTTATTTCTGAAAACTAGGAACAGTTTGAATGGTTCTGCCCAAGATTTCAAGGAATCTTGCTCAAATACTCTTGATCAAAACTATCGATATGAAAGCCTGGCTGAGGGAGGCAGTTTTCCCCCCCCCCTCTTTGTGGAGGGGGAAAAATCAGTGGTGTTCACTCCTGGTGTGCGCCGCTGATGCCAGCGCTGCTGCATGGGCCGGGCAGGGAGAGCAGCTCCAGCATGAGTCATTCTGCTCGCAGCCCCAGCACCAATGCGGTACGGAGGCGCATATGCTTGGCACCATGCTGCTCTTTGAAACGCGGCTTCTAAGGCTGACAGGAAACGTACACCTTTTCCTAGAGGTTAATTCAGGCTGGTAGCGCAGTGCTTTAAACCAGGCTTCAGTGGTTATTCAAGGTAAACACTTTGTGACCAGAGAAGTAATTATGCTGTGCAAATAAAATGAAAGTCATGCGGTGTCTAGACAGATTGTGTTCTTTTTTGTCAGCATTATGAAATCTACTGAGCCAAATTTCTCTTGAAATCTAAAGATCCAATTTTCTGTTTCTCTTTACAGCTGGATCAGTTGGCTGTAGATGCTGCAAAGGAGAAGAGAGATATGGAGCAAAAGCACTCCACTATTCAACAAAAGGTACTTGAGAATGTAAAAGGCAGACTGCACACACAGTTCTGTATCTCTAGCATCTCTCCCAGCAGTGCATCTCTGCATTGGAACTGTGGGGGACAGGATAATTCATGCAGAGAAGTAGACTTACTTGTCACTAAACACAGGGTTGGATTGCAGATATTCATTTTGTATTACAGAACAGAAGATTATGTTCAGTTTTGACTGAAATATGAATAGAGCGGTAGAATTTATTTGCATGCTGGGACAGTAACATTTCTTTAGAACTCTTAATTCCTATTACATCTTGGATTCAATGTACCTGTAAAAGTTGCTATCTTGACCTCATCTGTGCCTGTAGAAGAGACATATGCTGCGCAGTACTACAGTCGTATGTAGCACTTTCTGGACTGTGCCAAATAGGAGTGCAGTGCTCTGAGGCTGTGTGGCAGCTCCTATTGCATATAAACAGCAAAAGTAAACTTTTGTAAAGTCTGTCTATTGTATGGTGTTCAACTATGCACAAATATGAAAGTGGTAAAATTGCTGTTCTGGGAAGATTTGTACTTGCAATAATTCCTATTATGCTTGTTGAGAAAAATGTAGATAATTTACGTGGTGGGGGAATGACTTCTGTTGTTTGGATGTTTTGGAAGCTCTAGATCAGTATTGGTTTTGCAGGTATAATGCTAGAAGTTAAAAATATTTCCACTGAACTCTCAGCTAGTGAGCTAATACTGCAGGTACTTTTGAAAGGGATTAGTTACCAGTTTAAAGGTAATGCTACACTTCTTACTTTCATTCAAATACGTTCTGTATCTGTTCGGGTGGCATAAATTAAAAAAAAAAAGCCTAATGTAATTGAAAACTGATGAGTAAATAAATTCAGGAATGAAAACATGCTAATATTATAATTTAGGTAGCCTTGGTAGGAGTCAATATTAATACTAATGTGAAAAGGTAACATTTTTGGTTGCTGAAAATATTTTTGTCACTTCATCCCGTCCTTCCTGCAGGAGTTGGTGGGAAGCATTAGGGTTGTTGTAACTGAAATTGAGCAGACGCGATGATGGATTTTAGGGCAGTGCTCATGTGCAGTGTTTGGAGGCAGCCAGGAAATAACTACAGGCAAGGAGGGGGAAGAAAGAGGGGAAATGGGAAAGAGATGGAACTTGAGAATTAGCGTTGAAGTTCAAATTCTAATTTGTTCAGGCTTAATAGGCCTACTCTCAGGAGTGGGCAGCAGAGAGGGTTTTACTGTTAGAGAACAGCAGTGCTTAGTGAAGGATGTAAGTTACGGACAATTATGTTTTAATTGGCTACAGAAATAATAACTTATTACCATGAATTATGGTCATTGCTGCTGCCGGTGGTGTTTATAGTCTTTGTTTTTTTCTTCAAATGCTGCTTAAGGCTGCTTTCCAGGTAAACTGTTTACAATAGTATTAATGATTATTGAAACTTTTAAGTTGCATGAAACTTGGTAAGCTGTATCTGTGTGTAATATAAATATCATTGGTTTCTAGTACAATCAGCATTCATAATGAGGTTATATATTGTTCCTTATTGTAATTGAATGACAATTTTATGCTGTCTCTAAAATATAATCAGGACAGTCAGATAGTATTGTATGTTGTCTTCTAAAGTTCTGTGTTTCAAGTTGTACGTGGTGTGTATCCTGTCCCATCAGTGAAGTCAATGCATTTTTGTGATGATAATTCCTAGATTAGGGCTAGGGCTGTGGAGGGCATGCTTTATTGCAGTTTCCTCTTACGGCTCTTCAAATCATTTTATTGGTTTCATACTCAAATCATGTTGTCTGTTTTATGTCTCCTCCTACTTGCTTTTTCCAACCTTCCCTCCAAGTTTGCTTCTAGCTCATCAGGATTTCAGAATCTTGACCTGCCTTAGACTTTCAATCTTGTTCTTTTTATCACTATTTGTCATCTGGTCACCCTGACCAGGATGGCAACCTTGTTCCCTGTTCTGTTCCCATGGCTTGTCATGTTGCTTTCCAGTGGGCTGCTTTTTAGGCATACGCTCCCAAATCTTCCATTTTCTTATGACTACTGAAACTTCTGCTTCTTGTGTTGAATGTTCCATGAGGTGCATTTAATATACTGAAGTTTTAATCTAATGCTTCAGAATGATGCCTTTTCTTCATTGTGTGGATAAAGAACAGTTCCTTTTCTGAAATGTATAGGTAAGTGCACATGTGCACACACCTACCCACCCACTACCTGTGTTTGCATATATGTGTATATGCATGTAGAATAATTGCACTAATTAACTCATTTGCATTTCTTTATAATAATCATCCTATTTAATTAGGCTGTTGTCTGAGAGGCTAGTACAAAAGTCACAGAAGGCCTTGGTCATCACTACAGTTTGATCTCTGTTTTAAGAGAACTGATGTCTGATTATTTTGTTTGGCTTAATTTTTATTTAAACTTCTATTTACTCAGTGAATATGGAGGGAACAATTTTTTTTAGTGTAAGAAACTTTTTTTTCAGCATTAATCTGGAGCAATACATTCTACAAATTAATCTAGAAATCTTATGATCATTTTGGGAACTTTTTGCAGTATACTTTTATATGGAAAGCTTCGTATCAAAAGAGTGGTGTCACAGTGTCAGTATAACTTAAGACCTGTAACTCTTGCTTTCTGAGCAGTTTGCAGCCCATTGTGTAGTAATATATTGAATTAACAAATAATTTCAAAATCGGTTGGACCTTTAAACAGAATGCTGGCTTTTTGGTTTTGTAACAGAGCTAATATTTTGATCTAAAATGAGGGAAATGATACAGGAAAAACCTTTGCATTGAACTTCAAATAATTTTTGGTGTGTTCAAATCCCTTTTTCATTAAAAAAAAAATAAAATCTGTATCCGAAGATCTGTTCAGGAAACAGCTGGAGTGAGAATGATTTGAAAATTTCTAACATCTTGAGTAAACAAGGTGATCGGAAACCAGATGCTATCACAGTCATAAAGCAGGCATAAACCAGAGCTGCTGTTGAGAAGTAATGCAAACTAATTCCTGGCTCAAAACCCAATACGTGCCAGTATTTCACGTGCCTTGTGTGCTCAATGACTATCTCGCCTTCTTTCACTTTGTCTTGGACTGTAAATCTTGTTACTTGCTGTGTCTGTTGTTTTAAGCCCTCTCTCAAGGGACTTTCAATTTAAGCATGACAAACATCTCTTTTGCCAATGGGATGGGAATGGAAGCAACTTTATAAATAGGGAAGTTGCACAATTAATGTCTTCTGTTTAGTATATGTTGGGGTAACTTTTCAGATTAGTGTTTTCTTCGGTACTTAAGCTCCCCATTTACTGCCTGTTTAAAAATGTGTCTTCTCTAAAGTAAAAAACATATTGAATGCATATTCAGTGCTAAAATGCTGATACTCACACTCCCTATGATTTACTGGTAAAATGGCTTGAATAGCTTTCATGACCTGCTAGCAATTTTCATATTGAAAATAAATTGAAAACGCTGTTGATGAAAAGTAGGGGGTTTGTATATATGTAAAGAAACAGAAGGCACGTAAGCTATGCAGTGAAACCACTACGTGTGGTAAATTGATAAGTTCGTATAAAAAAAATTCACTGAAATGCTGTCAAGGACAGTAAGTGTCCTGTGACCCACCAGATTAGTATTAGTTGTGGAAATGAAAGTTGTTTTTCCATTGCCAGTTGGTTTGCTCTCCCTCATGGGCGCTTAAAGGAAAACAAAAAAAAAGGCATGAAAGCAGGCTGTGTGCTTCACTTCTATAACCCTCTTGTATGTGTTTTTATTCCAGTAGCTCTCCACCCTTGAAAATTGTGTATCAGGATAGAAGCTAGAGATATTCCTTCCTTCAGATCTGAATTAATTGTGCAATACAACACTTCAGTGTAACTTTCATAATACTGCCTTAATTTCCATAGTTCTGATTAGGTGGAATGCACTTCAGTCCCAACTGACACCTAATTAGTAAATAAAAGCTGTTTAAAATTCAGTCTTTATCAGCTGCGTGTTTGCTTAAGTAATATGGAATTCTGAATCACATAAAGTGACTGGATTGTCTAACATGTGATTCTCTTGTACAGGACAGTGGAAAGACATGGATGTATTTCTCTCCACCTCCTGGTTATTTTTTGTGATTCACTAAACTTTTCCGTGAGCCAAGATAAAAATAAACTATAATGTGACTGCTTTTCTCCTATTCTTTAATTATAAAGTAGCAGAGACTACAAGATCGGACACTGTTTTCTAGTTCCTTTCTCTACTTTTGTCCTTTTAATTGAAATGAAGTCTGGGGTTTTTTGTTTGTTCCTCTTCTTCCTGACTACAGCTTTATCAATGAAGTTTTATGCATAAAGTGTATGGAAGCTTTACTTCGTTGCCCCCCAGTTGGTATCTGCTATGCATAGTTAGGAAAAAATTAAACATTTGTCTGTATACTCTTGTGTCTTTATGTGCTCTATAAAGGTGAAAGTCAATCAGGGAGGCCATTCAAAATGACACTAAGTGCACTTCATGAGAAAGGCACAGTGTTTTAGACAATTTGGACTGAGAATGTAGCGTGATAAATGATCCAAAGAAGTTTTCCTGTCATGCTTGTGGATGTCTTCAAAGCATAAAAAGAAAAGACAGTTTCATTTTCTGCAGCAGTTCTCCAAACCTGGAGGAAAATGTGATTACGTAGTAGTTGGTGACAGAGAAGATTCAGGGAACATACATTGTCTTTCATGAGAGAAGGAGCTCAGGCTTCGCTGAGGCAGGAACATGCAAATCTTTAGCAGGTTTCATTATGTTTGGGAGCTGGTAAGTTAGAGTGATTTATCAGTTTTTTGGGGAGGGAAGAGAATGTGACATCAGCATGTCTAAGTCTGTGCTTATAGGGGTTTTCTCTTTTTTTTGGAGGGGTTAAGGAAAAAAACCAGGACTTTTAACACTTCGAGAATGTATGTCATATAAGTTGTGAAATACTAAATTAAAATTGTACTGTGATATTTGTTTGTTTGTGCGTACGTGAAGTCTTTATTGTTCAGCATGTTCTGACCTAGAAAACAGGCAGAAGATGAAAAGTATTAAATGCTGAATACTAAGTGCCCAATCTTGTGACTTTTGAGAAGCTTTTATTTGCAACTTAAAAGTTTATTCAGATCAGTACATGACAGTGATACAATAGTTCCATTTTCTTTTGAAACTCTTACTTTTGCACTGATCTGCCAGTGAATCAATGAAAATCTAGATTTAACATTTCAAATTTAGTTAACCTGTTCAGATTGCTAATAGCTGAAAACACTACAAGTAATTTCAAGGAATTTAGTCCTGTGCTGGCCTGGAAGTGTAAAGGGCCCTTTTTGATATTTGTAACCTCTTCACTGTCTTGTTTAATTAACCTTGGATTGGACCATACCATCTGTATGTATAGAGTAAACATAGTGTGCACAGAAAAGTTATGCAGATTGGAATATTATATAGGACTAATGGTATTGGGTTTGAAGCTGGGTTTTTTGCGGGGTTTTGGTATAGCTTCTTTTCCCATATGTATAGAAAAAAACCTTAAGGAGCAAAGCACAAAACAGAAATTTACTGACATAGTATTCACACAAAGGTTATGTTTGCAATTTGCAAAAAATACCTGCTAAAGGTATTGGAGAGTGACATCCTGAAATGTCCTGAGACTTCAGTATTTAACCTCTGTCTTCTGTTCTGAAACCTAATTTGCAGCGATGTCTCTTCTGCCCTAGTTAAGGGGAAGACTAGACTAGCCATATGTTGCTAGCCTACTTTAAGGGTATATCTTACTAGCAGTGAAATTAAATAATAGCATGCATATTATTTGTTCTCTGCACATAGCTTGTGATAAATGATGTAATTCTATGGGTGCTTTTTCATGCACTCCCAGTAGCTGTTAACCTCCCACTCACTGGATACCTGAGCTCCCTAGCTCCCTGGGAGGAGACCATGCTGTTTCAGAGGAGATATGAAAGCCAATACTCATTCACATGTATTACTTTAGTCTGCTCTTATCTTTGCTGGAGATGTGAAGCAGTTAACCATTCTAGAACTTGTAAAGCTGTTATTAACTGTTATTAGCTGTTATTATTTGTTATTAGATTGATTGAAATGTATATTCCCATGTCCTACTTCTAGATTCATGTTCTTGTCAAAGATCATAAAGTAAAAATTACTGCTATGTTCTTGTCATCATTAGCAGCACCCTGACAGCTTTCATTTAGAGATAAGTGATAGCATCTTCTTTATTTGGTTACTTATCTTCTAAGTTTTGATCCGGCTCGCTTGTCAAGATGACAGAGCTGAAGAAAATGCTAAAGCACAACTGGCTTTGCACAGTTGTCTGCAGGAGGCTGCAATTGCTTTGCAGTTTTGACTCCTAATTCCCACTGCCCCTTTTCTTCTACCTTACTGTCCCCTTTCTTTGCAATATATGTGAGACCATTTGAGCAGACAGTTGAAGCATCAGACGCTCTGTCAGTAATATTTGCCCTCTGCTTGGCCATAGAGGTCACCGATATCTGAGAAAGAAATTCCCCTTGTGTGCAGGTAAAGTAAAAATCAGCATTCTGATTTCCTAAAAATGCTTTTTTTAAAAAAAATAATAATCAGGAGCTGAGAGTTATGGCTTGACTAATACGTTTTGCTTGCAACACTTTATTCCTGAATGTTTACTCATTTTGACATTAATACTGCCCATACTTGAATTTCTGTTTGAAACTGCAATGTCTTTTTCTTGTCTTGTTCCTTTGTACTAGGATTATTCCAGTGATGATACTAAACTAGAATACAATGTAGATGCAGCCAATGGTATTTTTATGGAAGGCTATCTATTTAAGCGAGCCAGCAATGCCTTCAAGACTTGGAACAGGTAATTATTCAGAACTTCTATTTACTAGCTTATTAAGATACTGCTTGTTATGCTAAATTCTGATCTGACTTAAAATCTGTGCAACTCACTGATTCCACAGTGTTGACAGAACACTTGGACTACATTGTTAATTAACATAGAGATGACACTTCAAAGCCATTCTTTTCCTTATTTTCTATCCTAATTGTTTGCAAGCCTTTTTCTAAGAGTATGTCTTAGTCTGGAGAAGTCCTTTGTATGGTGTGCACAGTCTGGCTCTGTAATTGCATTTTGGTCTTCCTTCAGGGTTGAAACAGAGCAATGCTTAGGATTGTATTGCATAAGCTATATGAATGGGAAACTGGGAAAAACTGGGAAACAAAATGGTAGAAAATAAAGTGAAAGGGAAGTTCTATAGCCATTGGAGGCAGGGAGACACAGTGACGGACTCAAGTACTCTAGGGCTCCAGTTATTTTCCTGAAAGATCAGCATGGAATTTTTATGCTTCACAATTCATATTCTTTGCAGCGACTTCTGCGTAACAGTTTTGTTTATCCTGTTGGGAATTCAAAGTATATTGTTAGCCATGTCTTTCTAACAATGTATATTTTACTTTTGCTTAAATATTTTTCTCCATGAACAGAATTTCTTTTGCGTTTCCAAGGGTGCATGTTTTTTTTAAATGAAATATTATATAAACTGGAGCATATATAGTATAGTTGGATACAGTTCTTGAATCAATTTGTTATGGTATAGAGCTCTTCTTGCTATCTTATGCTCTGCCGTTTTTGCAGCAGTGCTGCTGTTAAACTATTCAAAGTGTTCCAAAGGCCAGAATGTGCATTTGGATATGTGGTCCCTTCCAGCCTCAATTATTCTATAATTCCTTGAGCATCTTTGGAACGTCACAGGTCTATAACAAATTGAGATTGCTTCACTTAAATCCACAGACAAGGGGCTGTTGGGTGTCAATAAGACTCTATCTGTATTAGCAAGTCACGTGCAACTAGTGTAAGGGATTTTTGCTTTGGTCTACTTCTGGTCTGGTCCTGTGATCTCATTATCTGTCTGCTTTTGTAATGTACCTTCTGGGTTCGTTTCATCCATGTAGAATTCAGAGTTTTCCAAGAGAAAGGGCAGTGAAGGGAGAAAACCGGGAGATATGCTTCAGAAGCACGTTCCTGGTCTGAAGTAAAATGTTAGTGTAAGCACACTGAGGAAAATCTGCAGTAATGGAGCAGGAGAGTGCCCTTTATTGAGTTCTTAACAGGCTGAAAGGGTCCTTTTTGTAAGGTGTTGTGCAGGACTGACTGCAGCCTCTTGATAAGTGACTGAAGGCAAAACTCTGGCTCAGTCTGTGGTGTTCTTTTGGATAGCATCACGCCATCGCTCTGTAGGGAGGTGATGGGGGGAGCAGGAGAGGAGTGTTGGAAGGTAGCTGGGAAATCTCTTCTTACATGTGGCTTCATACCTGATAATAGTGTACATGTGTCTTAAGAAGGTTACAGAGAAGGATTCAATTAGAACTAACTTCTGTATGTTGGAAATCTGAATGGACACAAACACAGCGAAGTCAAAATTAAATCAAGACCCACAATGACATTCTTTCAGGTTGTTACAGGTTTGAACGTATATAATTATAATAAAAACATATCCAAACAATAAGTTATTTGAAAGAGCCAAGGTAAACAGCTCAGCAATGAGTCAGAGCTACCTACTTTTATTATATAATTTATATTTGCTTATAATTTTTCTCCTGTTTGTCACAGGAGTATTCAATAAGGCTCAACCTCTAGCCTTTTTAATTTTAAATTCTTGATAATTTATCTCACTGATAGGCTAGTGGGATACTTCAGAATTAGGCAGAGAATAGCATTAGATATGCTATCTATAAATACAATTTAGGAACTGAATCAGTCATTTTAATTTTGTACTTAAATCATTACTAGTTGTTATGAAACTACTCCAGCTATTATCTGACATAGAATATATATTTAAGATCTTAATGAAGACAACTATTAGTTTTTGAATCTAGCCCTGTTTTTCATTCAATTAAAGAAATATTTTTATCCTATTTTTATTTCTGAATACATTTGTAACTGCTTGCTACGTTGTAGGCACTGAAGTGGTCATTGCCACTTTCTGCTGCCTGTTTTCACTGATGGAATGCTTTACTTCTGTAGTGTTCTGTTTCAGCTGCAGGGAGATAGTACTGATTAAATTTTACTGTATGTTAAAGGTGAGAGTGGTTTTTTTAGTCATTAGGTAGAGTACAAATAAGGATTGAGGAACAATAAGGGGAACAGATTTAGATTGGAGATTAGAAGGGGGTTCTTTACTGTGAGGGTAGTGGAGCACTGGAACAGGTTGCCCAGGGAGGTGGTTGAGGCCCCATCCCTGGAGATATTCAAGGAGAGGCTTGACGAGGCCCTGGGCAACCTGGTCTAGTTGGGGGTGTCCCTGCTGACTGCGGGGAGGTCGGACTAGATGACCTTTGGAGGTCCCTTCCAGCCTGGGCAATTCTATGATTGTGTCTTTGCATTTTGTGTGTAAACAAAAAAATAAGATAGCAAAGGAGGAAACATCTAAACACTTAGAGAAATATCTGTTTCGTAAGAGGGAATTAATTTGCCTAGAAAGAACTACTGGAATTTCCTGATGTTCTGAACCAAGGGTGATGGCACTGATCTTCCTTGTGAATTGCTGATTGCGCTGTCATGCTGTCAGTAGTAGTATGTATTTATCTTGTCCCTCTGTTGATATCAATTGATATCTTGATGGTTTTACACCTGTTTAAATACTCCTTTAAGACTGAATGCAAGGCACCAAAAGTCATTGCAATTACCACTATTAGTGTGTACTTACCAGCATTAAAAATATAAGAGAAAAGGAAATGGTGCAATGAATTTTGTCTGGGTTTGGCACACATGAGTATGATTCTAGCTAACAAATTAGATAATTGTGATGCTTCTGTGTACATGTCTTGGTCAGTGAATCCACGGACATCATGCTGGTTTATGCTGGGAAAAGTCTGGCTACTGGGGGAGAAAAAGATGGAACCCATCTAATGCAGCGCTTTGAAGGGGAACAGATTTGTTCTAATGAATGAAAACTTGTTTCCAATCCAAACTAATTTCTTGCTAGGATGATGTAGTTTCTTCCTGGGCTAGCAAGCAGCTTGGGTTCAATTGTCTGAGGACTTTAGTTATTTGGGCTTTCGATCAAGTTTCTTGTTCTTGGGATAGTTCTGGGTGACACTGGCTTGAGAAACAGATAGTGTTTGAGCAGGTTACAGAGTACACCACAAGCTATTTGCAGTTCAGTGTTGCTGCCTTTTGAAAGAGCTGGAGATTTTGCAATCTCTTTTTATTGTGATTTACTGGATGGTGTATAATGTACACAAGTATTTCAGTTAATATACTTCAGTGGAATCACAATGATATCTTTATACTGCGAAGTCTTACAGTAACAGGTATGGAGACCTATTTTTGGAATGTGTCTATCTGTAAATGAAATATCTTACCGTACACCACTTAAGGCATCAAGAACTGAAATCAGGTACATTTGTTATTGTGGAGCAGTAGGTGGAAAGTTGTTTTGGTTCCTAGAAATTCAAATGAAAAAAAAGTCCATATAATGAAGAAAGATATGCCTGAATAAATATGTATAGCAGAAAAGTATTTATCAAACACTAGTATGTTCTGAGTAGCATTTAGGTTGGATGCTGTAAATGTTTTCCTTTTTAATTCTGCTGTATTTTCAGATCATGCTAATTCTTTGCTTATTTTGCTCATTTTGCATTTTTCATTCCTCCTTCTCCTTTCCCTTATGTTTTAATCCTACCCCATTTTTTCACATGACAGGAAAAAGCCCGATCACATCAGGTACCAAACAGCTTCTTTTATACCTTCCCAATGTTTCCTTGGCACGCAAAAAGCTCTTAATTAACCCTGCATTTAATTTTGTTTACTTGCAATGGATGTATAAGTGGCTCAGTCTAAGAAAATAACAGAAGGATTCTGCCTGGGTTGCCAGCGTACCTGCTGCTCAACACCTTTAAAAGAATAAGAAAGATTGAGCTAGTTCTAGGTAAAAAGGAACTGAAGCAAAGTTTCTGCACTCAAACTTCTGAGCGTACAAGATCAGTTTTTTGACTTTCTCCAGTTGCAGTTGGTGAGACTTTTCTTATCAACTGCATTGGAAATAGAGATGTAACTTTTAAATGTTGTGCATTCTTAATCACTCTGTTCTATTTGCGTGCTGATAGCAAGTAGTGAAGGAAACCATTTCCTTTTGAGAACCAATAAGCATGATTCTCTTTTTTTTTTATGTAAAACTCAAATAATTTAGATTTTATATTTCTTTTTGGCATTACTCTCAATTTTCAAAAATTGGAAGTGTTTTTCAATGATTTTTGTATTGTTTCCTATTTAACAAATACTCTTTTGAATTGCAAACGTATAAATGATGGAAAACAGTTTCTAAACCCAAAAAACTATATTTAAGCACTATTGAGTGAGGACTAGTTTAAGATTCCCCAAGTATGTTTTCTCCTTCACCATTCTTCTCACCTATTTTTGACATAATGACACATTTACAGAAACATAGATAATGGCTGGGTCTTAGTGCACACGTGTTGCCTAAAGGCTTATGAATGTTAGTTCTTAGGACAGGGTAGACGTGATGCACCCAACAACAGCACCTTCAGTCCATCTGTTCTACCTCACAAGTTCCTGGCTGTTACTGCCGTAGAGCCCCAGCCCTCTCTTTCCTACAGTCATGAGTTTATTGATGATACTTGGTTAATATGATATAACTCAAAGTTTTTGCCCTGAATAAAACTGCTGTGGTGCTGACATGTTGGAGGTGAATCTGCCACTTAGATTTTATTTTTTTTTTCAATCATACAGTAAAATGTATTAATTTTATTTTCCATTGACATCTACTTCAAAAGTGGGATCTGCAAGCTATACTACTTTCTAAACTATTGATCTTGTTCAATAAAAAATTCTTTAAAAAGTAATCAAAAATCCCACACTTCTTGGCTGGACTGGAAAGTTCTCTCAAACAGATTTAATTTCTCTACTAAGAAAAAAAGGGGCTGGAAAACTTTGAAATCTTCTAGACTAGGCTTTAAAGACGACACAAATTTGCCTTACAATTTGTGTGCTCGCTTACATGCAGTTGATCAGATTGGAGCTCATTTACTTTAGTAACTCTGTAAATATTTATCTGTAGAACAAATAAAGCATTGCATTAATGAAGTTAATTACACTACCTAAGGCTGTTATTAGGCATTTGTTCCATTGCACGTTACCTTGGGACAAGGCTGCATTATTATTTTTTTTCTTTTATCACTTTGGCACTGATTTTCATGTTTTTCTATTTGGTGGTATGTTCAAAACAAGCACATAAGAAAGCCTCAGTTTATTTTCCTTTTCTAGTCTGCTCTTTTGTTGAGTTATGTTTAAATATTAGCAATAACCTGCCTTAGGCTCATCTTTGATGCTTAGTTAGTGCATCTGTGTTTTGTTTTGTTTTTTTAAATAGATGATGAAGGTGATGCCTTTAAAAAACTACTGGTGTTAATAAATTGAAAAAGTAACTTTTTGCATTATTCTGTTCAAAAAGAAAATTATTAGCCCAAAAAGATGGTTATTATGTTGGAAATCCACTATTAAAAGAAGATCCTGTTATTTTTTTAAATTAAATATATCTGCACAACATTTGAAAAGATTATTGTTAAAAGGTAGAATCTCATCTGTCTACTAAGTACTAACTTTTCTAACAAATACTAGATTTTCTGATTTGAATCTAACTTTTTCTGTATATCTTAATTTTTCTTAACAATCTTGGTGTGCTTCTTTTCATGAATGCCTTGTGATGATTGAATAAATATATGTAGCTTTTGTTACTAATTGTAGTAAACTGTACCTTGAAGTTCAACAGCCTTCGGAGAATAAGATGATCTGTTGCAATACAGTCTTCTGCATACTGTTACCATTCAGACTAATTGGCAGCGCAGAAAGAAGTGATGTGTGGTCTAAGTGGGGTATTTGAGATAAACACAGGTTCATATTACAAGCCTGAACCAAACAAAAAAAAGTATAAATTCCACTGTAGGACTGAATTATTTTTTTTTTATATTCTCTTCATTTTAGTCCATTCAAAACCAGTGGTGGTGGGTTAGCATTTGTTTTGTGCATCCCCAGAAGAGCTAGAAAGGGCTGGCTATATTTGCTGGGTTTTTTTTTTTTATTCAGTGGTCTGATAAAACACAGCTGTTACAGATCTGAGGTGGTCATGATTTTTTTTCCAAAATATGAATTATCTTTCCATTCTGTATGAATTGTATCCTATCAGAAATGTGACTTTGATAAGGAAGGATACAGTTCAGAGGAGTTAAGTGTTACGTTATCTTCTGGATTTTATAGGGTGCCTTAATTAAATCTTTCATTTGATGTTTTCCTACAAAGGTGAGGCTTAAGTTAAGATCCTACTTAAAAGGTTTTTCATGGGTTTTCTTTGGTTTTGTATGCAGTCTTTTTATTTCAGCATCTAAATTTTTTAGCAATGCCAAGTATAGAGAGACATTAAACTTACGTGGGATAGCAACACTGTAGTATTTTTAGTGCCTCAGTAAGTTATTTCTTAGTTCTACTCTCAAAGACATCTCAGGAGGGAGCAGTTCACATAGCTGAAGTATTTCTGTTAGTCAAACTATCTGAATTTGTGTTACCAGTTACTTAAAATTGTATCTTGCTGCTAAAATACTGAAGCAAATGTTCTTTGAAATGAAAATGTTTTGTGTGACAGCTTAACTAATGTTGTCATAACACGAATGTGTTTGTTTAGGACTTAAATTATTTGAATCTTGCTATCTTTTCGGTTTTGTCTCTGCTTTCCCTTTTTTCATTATTCTCACGAAATACGTGCCGAAACTGACCGCGGCATTTCTTTTGTGAACACTTTCCTGTGGTCTCTCTGTAGACGGTACGTTAGCACGTTTTGGTCAAATAAGCTCTGTAAAATCAGTTACGTATCCTCTGGGTGTCTCTCTGTTTGCGTAGGCGCTGGTTCTCAATACAGAATAACCAACTCGTGTACCAGAAGAAATTTAAGGTAGGTATCAGAAAGGGGCTTGGTGTGTTTTGGGGTGCAGGTGATGGTTTTCCTGACGGGTCAGGGGAAGGAGAAACAGTGCTGACACTGGCATCCTGGGTGGTCTTGAACAACCTATTGCACTTTCTAAATTAGTTTCTGCCTTTGTAAAATGAGACTAAGAGCTACACTTCCAGATTTTGAGATCCCTGCACAGCGACTTGGAGGCATGTACCTTATTTGCCTCTTTGTGGGGTTTGTTACCTTCTTGCAGAGAAGGTTTATTAAGAGCTTTAAAAGTCCTTGGTCCCAAAAGGGGCTTGTACATACTTGCTGGCAGCACTGAGCACTTGGGTTTAACTCTTTCAGGACTTGCTCTCGCTGGTTACTTACTAGGTTCACGTACCCCATGTAGCAGTTTGCAGGGGGGAAGGTGTGAAAGCATTTGTTAAGAACAGTCAGGGATGCTGTCTATGGGTATTTCATACTGGAAATGTAGGGTCGTTCAGCATTTGGACCTCTGCTCCTTTCTTTACTGCTTTAGAGTCTGCTTTTGTACCACAAAGCTGTAACTGTTCTTTGTGTTGGAAAAAATTAGAGAACTGTATGGAGAAGGAAAAATAATTTTAAAAAAAAAGGTCTAGAGCTTATGACAACTTATTTCTCTCCAGTGTTAACAGACCGGATGGAGAGACTGTTCCTTGTAAGCTGATGCTGTCAGTGAGGGGTCTGTGTTTTTGTGGTTGGAAAGGAAACAAACGGTTGAGTTTGTGTGAGCACATTTGAGTTGGGCATTTTGTGTTTGTGAATTCCAATTGCTTTTTTATTTTTCAAAAGCACTCCTTTCAAATGCTGTTACCTTAGAATAGAATTCTTATTAATTGAATCAAATTTTCAAAACCGCAGCATCTGGCTTATAGGTTTTTTTCAATTGGCATTTTTAATAGTGCTGATTTGGTACAATCTTTGTGATTTATGTGTGAGCTAATTGCATCTCTTAGAAAGTGTCTTTGAACTCCTTGGATACTGTCATTTAAAGTGTTAATTATTAAGTAGATTGGGTTGTAGGTAAAAAGGAATTCTCCAACGTTTCTATTCAGTTTTCATAAAATATAACAAAACATTGAAATTTATCTAAATATTTTCTAAGTACCTCTGATTCCACTTATTTACAGTTTTATTTTTGGAGGAAAAATTTGTGTAAACAAGCAAATAGAATTAAATGAAAAATAATTTGGGAGTATTAGCAACTTTATTGTCTGTCTTCTATGTGACTTGTTTTGTTAAATTTTTGTCTCTTAGGATAATCCCACAGTAGTTGTTGAAGATTTGCGGCTTTGTACAGTTAAACACTGTGAAGACATAGAAAGACGTTTCTGTTTTGAAGTGGTTTCTCCAACAAAGTAAGAAGTAGTGATAGAGCATATTTATTTAAAAATATATATAAAAAATCATTCAGTTGTCTTGAAGTGCAAGATTAACATTTCTCTTGGGATAGATCAAAACAGGAAAAGTATCTGAACAATTCTGTTTTCTGCAATTTTGGCAAAGATTAAGTGATGCTGTGAGAAGCGTTCCTAGTATTTAGTTTTCTTCTGGCATGAAAGTAAACATGCATTCTTGTGCCTTGTGCATAAATGGCTTGTGGTTGTGGAGCTGCTGTGGGTGAGCAGGAGCTGAGACTACCAAAGCTGCTTAATAATGTAGAAAATAGATCTCAGTTTCTCCAAACTTCTGATTGATGTAATGAGAGGGAAACATATTAATAAGTTGTTGTCTCAGTAGTGTAAAATAGCATTTCAGAATGCACTAAATGAACAGTGTTTTTATTTGGTAGTTTCAGCTCTAGCAGTGTGGTGCATTGGTTATTTTTGGAGAAGTGGGGCAGTCCTCCCCCAGCCAGGGCACAGGACATTGATTTCTCATTCATGATTTTGAGATGAGACCACTTAAAAAATTTTGATCTAAGGTCAACCTGCTTTTCATTTCGGATGTTACCTGTGCTCCCCACTCCTTAATAGACTGCTGTCCTAATGTTTGCATCCTCAGTTGTGCTTCACTTTAGCATGCATTTTGCTCCTGCTTGCTGGAGCCCGTAAGTGTTGGAACAGTTTTATACTTCATGACCTGTTTCCTTTGACTGTTGGTGTGAAAAGTAGCTCATGCTTTGTCAGAGAGTTTTAAAATAATTTTATCTTGATCTCAGTGATTGAACTGTGATCAAGGACTGATACCTGTATCTTGTGCAACTGTCAAGGGGGTAAATTGCATGTGAGGATACAAAAATGAAAAATTTGGAGTAAAAAAAGAAAGGGAATAGGAAGCTAAGCCATTCTCTGCGTTATTTGAAGAGTCATGTCTTTATGTCCTATTATCTGCAAATAGTTTTGAAACAAGAAGTTTTCAATCCATAAAGGGCCAGCTACTTTATCTCAAAACAAATGGGTTTATGCCCATTTGCCCAGATGATGCCTATTAAACAATGTATTTGTAGTCACAGCAAGAAACTTTCTCAAGAGTCTGTATTTTACTGAATAATGTGTTGCTTGATGTTCGCTGCTTGGTCGGTCTCTGAATCCGTGTACACGTGTGTTTGTCACAGGAGCTGCATGCTTCAGGCTGACTCGGAGAAGCTGCGACAGGCCTGGATTAAGGCTGTTCAGACCAGTATTGCTACAGCATATAGAGAGAAAGGGGATGAATCTGAGGTGAGTTTAAAGTCTAAACAAACAACAACCCCCCTTTATGTCCTGAAAAATAAAAACAGGGAAAAATTCTTTTTACGAGATGTTGAGGAAAAAAGAATCTGTTTGTCTTCCAGTGGAAATGCAATAAAGTTTTGAAGGCTAAAATTTATATTTAATCTGTCTTTCACTCCATATTAGTAATGTTACTTTGGCCTATATGTTTTGATGAGATTTTCCTGTAGTGGGATTAAAATTCATAGGATTATTGGATACTCCTATATTCAGTTCTGTATTTCTTCTAAAAAGCTAAATATTTTTTCAGTTCTATGGCTTTCCTTGGCCTTAAATGCAGAAGTTGCTTTTCTAGGATTTCAGTACACTGTAGGACCTTTATTTCTTTAATATAGTGTGTGTTCTTTTTTTTTTTATTTGTTTCTTGTCTGTTTTTTAGAAACAGGAAAAGAAATCCTCCCCTTCCACTGGAAGCCTAGAATCTGGCAGTGAGACAAAGGAGAAGTTGTTGAAGGGCGAAAGCGCTCTCCAGCGCGTTCAGTGCATTCCTGGTAACGCCGCCTGCTGCGACTGTGGCTTGGCTGATCCTCGGTGGGCCAGCATCAACCTGGGCATCACCCTCTGCATCGAGTGCTCTGGGATACACAGGTCGGAGAGCTCTTCAGAACTATATTTGGGTTGTGCATTGATTTAATGAGGAAGGGTGGTGCTTGCCTCTTCAAATGTATATTGAAGCAAGGTTAGAGACCCCTAGTTGTTGTAAACAGAATTAATGTCACTGCTTTATCTCTATGAATTAATGGTAAAGCTGTCTGAGGTAAATTAATGTATTTTTTTCATGCTGTTTAGGAGCTTGGGAGTCCACTTTTCAAAAGTAAGATCTTTAACGCTGGATTCATGGGAACCTGAACTTCTAAAGGTATGATAGTATTTTTGAAACAAGTTTCTCTTTGGTACTTTGTTGTTTTAAAGCATCAGAAATTTCAATGCAGGAAACACATGAACGAGGTACAAATGCGAGTCTTAGATCTTATACTCAGAAGTGTTTCTAGTTGTGTGGTGTTTGTTTTCTTAATTTACTCTTTCTTTTAATACATGAAGTAGCACTAGTCATTCTTGTTACAAACTTGCAAGTCTGAACAACTTTCGGGTTCACAAACGCACTTTGAGTATTAAGTTTCATCTGATATTTTCAAGGTATAAAAATGGAAACTGTTCACAAACTAATAATATTAGTGGGTTGAAAAATTTTAAAGTGCTCTATCAACCTAAACCATGGTTGTACTTGAAAATTCAGATGCTGGCTCTTACACTGAGATCTTGATTTCATACTCCTGCTGGCTTCTAGGAGAACTTTCATGCAGCTGCTCGTGTGCTGTGTGCCAAAATTCCAGTTTGAAACATGGTTCTGAAAATGATGTGCCGTTGAAATACCGAAATGGGAACTCAGGCAGGGGTGTGTGTGTGCAGCTGAATAACTGATGCAAAGCCTGTGTTTCTAGCTGTGGTGTTCTGGTACTTGGGTATTGCTTCTCTATTCTGAACAGTCCAAAGACCATGTGAGTGGGGGGTGCTTTTCTTGTGGCTTGACCTTAAATAATTTTAATATCAATGTGTTCATGCTGAGGAAACAAACCCCAAAACTACACCCCTTGTCCTGTTTAGGTAAGTACCAGAGCTCAATATTCTACCTGGTCTTGAAAGCAAGAAGTCTATTAATTTCCATCAGTAAGTGGGACTTTATGGGCCAAATTCTCCTTAAAGTAGTATCTGTGGCCTGTTTTTATCTCTTGTCCTTTTCTGTAGACATAACAGATTATGGTTTAGCAAAAATGTCTGTTGAACAAGATGGAATAGAATTGATTGAATCATCTCTTGCCGATGGGATAAGAATAGCTACCAGCAAAGCTGGTGGGGAAAAGTGCCTTTGTTAATGAGGCTGCAGATGTCATTCTGATTGCACAAAAAAGATTATTGAATGACAGATGGTCATTTTTGCAGTCCTTTTTCAGAAGGGAATGGCACTTTTAAAAGAGTGACTATGGTATTTTGCTGTCTTACTTGAAATTTAATTTCTCTATTCAGTAATGGTTTCATTATCATGATATAAAGCCTTGCTCGTTCTTTAAGTGTACTTTTACCAGTGAAAATAGTAAGCTACAAAAATAGGCTGAGGTTAAAAACAACTACATAGGTAGATAAAGCCTTTTGCAACTGTATTTGAATTTATTTATTTTGCTTCATAGCTTATGTGTGAATTGGGAAATGATGTTATAAATAGAATATATGAAGCGAAGTTGGAAAAAGTGGGAGTGAAGAAGCTACAACCTGGAAGCCCAAGGTAGCAATTTACTAGCAGTGCCTCTTCCTTCTTTTTCTTGCTTCCTTCAGCCTCCAGCTTTTAAAGATGCTGCCGCTTAACTGTGTAACTTTCCTTTAATGTACTCTGTTTCCCCTTATCACCAGTATGTTTTGCTCTCTCCCTTTTCTCACTCTGTCTTTGTTGGGGATTCCTCCTGTTGGTCCCTCCTGGTCCCTTGTACTTTTTCTGATCTCGCTCCCTCCTTTTGATGGTAACTGTAGCATCCTGCTCTCTCTCATCAACTGGGCAGGTTGCTTTTGTTTCCTGCCTGCTTTGTACCATCTAAGCCAGCTGTACTGGGTCTGTGAGTGCTCCTGGAAGGAGCCTGCAGCTCTGCCTTTTGTTTACAGTGACTTTGTTCTGAGTTTGACTTTTGTTCCTTGATCCCCAGAATTCTCTCTTCTTTCTGCCTGCATTGTACATGAGCTCTGCTGCTTCACAGCAGCCTGCTAATGATTGCTCTGCTGTCTGCCATTCCTCTGATGCTAATTTGCGTTTGAAGATAGATAGTTTCCAAATGTTTTGTATTTGTTGTATTTGTTGCCTACCTGAGCTTTATTACTGTTATGGTTCTCTTGTGCAATCTGCATGTTCCTTTAACAAATGTTGTGATGTGTATTTATCTAAGAAACTAAACATATGCTATATTAATTGGTTATTAACGATGTCAAACGTGTAAAGGATTAATACCATGAAGTGGTAGTTGGACTAAATGACTTTTGTACGTCCCTTCCAGCTGAAAGTCTATTCTAAGTAACATACAGTAATGAATGCTTATTTCTTCCACATACCACTAATGTCTCTGGCTGAGAGAAAATATACATGTATGAACTTAACAAAATAATTTACTTTTGAGACATGCAAAATTTAATCAAGAATCCATAAAGAGTTAGGTAGTGTGCCCTTAGTCTTTCTGAAAATGTCGTAAGTATGTCTTGTGTGCAATGCCAAACTACAATTTTGATTACTGGCTTTAGTATGAAATGGATGTTCTTTTAATACAGGAAAATATTAAAATATTAGCTTACTAATTCCATGGATTTTGTATATGACAGGCAGGAGAGGGAGACATACATCAGAGCAAAATATGTGGAAAGAAAGTTTGTAGAGAGACAGCCTGCGTCAGTATCTCTGCTGGAATCTGGAACAAAAGTTTTGCCTCAAAGTCAACAAGAGAAAAGGCACAGCGGCCCTGAAAAACCCCTTTTGGCTGGGGAGCAAAGTGCGGCATCCCAAAAAGGTATTTACACACTTCTGTCCTTACGCATGTTCTTTTTAAAGTAACATATTTTTGTATTAATTGATTTCCTGTCTCATGCAGAGAAACTGGAATTTGTCTTTGGGTCATAGCCTAGTTCAGAAGGATAGGGGAGAAAAGACTTTTTCAGAGATGTGCATTATTAGGTGGGGAAGAACTTAGAGTGGGGATGCTTATCATTCAGAAACATAATAACCACCTTCTTTCCTCCTTATTTTCATCCTTCTTAATTTTTCCAATAACGTTCTCTCCTGCCCTATCCCTTCCTTACTGCCTGCTTTGTGCTTTGCTAACCTGCATGTCCCAGCGGTTGCTGTAAGTAGCGACGAGGCGAGGCGGGAGTCTCTGTTCTGTCCTGATGAACTAGATTCACTCTTCTCCTACTTTGATACCTCTTCAAAACTACGTAGTAGTAAGTACTACAGCTGTGGCGTGTTCAGTGTCTGCACTAGTGATCCATTGTGTGTTGTGGCCATCTCCCTGCCTTTAATCCATTGTTTCCAGGCTACTGCATTGCTTCGTGTTTTCATGAAATAATTTAAGCTTTTTTACTTATCCTGATCTTTTACTTTCTAATAATCTTTGACATTTATTACTAATATTATAAATGTTACGGTTTCAATATGTGACTTCGTATTTTTCTATGGGTATGCTAAGAATATGAATTATAATCACTAGTCAATAAAAAAAAATATATATTCAGGACCAAGTATAAGAGCTTGCTTTATTATCATGGTATCTGTGAAGAGTCAGTAGCTTACAGTCTGCGTAGTAATTACGGTTTCTCTCCAAAACAGTCCAAAGCAGTGACAGTGGGATCCAGCAGAGTGCTGATGACAGCAGAGAACACCTTGCCTCTACTACATCAGTGAACAGTTTGTATGAACCAGGTATGTTAGCCTTTCTTCTTCAAGATGAAAACTTAGTCACTACTGCTTGGTACCATGCTCTTAGGAAAAATACAATTCCTGTCTCTTCTTTCCTGGTGGGCTGAGATATTTTTAACAAGGGCAATGATTGCCTGAGTGACCTTTCCCTCCTCCAGGCGTGGTAGCAAGTATGACATGGAATCCTTCTAAATGAGTTCAGAGAATTATGGGTTTTTTCCAGTCAGATGATACTGAGCCAGAACTCTGTTTTTTAGCAGAGCGCCCAATGCTGCATTTTGATACAGACAAGTCTCCACAGAAATGCTTAATCCTTTTATAATAGTTAAATCCTTGGAGATGGAATTCCTGTTATGTCACAGATAATAGGCTTTTATGTGTTATTTGAACATTCTTGCTTAATTTTTCTATTTTCCGCTTATGTGGAATTGACCATGTCTTTAAACATTACCCCTTCTTTACTCAAAGTTTTATAAATTGATAGATGAAATTATTTGCTGTCTAGTATTAGCATCCTGAGCTGTCAGATGTATTGAGTGTGGCTTGTCAAAATATCCAAAACATCTATTTGTAAAGCAAATTTATTCTTCTGTGTCCAAGCACTTTTCTGAGGTATGTTTTAAATCCCGTAGTTCAGAGCTGTGGTGTGTAGGCAAAGCAGCATGTGCCTTGGACCCTTTCTCTGACTGCATTGTAGAAACATGATGCTGTAACAGCTCAGGAAAGCTTCTGTATAACTATGTCTTTATCTCCCAGACTTCACTCTTCATAACTTTTGTTGAGATGAAAAGAAAGATTACGCTTTAGTCAAAAAGGTTACAGCTACAGTGAGTAATTGGTCAATGACAATGGTATCTTTTAACAAAATTTAGGTCAGAATGGTATTAGCCTCTTACTTAGGCATATCAGCCTGTTGCAGATAAGAATGTATTTGTATGACTGCATCTCTGCATAAAATTAGTCTTATTCATATCTTTCAGCATAGGATAAAACACACCACACTTCTATAATAATTTTTTTGAAATGTTACGGAATAGGTAGATCGAAGGGCACTTGCACGTGCCAGTAGTGTGGAGGGAATGTTTTCTGGGCAGTAGTAATTCTGTGAAGTGGCTGTGCCCAAATGCTGGAACAGGCTAAAGGCATCTGTGGTGTCTCCTGGCAGACTGGAGCAGCAGTGCACAGCGTTTTGCAAAACCTCAGCTACTTTATGCCAGAGAAACTACATTTTTTTGGTCAGAATTCCAAGAGGTACCTTATAAAAACAGGGATTACAGATGAGAAGTTTTGTTTTTCTTTTCAGAAGGAGACAAGCAAGAGTCTTCTGCGTTCTGTGACTCCAAACAGCCTAGTCCAGGGCTGCAGCTGTATCGAGCTGCCTTTGAGAAGAATCTTCCTGATATGGCAGAAGCATTGGCCCACGGAGCTGAAGTAAACTGGGTCAATGTAGAGGAAAACAAAGCAACACCACTCATTCAGGCCGTGCGAGGGGTACGTGATACACAGCACCAGCTGACGGGGAGGAGGGAAGGGGAATAATAGGGATATTTCTGTGTCACTGTTCCTTTTAAACTGCTTGCTTCACTAATGAATGATAATGGGATGCTGAAGTTGTCTTTACAGTGTTCTCTCAAAGTTGTTTCTGAACTATTTCCCCCCCCCCGTTAATGCTTTGTTTGGAGTTATCTAACCTAGTAGCGTTTAAATTTGATATGGAAGCAAATCCCTTGTATTTCCTTTGCCACATGACTCAGTGGTGGGAAGGCAGAACAGGTTTGGCTCTGATTGTAGAGCTCTGGAGCTGAATTGTTTCTTTGCTTTCTTTCTGTAGGGTTCGTTGGTTACGTGTGAGTTCTTGCTGCAGAACGGGGCCAACGTGAACATCAGGGACATGAAGGGAAGGGGGCCGCTGCACCACGCCACGGTCCTAGGACACACTGGGTAACTCCCTGCTCCAGAGTTTGTTAATGGCCAGCCTTTGCTATAGATGTTCACGTAAAGCTTCTTAATTTCCCCAAATATTCTGGCATTTTAGTATGTTTCAGGTGATCCGGGTTTTTCTTAGACTTTTGTGGTGAGAGAGGAAATGACAATTTGAATTATCAGTCTCATCTGCTAGCAAAACACCTGTAAACACACTTTGGTCCATTTTGTAAAAAACATATATTTAAAATGACTTTGAAATAGCATGAACTTCTGGTGAAAACTCATGAGGTTTTTCTTGTTTTTTAAGAAATATGACACAAACAAGAAAAATAGTGGTGTGTGAGGGCCAAGGCTTTTTCTGACTTATCCTGATTGTGTTGCATTGAGAGTATATCTCACTTCAAAATGTATTTTGGAATCGTGGCTTTTAGCTGAAACCCTGTACTAGCTCAGCTCAAATGAGGACAATAATAATCTGGTTGGTGGTGCCCAAGTTCTTTGCATGTATGAATTCTATTTAGAGTACAACAACCTGGGAGAGTTTAAGATGTGAACTCAGTCAGTGTGCCCTGTTTGTTATGGGATGGAGAAGAATTATAACAGCAGAGAGAAATGAGATCAGTTTCTACTGGGTACGTCAGGCACCTGTGAACTGTGTCCTTTCCTGTATTGATTTATCCTGCTCAGTGGTTCTAGCCTGTCATGGAAAAAGGGATTAGGTTTTCTGGTTCTACAGCCTAAGGTGACGTGGGAAGGAAGAGTCTGGCTTCTGAAGGGTTCTGCTCCTTGCTGCAATGGTGTGTTTTGAGTTAAGCTGCCTTTTAATGTGGATTAATTCAAGGTTTTGCTTACTGCTGTGTTAATGTCTTGTTTTTTCTAGATGAATAATGCTGTTCTGATACGTTCAAGATACTTTGGATGATTTAAGCCAATTACATTGCATCCAGCTTGAATTTACTTGCTTTTTTCCTTTATTGTTGTGAAAATTATTCTTAAATGCTTTTACCAAACAGGCAAGTGTGTTTATTCCTAAAACGAGGAGCAAACCAGCATGCCACCGACGAAGATGGGAAAGATCCATTGAGTATAGCAGTAGAAGCTGCAAATGCAGATATTGTAACGCTGTAAGTTGTGTGTTCTGTTTTTGACCAGGTAACTAAGCTCTCCTATTCTGTTTCCAGTTAAAAATATAAGGAATGTCAAAATTGCATTACATAAAAGCAGGGAGAGGAAAAGAAGAATCAGAGTGTGCACTATCCATAGATGACCTCACTGATGTGAGGTTCAGGAGTGCATTGTAGGTCCTGAACTGCAGTCTTTTTTTAATGCTTTAAAGATGACATCGTTCTTCTTGTTTCCTAAATCACAGGTTGCGTTTAGCACGGATGAATGAAGAAATGCGTGAATCGGAAGGACTCTATGGACAGCCAGGTCAATACTCTACCAATAACCATACTGAAATGCAGTATAAGAAGTGTATTCAGGAATTTATCAGTTTACAATTAGATTCTTAGGACCTGAAGAAAACTTAAGCTAGGTTCATACAGTAATGTTTTTTTTAGACAACTGACATGTGTTAAAGTTTCATTGAAATTCACTGGTGTGAGTTTGTCAGGTTATTTAGAGGAACTGAAAGGAGAGTGTTTAAAGTACATTATTATAGTAGTGTATGTTACTACAGCTGTTACCAACCTGTTTTGCTGGTAGTTGTCCACAGTGTTCTCCTGTTGATGTTCCATTGAAATTCACGCAATGTTAGGATTTACCTGACATTATTTAATAACAGCCTTCTGACCCAGGCTGCTCAGAGACAGTTGAGGAGTTCATCTTATTACAGGATACCATTCTCCTTCCTGTGGAATGGTCCTCTTTTTCTTTTTTTAAGAAAAAAAATGCTTGCACACCAATGTAAAAATGTACATCAATATTTCAAAATAACTCCAGACAGAAATAGAAAAGTATTGTTTCCTCAAATTTTATTTTAAAATATTTTTATTTAAGATACAAATAAGAAACCAAACAGTCATTCTGAAGTATGTATTTTTGTATGCATAGTGTCTTACCATTTGATGGGGGGGAGGGGGCGGGAAAGAATTGGCAGACATTTGAGCCAACTGGTGTAAGAAAGTAGCAAATTACATCTAATGAATATGTGCAATGTTATTCTTGGGCACTCAGTCCCAATTCACATTATGTTCTGATGTGATATTTATGCAAGCCATTTCTTCTATTATGGTATGCTTCCATAGGGACCTAACTTATTCTCATGCAAATATCAATAATGAAGGCACACTTGATTGTCAAGTTATACAGCTAAAAACCTGCCACTACACCACTATGGCAGTAGGGAAAGGCAAACCTTGTTTTTAAGGTGGAGTGAGTGCTGAGTCCTCTTGGCTCGCTCCTGTAAAGCCCTTACATATTTTACACTGATTCATAAGGATTGCGTGTGCTTATGTCTTTTACCAAATTGGGGCTGGAATATACTCAAGGGGCAACACTGAATCTCATGTCAATATCCCAGATGAACTCTACTAAATAAACCAAATTTATTTCCTGAATTTTCTCCTTAAGAATAGATGTTTTTAAAATTTATTTTTAAACTAATCTTCTAGGAAATTAAAGTTAAAACAATAAAAGTACTATAGACACTCAGGCATTCAAATGCTTTCTTTGGCAGAGCAACAGATAATTTAAAAGTATATACTTGATTATGAGGTTAAATGAGGAAAAGTTCCCCATGCAGAAAATGTAGCAGGCAATATATATGAAAAAAGTCTATTGCCAGTTTGGCCATTTTGAATGTAAAGCTGTTTTCTGGTATAATGCACAGTACTTCACTGACAGGCTGAAGGTAACAAATACTGGAGTATTTTTGAGTGTCCTAATTTTATTTTAAGAAGTAAAAGTAACAACTCTGTTTCAAATAGTAAAATGCCTTTGTTTTAAGGGAGGGAGGTAGTTTGGTTCAAAAGCTCTGTGCTAAATCATAAATCAATATTTTAGGTCATTTAATGGACCTGTCGTCCAAAATTATTATAAACCAGAAATGTGTTTCTGTAGTCTGTACAAAAAGCCTTGGTTACTAAACATTACAAATGTTTAGTAAAATGTTTCATTCATAACAAATACAGGCACTATTGACACAAAAATCTGAATGTGTTAAACTGGAGAGGGGGGAGATTCTTTCCCATGCCATCTTGGCTACAATATTTTTTTAGACAGATTATTCAATTAGGTAGTTGAAATAAAAAGTTGGCTAAGTCTTTTTTTGAAAATATCTTAACCTTTTATTCCGTTTATATGACAGTAGAATGTAGAGACTAGTTGGTACAGTCTCTGAAATATCTGCGTCAGATTGTATCCGATCTGTGTGAACAGCCAGGGCTGACAGCGGGAGGCAGAGCTGCCAGACGGGACAGAGCTTGCCCAAATTCAGGAGGAAGGTACCCTTAGAGTAATGTTTTTGAAGTTTGGGACACAGGCTGCAGCACAGTGTCCCAGCCAGGAGATACTGCTGTTTTATTGGGCAGCACAGCTCTGCTCTCCTTGTCTTTTTACTTGCCGAAGTCTCTTTTAGAAGTTGAGGTAAATATTTGAGTGTGTTAAATGTAAATGCCTGCTGGAAGGGTCATGTAAATGTGTATGTGTAAGCACAAACCCTCCCTCTGCTGTCACGGGGTATGATACCTTCATGTGGTTGTAGAGGAGGCTAGTCTTTTTCACTGCATATACATGTTAAATTATCTGCACTGCCCTTACTTTAGAACTCCTCTTTTCCAAAGTTAAGATTTCTAGAAGAAAATAAGGATTTCAAGACAATTGTATATTTGCTGGGAGCTATGTGAGGGTAAATATCGATGGATGAGTTTGCTGTCATCAGGGTGAAGCCAACTGCCTTCTGCTTTGCTTTAGTAACGCAGTTGACAAACAATTACTAATGTAGCTAATGGCACCAACATTTCTCATTTAAATATGCCTGGCTGGTTTGAGCTACTGAGAGAATGTACATATTGCTTTGCAAGGTACAGTTGGTCTTCCAAAATATTCCTGGAATGAGAATAAGCTGAAAGTAGCTTGTTCCACAAAAAGTTCATTTCTGGTGGTAGAAGCCATACGCACCATCATACTGTTTCTCGTGGAATACTTGAGTGCTCACCCTCTGGTGCTACATTAAGTCTGCAACTCTCTGACAGCCCTCTTGCTACTTTCTCTTCCTATCTTTTCTTGAATGTATGACGTGTGCCTTTTGAGTTACTCTGGTGTTAAATGGTAAAGCACTGTTACAGTATTTTTGTACATAAAATTTGCACTTTAGTGAAAACATCGCTTGGAAAGGGAATTTCCAGAACTCAATTTTAAAGTAGGATTTTAAAATAATTATAAGGTTTACAGTATTAAATATTTTAATGCAGCATATAGACTAAAGGGGCACTTTATTTTAGTCTATTTTTGTATGTGATATTTTTGTTATGTAATAGAGCCAAAACCAGAGCCGCAATGTATCTTGCAAAAATAGCTTTTGGGTTTTTTTTCTTTCAAGTTAATTTGAAAGAACCAAATATGGCAACTTGAACTACAAGTAGTAGTTCACTGGTGGAACCCGCTTTTGTATTAAAAGCTTAATTGCTTTTATATACAAGCTTGATTCCACTTTGTGCTCTTCCTAGCTGTTCTTTTGGTGAATGTCACAACTCCCTGCATTCTGTGCTTATCCCCCAGTGCAAGCAGTTCTCAGAAACTGTTAGAATAAAATATGTCCCGTGCCTGCCTCCTCTCTAGAACATACCTGAAACTAAAACTGAAAACCAGAAGGGAATTTCACTAGGACTGACTTTTCCCAGTATGGCAGTATTGAACACATTTATCTTTTAAAGTCTGGGAAGAATTGTGTCATTACGTTTTGATATAAACCCACATGCCGTGCATGTTAAATATTACTGGAAGGTCAGTTATCATTTCTGAAAGTGTTTTCAAATGAATGCAGTCTCATCTCCAAAACAATAATAGTTTTAATATTGGAAATGTGCATTAAAAGATGGAAAACAAAAACAGTCTACCCTTTCACTGTGGTGCCAACTTTTAACCACATAAAAATCCTTTTTAAAACTGCCCTTTGGAAAAAAAAAGGTAGAATAGTACCTTTCCTCTGCATTGATATTGGAATAAAATAAAATCTTCCTGTTCCACATACACGATGAGGGAGACTTGGGCTTGATTTCCTCGTCATGCTCTCAGTCAGGCTATCGGCAAGGACCGGTAGTGCCGGAATCTTGTCCTGGGTGGTCAGTGGTGTTGGGAAGACAGTAAAATTTGGATGGCTGCACAGTTCCTGACTGGACCAAATGGTTTATGTATTTAATTCCCTTTGAAGGCAGTAGGGTATGGTTAATGTTATAAAGTAAAACCGGGACTCAAGGCCCAAAATGCTGCGGCAGATGAAAGAATGTGAAAATGTCCTTTTTAAAGTGGCAGAAGAGTGATGTGGTGAGGACAGAAGAAAGAATCGGTCACCCCTGGGCGTGTGCTCCTGTGCAGGCAGAGCGGGGCAGGGGACGGGCCCGGTGGGAATCGCTGCCGGCTCTCACTTCTGCCCTGCCCATCTCCTAGTAGTTGGGTTGTGTGTAAGCACAAAGGGGGAAGATAAAAAAAAACACAAATGAAAGATGGTTAAGGAAAGTATCATCACTCTTACAGATAAAACTAAAAGGTATAATGAATGTTCAGTAATGCGTGTAAAAATTTATATTTGAAGAAATAGACCAAAAGTATTTATGAACAATGATGTCTCTACTTAGGATTGCATTTTTTTTATGCTGTTGCTTGCTGATTGTTTCTTTCATGGAGAGTTCTGTCTGGCTGTAAGACTTCTGAACTCTGTTTCCAAGAAAATTTTTCTTTATGCCAATTCTGCTTTTCTGGAGAGAATCTTGGTTAGCACCTCCTTGCAAAAACAAAGGTTTTATTCTTTAATAGCTAATAAACATTTTTCTTTTTACATTGCTTTAAACTGCTTTCATTTTTCCTTTCTAACTCTGAACTTTCCTCTGTGTGGCTGCCCATGAGGTACTATTTCAGGTATAGTTTGGCTTTAATTTGCTTCTACAGAACGTGCATGCAAGTACACAGTCCCAAAGAGCTCCCATCAGCATCATTCCATCTATGAGTAATCTTTATACATGATTAAGTGTTAAACAGTAATTGGTAGCACAGTAGGGCATTTGTGCAATGGTGGGTGATGTTAACTATCACAAATTGGTTAAAACTGTTTTCCTTTTCTTTTCTACCTAGGAGATGAAATTTATCAGGACATTTTTCGTGACTTTTCTCAAATGGCATCAAATAATCCAGAGAAGCTAAACCGTTTCCAGCAGTCAGATTCCCAGAAGTCTTAAGTGTCAAGAAGGAAAAGAACCTGATCTTTATAGTGCAAGTCTTTTTTTACTTTAGTGGAATGAATTATATGCATTTTGTTAGATAGTTTGGATAAAATGACCACTCTAATGTAGCTTTAGATTGTGGTAGCTGGGGAAATGTGTGAGTTGTTTTATGTCCTACAGTACGTATACCTCAGCAGCTGAAGAAAATGTTTAAAAAAAATAATAAATGCCTGCTAGCTCAGTATGAAAATAGTACCTGTTAGCAAGTATGGTGTTTGTCTGCAGTTCGTACATAAAGTTAGCGGAGCAGATTGCAGGCTCTGGATGGCAGGACGGTCAGACCACCTTTGCTGTTTAGTGTCCCCTACTGTCATCTGTCTCCCCGTTGCCATGAAGAATGTGCCTCTGACAAGAAGGTCTGGGTTGCATTTTCTGGGACTATTTGGAAGGGAAATCGGGTAACGACTTACTGGGTTGTCCTTCTGTTTGTGGGCCTGTAACCTAACAGATTCTCTTGTTCCTACACTGACTGTGGTCAGAGGTAGGCTGTTCATAACAAGAGGTGGTAACTCCTGTTCTTTCACAAGTGGAAGCTTTAACACCAGGCTGGCCTTTACGCTGGTGACTGCGGGTCAGTCACAATAGGTGTCTGTCCTGGAGGACCAAACTTCTAAGAGCAGTCTATTTTTTCCTTTTTTTTCTCTTAAATTAAACTTTCTGTGCAGTGAGTATACTTTTAAATGAGCATGTGGAACTTTTCATGAACAATAAACTTAATCCTTTTGGATGTGTTGTGGGGTTTGTTTGTAGTATCTTGACATCAAAACTTGAAATTTGAGACATGAAAGTAAATACTGAGCCAGTGGAGTTTGTGTAGAACAGTGATGGGAAGGCTGTTTGTTACCTTTCCTTTCGCTGTTCTCCCCACTAGCCCTAAGCTGAGTATGTAAGATCTCATATGTAATGCAGCCACCCTGAATCTAGGGCAGTCTAATCCTTTATATCAGAAAGCAGTATCCTTTATGTGATCTGCAGAGATGTGTATGTGGACATGTTGCCTAAACTAAGGTGTACACAAGAAAACCTAGGAATTTCACTGCATGTTTTTGCAAAGTAGGGAACAACCATAGTCTCCAGCTGTATTCTGAGGGCAGCAACACAGTTTGCTTTATGGAATAGTGAGCTCTGCTGATATGTCTATAAATGGTATCTGTAGATACATGCTTATGTGTCAGGTTATTTAATACCTAGATAGTAATCACCTGAAGCACTAAAGTAGCAGATGCAATTCTTTATGCTCTATTTGTCTGCCCTACACATAACTTTAGGAGAATTTTTAGGTAGCATAGCATCAATCTGAGATTTTAACAATCCTAATAGCCATGGCATTATGCCAACCTGCTGTTTGAATGTATTTAGAAAATGAATTGGCTTTTCCCCAAGCTGGCTGAGAAGAAAAATTGGCTAAAAAATTTTGGTAAGCTATGGTAAAATTAAACTGTCTGGCATGTTAAATTTGTAAGCTATTTCAAATATTTATCGTTTTGCATCAACTGTGGAATAATGTATCAGATCTGAATGATTATTGCTGCAAAGCTAATAGCATTTTAGAAGTGTCCAATAGATTCTTTTTTCAAGCAGAAGAACCTTACAAAACAGTTCTTGCTTTGTGAGTGCTCTAATTATGCTAGGAAAAGCAGACTCTGCCCATTTAAAAAGTGTGTTTAGTCTGAATAATAAACTTAGGAGTATCACCTGTAAGCAGTAGTTTCTAGTAAGTTGTCTTTTAAATAGCTGTTTATGAAATAATATACTTCCTAATCTGCAGTATTTAGCAGCAGTGGATATTATAGTAGATCTTAGAGAAAGTAAAATACCCAGTGTACAGATGGGACTATGTAAGATATGGCTACGTATAGTATACACTTTAGACATAGGTTTTTCTAAAGAGTTACCTTTCGCAGCCTGCCTGACAGCAGTATATGGTGTGATTGGCTACAGTGTAAAGCTCCCTAAAGCTTAATGGCATAATCACTATCTCAGTCCGTGCTTCTTGGAAAAATGTCTGAGAGACTTCTTTTGAATCTCTGCTGGTATTTTCCTTCCTAGCCATGAAAATTTGTGACACTTTTTGCAGGACAGCTTCCTGTAGACTTTTTTCAGGTCAGGTGCAATACATGTGTCAATATGTTGCTCATCAGCAAAAATGAATATGCCATTAAGCTGCATGAAATGCATTGAGGGCTTAGTCCTGCCAAAGACTGTCAGGGTCAGTGCTTCAGGGACTCTCTAACTCAGAGGATCCAGCCCTCAGTAATACAAAATATGATTATTTCTAGTACTCTGAAGATCTGGATTTCCCTATCGAGTTCTAACTTGAGTGCTAATCTTCTGCTCAGCAATATTAAGAAACTTCCATTTTTATTACAATGCGAATCTGAGTATAACTAGAATAAGACAGTAGTGCTCCATTGTAGGTTAGCATCTTGTACTCTGTGCCAGGTAATGGGAAGCTTCAATTCCAGTTCATGTTTCTGTGTGGATATGAAATATCAAAGGTCTCAGTCAGTGAGGTACAAAATCAGTAGATTCCTAACACGATTTAAAATCAGCTTTCATGTGTATTTCTAGTAATTTACGAGATAGCCCATTGAAAGATTTTATAATATCTTTCCTAGCCAGAGTTAGATCATGTGTTCCAAAGGTCTCTTGGAAAGACAAATGTCAAGGAGCTCAGCATATATTCTAATGCATCTTGACTTCAGAGGTATAATTTACTGATGTTGCACATTGGCTATAGTGGGGTCTGTGGTGTTTCCTTAGTGATCTGTATTGTTTTGATTGTTCATTAGGTTTCATCTTTAATCTTAATGTCAGTACAGAGCATATAAACTAAATTTTTTGAATTATCATACTGAATTATGCCACTGAATTATATTAGACATGCTGGAATTTGTCCCTGTAAACTTTAGTGAAGGTGGTAGATGGTAGAAGTCTTCCTTTGCTTTCACAAGCTGCACATATTGCTGTCTGAACGTGTGTTTCAGCTGTTCATTACTATGTTGTAGACCTCAGCCTCTTTACCAATTAGGACCTAATCTAAGAACTCCACGAAATCAGTGGCAGCCTTACCACTGATTTCAGAAGCTTTAGATTGTATCATTCCTGGCCTCTAATGTTAGTGTGTTAAAGGACCCTGTATTGATACTGCATTTTTCACTCTGGGGTTTTATATTTTACCTATTTATATACTGAGCTGAAATAGTTTTAGAAAATGCAACCAGACCTTCCAACTGCTGTCAGGAAATCCCTGTTTAAGAGGCAGTTTCTCCTGTTTTGCTTTATGATATCAGCACACACATGTTGTCCAGATTATTAGAGTTATCCTAGATGGAGCAAAAACTTTGTAGCACTAAAGAAAAAAGGTGAGAACAGGAGTAAGCATAGGGTTGGCTGTGGTGTTTCCAGGACTGTGGTGCTTCGCTGCAGACATCTGTTTTAAAGCGTGGATATTAACTCTGCTTTTTGATCATGAGAATCCCAAATGCCACAGTGAATATAAAAGGACTATTTGATAGAACTACAACTAGTGTGCAAGTACCACGGGCATAATATTTTTACACTGTTAAAAGGACTGAGCTGATTATTCTGATTATCTAATACACTTAGAAGCATTTTGAGAGTCAGTTTTGCAAACCTACCCCCTCTGCCCATTCACAGATGGACACTTTTTCCCCAAGTTAGAGAACATGCCACTTGTTTGTGCACCCTGGGAGCCAAACTGTCTTGCTGTCTTGCACAAAAGCACATTTTTAAAACGGGGACAGCTCCAGAAAGGCAGTGCTGGGGAAAAGGATGAATGTACCACTTTGGTATATTGCCTTTCATACACTTGCTTTATCTTTCTGCATACAGTATTTTCTTGTTTCTCTTCCCATGGAAGGAGATGATAGAGGAGGAAAAATTCCCACTCACTTTTCTGTTAGGATTTGATTTTCCATGTTTTGATAGAAATCACTGAGAAATTATAATTTCCTCAAGCAGAGAGGTTACTCTGTGTGAAATAATCAACTGTTTTTTTTCTTTACCCACGTGTCACTCTGTGCTCGGTGTTTTTTAAGCATTCCAGCAGTAAAATGCTCCTGTGACCCCTTCCCCCTTAAGGTATAACTGTAAAGAATGTATAACCAGCCCTAGTTTGCATTTATTAAGTCTGTAGACTTTGTATCCAAAACTTGAATGTAGTTTTCTGTAGCTTGCCATTGTAAATGAGAGAAGCGCGTTATTACCTTTGTAGTTAATCGACTGTACATGCTGTAAGGATTGTAAATACTGTACTTGATTAAACCTTTGTATGCTGTCAACCGCCTGTGTCTGTGGGGCGGGCTGAGGGAGAGGGGGCCCCCCCCCGACATGGCGGCCGCCCCGCCCCGACATGGCGGCGGGCTGAGGGGAGCCGCCCCCCAACATGGCGGCCGCCCCGCCCCCGGCATGGCGGCTCTGGGCCGCGCGGGCCGGGGCTGGGCCCGCTCCCAGCCCTGTGCCCTGGCGCTGGCCGCCGCCCTGGCCGTCTGTGCCTTCTACTACCTGGGTGGCGGTGGCGAGACCTTCTCCAGCGCCACTCGCCGTCTCCGCGCCACGCCGCCCGCCCCGGCGCACCGCCACCCCCAGCGCGGCGGCGGCGGCGGGGAGGTGGTGGCGGCGGCGGCGGGGGGCCGCGACCTGCACCTCCTGCTGATGTTCACCAAGGCGGAGCGGAACCCGGCGCTGCGCGGCAAGGCGCAAGCGGCCTTGCGCTCCCTGCTGCGGCACGGGCGGTTGGGCGGCGGGGAGGCGCTGCACCTCCACCTGGTCACCGAGGGCGCCAGCAGGGACATCGGCCTGGGCCTGCTGCGGGACCTGCTGCGCGGAGCCGCCTTCCGGCACCAGGTGCGGGGCGGCGGGGGGGCGGCGGGGCCTGCCCAAGGGGAGCCCAGAGACGCCCGACCGGCATCCCGGCCTCGGCCGCCCCCACGCCGGGCTCCGTGGGCTGGCGGGCGCACCCCGGGCACAGAGAGCGTCGTCTGGGGGCTCGCCAGGCATTATGGAGGGAGCGTGTGAGGGTGTGGGTAACGTTAACCTAAGACAAAGGCAGCGGCAGTTGGAGGAAAAGAAACTTCCTCAGCTCCCAGCCCTTGTCCGGCCCCTTACAGGAGAGTGTCTCCTTCCCACCTCTCTGGAGAAGGATGCGTCTCTCCCCAGCCTCCTTTGAAGGGCTTGTTCTGTGTGAGCTGAGACCCTGCAGCCTGTGGGGAGGTGACCGGAGGTGTCCCGGTGCAGCTCAGTGATGGTCTGGGCTGGGGCTGGGTGGCTGCGGGTCTCGGGAACACCTCTGGGCAACCACTTCTGCTGGAGAAGAGCAGCTGCTCTGGGCAGTTGAGCTCCTCTTCTGGGCACCCTATTGTTGGCCCCAGTTCAGCGCCCCAGCTCAAGGCCCATGTCTGCTTGTGTATAGATGGCTTCTGAAGGCATCCTATGGGACTGGGATCAGAAAAGCTGTCACCCTGCTGCTAGCAGCTCTTGAAAAGGGGGATGGAGAGCCTGCAAAGGTCAGAGTGCTTCCATGTGCAAATGTTCATCCTGCTACCTGCCAGAGAAACGGTTCCGCCTCCCCAAAACAGTCAGCGCAGTCCATGCAAGGTCAGGCTCTCCCTCACTTTAAAGAGGTGTCTGAAAACTGGAGGATTATTAAGTTCAGAGACTCCAGGTAAACTTGACTCTCCTGTCCTGAGGTGCTGCTGCAGAGTGTTGCTTGGAAGCGTCCTCTACTCCTCCTGTAACTTTTCATCTCTCAGGTAATTAATATTAGCCAGACTCTGCTGAGGTGCAATCTTAATGTTATTCATACAGATCACTTGTTGATAATTAATCCCACCACTCTTTTTTTCTTAAACAGCACTTGGCTAGTGCTGGTGCTCAGTCGGGTCATGTATTCGTGGTGGCAAGCTCACTGTGCTGCAGTGCTCCTCGCTCTGGAGGAGTTGTGCTCTGGAGGATTCCTCCCTGCCGCATGGGGTGGGCTAGTGGTGGCCCACGAGGGAGCATGTGACAGCCTAGCTCAGGTTTGTGTCATCGTGTCACTGAAGTCAGAGGACCCCCAGGCCACCACTGCATGCAGATCCCTTGCAGACATCCCTCTCTGCAAGTGGCTGCCTTGCTGCTGTCTGCTCTGCTCAGAACCCGAATTCCTCTGCGGGCAGCCTTGCCACCGTTGCTGCTCCCAGGGGACACAGGCTCCTGAGTGGAATGTTGCGGGACATGGGGACAGGCAGTGATGTGTCTCGTGGGGTGGGCCTCTGTCTGTGGGTGCTTGTGGGCTCGCAGTAAAGCCTGGCTCACAGCTCAGTGAGGAGGGCTTGCACCAGAACTGATCTCTTGGGTGTGAGTGAGTAGCGTGGTCGGGAAGGCTCAGGTGAGATCACACTGGGATCTTCTCAGTGGGACAGCTTCTTCCCTCTCTTCTGGCAGAGCCTGACATGTCCTGGGTTCATTAGCCAGCCTGTGCTTGGCACTGCTATCTATCTGCTTACCTGTTCTTAGGCAGAGTTCCTGGTAGAGAGCAGAGGCCATAGCCTGCTCCTCAAGCATGCAGCCTTACCCCTAGTACTGTGCCAGTTTCTGGAAGGCCAGCAGGTGACAGCATCTCTTTATTCTTGCTGTAGCCTACCCCATTCCTCCTCTTTGTCAGCGGGAGACATCACCCTAACTTGGACCTTTGGTGCTGCTAAGATGTTGAAGGCGGTTGATCCATCTGATGCTCAGGTAGCTCCAGCAGTAACCCGTCTCCATCCTGAGACCTCTCCTTCCCTGGTTCTCTTGGTGTCCCCAGAACACATTCCTGGTTCTTAAGCTTTTTACCTAGAGCAGGCCCAGAGATGAGGCTTGATAAAGTGCTCAAAGAGCAGCCTTAGCTGCAGGATTGATAAAACCCCTGAACTTTAGTTTTTATTCATGAGGGTGTGATTTGGGCTCTGCTTTTGGAGCTGTCCTTGCTCTCCTCAGGTCCTCTGTTAGTGAAGCCCAGGAATCAGACCTGCATCCCATCCCTTGGGGAAGGCCATGGGCCAGCTCTTGTCCCTCCCTAAACAAATTCAGGAACTTCGAAATCTCCCGGAGAATGAAGCAGCTGCCAGGGCAGGGCACAGAGGGTGGGAGCAGCTTGGGCACAGGAACCTTCCCTGCTGGGCAGGGCAGACCTGGGCTATCCCACATGTGGGACAGTCCTGATGTGGCATCACCAGTCCTACGGCGCCTGTACAGATGTGTCCCAGATGTGGTGCTGGGGGTGCAGCGTGCTGACAGCGAGCAGCAGATGGAGCTGGTGCTCTGTGATGTGCTGCTTGGCTTTTTGGCGTGGGGTGGAGAGCAGTGAGGATGGAGGAAGCTGGCCGGGAAGCATCAGTGTCGGAGGAAGGACTTGCAGCACGCCGGCACCCAGCCAGGACCTGGCCTCCCTGCCCATGCCTTGTCCTCCCAGCCCGGTTTGCGGAGGTTCTGCTGGGCTTTTATGCTTGGAGTTTCTCCAGGGCTTTTATGCTTGGAGTTGGAGAGAGCGTGTGGTGTCTCGTGGGTTGCAGGGTGATCTCTGCAGCCTCTCCTGCTTCCCGCCGAGCAGGAAGTGTCCGGGAGCGAGCCTGGGCATGTCTCAGCAGCCCATACTGTGCTTACAAAAAGCCCCGACTCACCCCGTTTCCTGCAACTCTGGGCTGCGTGCTCTGACTCCCTGTGCTGATTCATATCGCTTATTTATTCCGTTCCCCTCCGAGAATAAAATTAACCGCGCTCTGCTCGTTTCTCTTCCTGGTTGCTTGTTTAGATCAGCCCCGTGGAGGATGCTGCCAAGCGCGGGTCTGAAGCTGTGCAAAGACATCTGGGGTGAATGTAACTGAGCTGCCCTGACCCCGCGCTTGCAACACACCTGGTGTGACAAGGAGGGAAAGTTAAGGAGAAGCTAAATGTAGGTTGTTTTTCCCTAGTGAATCAATTGAAGGGATCTTTTCTCAGAGTGGGACGTGTGTTTATAAAACTGCTTGCACAGGAAGCCCCTAGAACTTGCTTTTCTTAATGTCCTCAGCAAATGTGGTCGGATTTAGCTACAGGGATTTACTGAAAGCTGCTACGCAAATAAATAATGAAGTACAAAATTAGCAGCAGATCAACAAGCTGTGCTAAAGTCAGCTGTGGGTAGAGGAGAAGCCCTTGCAGTCCTGGAGAGACTGCCCAGCCTCTGGCTGCAGAAGGAAGATTCAGCTGCTCAGGAGTTTGCTCTGCAGAAGTGCCTAACCAAAGGGTGGGCAAAAGACACCGTTTTTCCTGTTTTCTTTGGCAGGGGAGGGATGGAGGATGATGCTGTGTCTGGACTTTCAGGAGTATTTTTCCCATGATTGGGGAATGCACTCTGCTCATTTTAGAGGTGGCTGGAATTGGTTTGACTTTTTTTTTCCCCCTGCTCAGTGGTTTCCTATGTGCAGATCTCAGGCTGCCTTTGCTGGACGCAGAGGGGTGGTTAAAGGTGCTGTATTTCTCCTCCACTCTTCTCCAGTCTGGTCAGACCCTGAAGCTGCCCCTACGGAGCTGGGCTGGGAGCAGAGCATCGTGCATCCTAGTGTTGCTTAGTGCCTTTGCACCTGCAGAGTGGTGTGTTTTACTGTGTTTCGTCGCCTGGGAACACTGCTGGCAGCGGTGCTGGGTGCTGTCGATGTGCTCCCCACCACCCTGCCGCTCTCCTGCCTGTTCCTGCAGCGCTGCTCTTGCTAATTGTGATGGCAAAGCTGCTCCTGCAGCTTGGTGGGGCTGGGGCGAGATGCTGCCGTACCGGTACCGGTACCGGAGTTTCCTCCCATGCGGTGTCCCGGGGCATATGCTGTGCTGTCCAAAGCCAGGTGCGGCTGCTGATGAGCTCTCCCAATGCACTTTCCCGGTACATGTTGTTCTGTGTTTTTCCTGCCGTCCTCCTGCAGGCGCTTGGCCCCGAGCCCAGCAGCCGGGACGCCAGCAGTGTGGCCGCCCCGCCGAGGGGACACGCTGGCCACGGAGCCTGTGCGAGGGCTCTCAAACAGTGTTCGGCTGACAGCAAGGCCCAGTGGCCAAGGGTGGGTGTTTGGGGTGCCTTCCCCAGGATGAGGGCTATGGGGACTCTGCTGTGACTCCAGCAGTACCCCACCATGGGCTCAGCCATCGTGCCCGGGGTCAGGATGGGCCCATCACCTCGCCTTGTTAAGCGTGCTGCAGGTCCCGCGGGTGGCTCCCTGCCTCCAGCGAGCTCTGCTCTTCCGTGAGAGCACTTTGATCTGGATAGCATTTTCTGCAACAAAATGTGGGAGGAAGAAAACTCCAGACCACTCACTGCCTCTGCTGTGCCAGGCTCGTTGGGTGTCAGAGCAGTCCCTTGGGCGTACTGTCGAGAGGATGGTCATCATTGCACCAGCTCAGGCTCCACAGCTGCCTTTTCCTTTGAGACTTTTTTAGTTTAGTTTAGGTTTAGTTTTTTAAAAAGCAAATGCTCTGTCTTGTATATTTGAGTGTATGGTGCAGGGCTCCTTGCTCTTAAGCAGATGAAGTTTTAGTAGGAAAAAGGAGTGAACGTAGAACCCTTGAATAGTTTAGTTTGGAAGGGAACCTCTTGAGATCGTGGGTTGAGTTCCCTGCTGAAGGCTTAAGGAAGTGTCACTGTATCCCTCAAACAAGGGCCATAGGCTCCCCTTTCCAAAATTCACGAACTGCTGCAAAGCTGTGTCCTTGCTGGCCTCAAGTTCCCGCTGTGCTCTTCCTGCTTTCCCTGGCCTGAAGAAGGCGGCGTGACCTCGAGTCTCCACATTCCAGTTCCTGCGCTCCCCCTTATCCGCACCGGGGTCGTGTCCCTCGTCTCTCTTAATTACCCTGAAAATCCCTCCTGTTATCTTGAATGATTCAGTGACCTGCATCCTTCTGTGTATATAACAAGCGTCAGGCTGCGTGGCAGTTCCTGTTCATCAGACTTTGACCAAAATTAATTGTAAGCTTGTAAAATTTCAGCAGCTTACATTTGCAGGGTACATTCTCAGTTGCTCCTGTTTCTGGCCCGTAGCGTGGACCTGTGCCGGCGTACTGGGGCTGGTACTGGTGCAGGGCTGAGGAGGGCAGAGCATTGGTGGCTGAGGGCGAGCAAAGCTCCAGCACAAGTGGGCTGAGATCCCTCTAGAGAAGATTCTCGGCTCTGCTGTAACTCCTGACATTGGGATTTTTGTCAGCGTGCTGTGGCCCATCCTCCCTTTCCCCCTCCAGCCCCAGCAGGACGTGCTGCAGAGCTTGCCTCTGTGCCGGGCTGAGGTTCAGGAAATCCGGGCTGTGTCCCTGTCACAGCCCGCCTCTGCAGCAGGGAGCAAGTCTTGGTCCTCGGGGTAAGTGACGTGGTCTGGCTTGCCTCAAAACGGCAGGATGCCAGCGCCTGGGGCGAACTGTCACCTCTTCTGATGGACTCCATATGGGAGACCAGAGATGTGGTTGCATTAGGCAGTGGGAATAGACCAGAAAAAACCAACCAACCAAACAAACAAAAAACATTGAACAGCCTTGGTTGTATGAGTGGATTTGAGTGTCTCTTGGCCCATCTCATGTTTATGAAATGGTTGTAAAAATCCTTTCCTCCTTTCCCATGCGCCTTAGTGGCTCTCATGGCAGGGGGCTGTGCAGGGGTCAGGGTGGTCGGGCCCCCGTGTGTAGCTGTGGTGCCACCAGCAGTGTCTGTGCTTTAACAGCCCCTAACCCTGGGCTGGGGCAGGCTGAGCAGAGGCTGCCAGCGCTGGGCCGGTCCCCAGAGGTGGTGGCTGAATGGTGTTTCTGGTGTCTCTCCTAGGTAATTGTCCATGATGTGAATGAGCTGACAGAAAAGCTGTTTCCAATCGTCGAGGCCATGCAGAAACACTTCAGCGCTGGATCCGGGACCTACTACAGCGACGCCATCTTCTTCTTGTCGGTTGCGATGCATCGCATCATGCCCAAAGGTGAGCCTCTGCTGAGCGTGCCTCAGCAGCTGCCTCCGGGAACACAGGCTCTCTTTTTCTTCTGCACAGAGATGTTATCCAGTGCTATTTGAAATGCAAAGAAAGTTGGTGAACTTTTGGGGTGGGCTTCTGGGGTTCTGCTCCTTCCTGCAGGGTGACGGGCCCTTTGGTTTGAGGCTGTCTGCATCCAGGTCTCCACTGGTGTGAGTGGTGGGAGGCTATCTGTGCTGCGTGGCAGCTGGCCCTGCCCTCGTGCCATCAGATGGTAGGAGAGGTGAGACAGAAGCCAACGTGCTTGCCCTGGGTGTATTTACAGCCTCCTTCCCCGTGGGGTGGCAGCAAGAAAGAGGTGCCACATGCTTGAGGTGCGGCTGTGTGCTAGCAAGCGTCAGCACAGAGAGGTTGTTGTTGAGCCTTTCCTCTTGGCTTCCGTGAGCTCTTGGAAAGCGTTGCTCATTAGCAGCCACTAATCACTTAAGTTTCCTCATTGTGCCTTTGCTCTGCTGTTATTGAGTGTGGGAACAACAATAAATCTGCAGGAAAACAAGGCAGCTGGCAGAAGGAGCTTGGCTCATTTGATGCCATGTTTTCCTTTCCCAGCTGCACTCGGGTGCTTCTCCTGGGGCCAGTGTGCTCTCTAGCCTTGGACCGATCCCATGAGGAGGGTGTTGCATCCTTGTGCTCCAAACCCCTTCCCTGCAGCTCCCCCAGCCCTGCCTGTCCCTTCCCAGGGCTCTTCTGCTGGCTGCCCCACTGGCCTAACACACCTGTGAGGTCACCGTCCTCTACTGGGCCAGCCGCTGGCCGCGTGCTCTCCCTGTGCCATGGCAGTGGTGGCAGGGAACCCCAGGGTCCTGCCTGGCTGTACACCTGCTCCCAGAGGAGGTCACTAGCCTCTTGAAGCTGCTTGTGGATGGCACACAGTGGTGGCCCATTCCCACATGTGCGTTGCTGAAATAGCTGTTCCCATGGTAGGACCACTGGCGGCTTCCTCGGCATCTAGAGCCTCTGCCCAGCCATAATATTCCCTGGGGACTTGCCACCATGGATCTCAGCTGCAGTCTTGCTCTTGCTGGGATGTGAGCGGTTGAGACTCCCCTGTGTCCCTGCTGAGCCCTGTCCCGGTTTGGCTCTGCCCAGTAGCTCCTGCCTCTGCACTGGTTCATGAGGCTTCATCTGGACATGCCCCTGTCTTGGGGGCACAGCCACCCTGTGCTAGCTCGTTAAGTGGTTGGGCAGTGGTGTTATTTTGTGCAAGCAGGGAGGAGGAAGCATGGAGGTGGCCTGCTTCGTTCTCCCCAGAGGCTGTGGAGCAAGGCAGCCCTGAGGGTCCCATCCAACCCCCTCTCTGTGGTCTACAGTAAATGTGCTGTCCTTTGGTCTCCATTCGATTTGGGTAATTTTTTTTCCTGTCTGGTGATGTCTGCATTGCGAGCACTTTGAAGTTCACTGAATACAAACGACGATATTAACGCTGGCTAATTCACTCCTCCCGATTCCCTTCCCTGCCTTTACCCTGTGCTAAAGATACCCGTGTCGTGCCGTCTGCCAGCAAACGCTGCTCAGTCTGAAATGCCTTTTCTGAGTTCGGCAACTCGCGAGTTGTCTCATCTCTTGGAAAGCTGGTTTGCTCTCCCTCAGCCTGGTGGAGCTTTCAATGGTCTGTTCTCAGGGCACAGGATGTTTAAAGAGGCATTTTTACAGTTTCGTGAGTTTAGTTTTTGTTTCAGAAGCTGCTAGTAAAGCTGATTTATATTTCCCTTGCAAGGGAGGTCAGATTTACTGCGCTGGGTGCCTGGTGATTTATGGGGCTGGCGGGGCTCCCCGGCCCCTTCCCTGCTTCCCGATGCGCAGCCGGCACCGGGCGGGAGGCGGCAGGGAAGGCTGCAGCTCTGCTGCCCGCTTCCAGGAGGCCTGGGAATGGCACTGGGCTCCTGCCGCTCTCCCGGCTCTGACAAACCAGAGTGAAGAAGCTACTTTGCCCAGGGGAAAGGACTAAACCCTCTTTTTCAGGCAGTATTAGCGCTTTTCCTGGTGCATTTCTGTGCCGTTTCACCTGCCCCAAATGCTGTGTCTTTTTGTGCAGTTTTGCAGGCACATCTAGCTCTGTTGTGTTAGCGCCATTTTTTTTTTGAGGAAGCTGGATTTGATTGGAAGCTTAAGTGTCCTCCAGCAGAAATGAAGGCCCAGATCTGAATAGTAAGCTCTCTTGTGTGTTTGTTCACTTTTGTGTTAGTTAGTCTATGGGTTTTTTTCAATAACTAGCGACCTTTGCATTGAAGTTGCCTGGTTTGAGTTTCCCAAATTTATTGTTTTTTGAAGGGAGGCATTTCTGCAGTGTCATGACTACATGATACTGTATCATGATTTGTTTGGAGCCTTGGGGTTGCGACAGGGCACTGACTTTGCAGACTGCTGGCACTCCAAACACCAGGGTTGGTTTATTGTTGTTTTTTTTTTAAATACTTTTGTGGGACATGTGCTGGCTGTGTGCATATCGCACTGAGAATAAATGGGTTTTGCCACTCAGCCGCTCTGTCGTTCACTGCTGCTTGGGATACGTGCCCAAAAAACTTCAGATCTAAAACCTGCAGCTGCCAAACTATAATATAACAGCTTCTTAGCTGGTGTAAATCATGGAACTCTCTTGCCTTAAATGTCTTACATCAGCGGAGTTAATCTGATTTAAACCAGCTGGGGAGTTGGTATGCAGCGTGCAGAAGTGCAGACTGCATAACTCTTGTCTGTGCTTGAGGCTCATAAATCCTGTTTTAATGCGGTGTGGCCGGGCCCGAGGAGCTGGAGGAGGACTTGATGCATCGCAATGGCTTTGCAAGGGAAAAGGGACAGGAAAGGTACACAGAGAGAGGACGAGCAGGGTTCAGGCTTGGGAGGAGCTGCCAGGATGAGGACGATACCAGCATGAAATGGTCTTGGGACTTGCAGAGCAGTGCGAGGAGGAGGAAGGACGACAAGGACTCAGACATTTTTACTTTCCTTTTCAGTATGCCCAGCCAGAGGTGGCCTCTCACTTCCCGACAGGCATTGATCCCTCTAATCACTTGTCATTTTAGTTGTGTAACTTAAGAGGACCCGGCAAGATTTTTATTACCCTCCTTATGGACTTATGAAGGAGTAGTGTCTGGGCAGGTCTGCCTGGCAGGCAAGAGCAGGGGACAGAGTCCTGGTGCTGTGGGCAAGGGGAGGAGGAATTGGAGTGGCAGAGGGCAGCCTGGGCTACCTGTGAGCTCCCCAGGGAATTATTGGCCCCCGTCTTTGACCCAAATCAGGCAGTTTTCAGGGAGAATTAGTTTAGCAGGGTGTCCTCAGCAGCTGGTGGGCTGAGGGAGAGTCCTCAGGTGTGTGTGGTGGGGGAAGCACGGCCAGCTGCCGCAGGTGAAGAAGCAGTGCTGTGTCCAGGGAAGCAGCCGCCGGCAAGGAGCCGTGCTGTCGGCTTCACAGCAGGTGTCCCGACCTAACATCTGTGACACACTGGGATCAAACGGGAGGTCCAGTGCTCTCCCTGGCCTCAGACTCTGAATGGAGCGATTTCTCCAGCTCGTTATCAACAGCTGTGCTGATTATTTAGCATAGACCAGATTATAATTATGTTTGTCCAAGCTGCCTGTTAATGACCGAGCAGCTTGGGGTTTGGTGCTCTTTGCAGCAGGCCCCAGCTGCTGGCTCCGGCTTGGTCTCCCACGAAACTGATATCAGCCATAGCCTGCTCTGGGAGTCCCAGCCCGGAGACAGGGAACTCTGTGAGCATCAGCTTACGCCTTTCCCACCGAGCGGAGCCGCAGGGAGGGCAAAGGCCAGGGAGGAGAAGTGTCAGAGCGAGCACTGGGCTGTGCTCTGCCTTCCCAGGGCACCCTGTCTGCGCCAGGCCGGGCACCCGGAGCGCTCCTGCTGCCGGCTGGGGGGTGAGGAGACTGGGAGCCGGGGGAATGGGGGAAATGGAGGTACCAGGAAAACACCCTGTTTGCTGGAACAGCGCCTTGACAACTCGCTGTCTTCTGCTAGTGCCCTTCTGTAAAAGCAGGCAGGCAGCGTCTGGAAAACATGATCTATTGCCTTTGGGAAAGCAGGAGTTTGTAGGTGTGTGTGAGTGTGCGTGAGGGTTTGCCACTGTGAGTGCAACCTTCCAGTCTGTAGTGTGGGATTGCCCGGGTCAGGCTGTGTTTGTGCCAGGTGACTGCACCCAATGTTTCCCCTCCACAGCACCTGTGTGCCGTGAGTTACAGTGCATTAATCCTCTGTCACGTCGTGAAAAAAGAAACGTGCACCAGAGGTCTGTACGGTGGAGCCCAGCAGAGGAGGATGGGGAGCACCACCTCCTCTCCTTCCTCCTCTCAGCTGCAGAGCAATTCCTAGTGCAGCTAACCACAAAATTCAGCAACTTACATTGTAATAAATGAGCGTTTTGAGAGTGCGTCACTCCTGATCCCTTCCTGGCTGGCTGAACGCTGCCGTTGCTGCTGAGCCCCACTGCTCTGGGGGTACGCAGGGATGCGGCGGGATGGGGGAGTGCTGGGAGGAGAGTGCCTGTGTCCCAGATGTGCGTTATCGAAGTGGAGATGTTGTGAAGAGGCACAGAAAATTGGGGTCTGTGGTGGAGTCGTGGGAGATGGTCCCAGAGCCGCGTGCTCCCAAGCCACAGTTCCCACGGGATGCTGCAGTAGCTGAAGGGTTTATTTTTTGGCAAAAATGTTTCCATCTTTACAGGGGTGGAGGGAGCGTTAATAGTTTCTGGTGTGCTCTCGTAACCTCCCTCCCTGCTGCACGCTGCAGCCACGTGAAAAACAGCCAGATTCCTTCCCCAGCCTGTCTCCGGGCTGCGCTTGCTCGTGTCAGATCCTGTGAGGAGAAGAGAAGAGGCTGGAGTGATGGATTTGTGAGCAATAGGGAGAACAGTGCCAGGCATTGTTCCTTGCTGGGGCGAGCCTCTTGTGCCACGGGAGCTGTTTTCATGGTGCTTTTTGGGAGCAGGCAACAGCAGACCTCTAAATAAGCCCACCCCAGGTAAACACTGGAGGTGGGGGTCCTCACCTGCCAAAATGAGACACTAACCCCATCCAGCTGGCTGTAGGACCTGCCTCTCCTGGCAGGGGAGCCCATCGGCCCCAGCCCTGCTGTGGAGGAGCCACTGGGAAGGGCTGTGGCCATGAGGGGGATGCGGATGCTGCTCAGCAGGTGCCTGGCAGCCCCCCAGGAGCTTTGGCACAGAGGAGGCCCCTTCCCCATGGCACTGCCACTGTGGGGGCCAGCACGACCCGCAGCCCCCAGGGGTGGTGTCACTTCTCATCGTTTCCACTGGTCGCCTCTCGCTGCGGTGCCACCATCGATTATTTTTGGATGTCCTAGATCTGTCAGGCCGGGGCAGGCGTGTGGTTGTTTACCCCCCTCCCTGCAGACCAGCGGGGTGTCACTGCCCCGTGCTGTGGTGGGTGCTGCCCTCCTCCCTCCCCAGCCGGCTCTGCTCCCCCATCCCCAAAGGGCAGAAGCTGCTGGGGGTCACCCAGCATTGATGCCAAGGCTGCTCTCCCCCACAGCCTTGCTCCCCGCCCTGCCGTAGCCTGTTAGAGCTTAGCAAGAAGAAATAAGGACAAAATTTGCCTGCAGCCCCGCAGCTCCTTCCCCCACCATGCGCAGTTAATCGGGATGTGAGCTCGTCTACCTTAATGCATTTATTTTCCTGTATCTCTTTTTGGTTTCCCCTTCCGTCTCACCCGCTCATTGTTTCACAGCTTTCCATCTGCACCGCTTTGTAATTTATGGCAACCTGGAATTAAACCTTATTTTGTCTGATTATAAGCTTTCTTGCTGCTCTTCCTCCAGCTCCAAAAAGTATCTTCACGCTCCTCCCCCAGTGGCGCCGTCTATTAAACACATAGCAAGCAGCACTTACAGCTCCAGCCTGAAAGCTGTCGTGTGCTCAGCAGTCTGCCTTGGAGTCCAGTTAAGAGCCAAGGTGTTGAGCACTGCTAAATATTAGTCCCTCAGACCTTGATGGATTGCGAGGAGACACTTGGATGCACAGGAAAAATTAATTTCCTGGAACAAACCACATCCATCTCCTGCCGAGTCCTCCCTATCCCTCTGGAGGTGACTGCGGGGTGTGAGCACGGCGAGCAGAGCGATGCTGCTGTCAGCACCCAGGGCCATCACTGCTGCACCGACCCCTGGGCTCACCCAGGTGCCTGCCCTGCGTGGGTGTTAGCGACGATTTGTCACCTATCTCTGGCAGGCAGCCTAATTTTTTAATTAGCTGATAGGCTGGAATTGCTGTGCAGAAGCCGCTGCTCCGCTCCGCTGGCTGCCTAATTGGTGCTGCAGAAACCTGTGTCACGGTGTGGTTAGAGGCTGGGGCACTTGGGCACGTCCCCCCTCGCCTCCTGCCCTGCCCTGGCACCCTGTTTGCAGGGAGGGGAGGCTGCTCGATGGGGAGAGGGGCTGCCAGGCTGCCCCGGAGTGCAGAGGGGACCCTGGGCTGCACGGCAGAGGCAAGGACCTGCTTTTAAGTGGGCAGCTGGAAGGTAAGATGTCTGCACCTTGGCAAGCCCTGCTGGTGCAGGGCTTTGTAGGGTCATCTTCTCTTGGGAGGGTGGGCTCTGGAGCAGCACCAGGTCCTGGGAAGGGGGACTGCAGCCCCCCACAGTCACTGATGTGCTGGCAGCGAGCTCTGCAGAGTGTGTTGTGCTGGTGTGCCCCGGCCTCGGCTGCCTTCCTCTGGGCGAGGCTCTGCGGTGTGGTTGGGGTCAGCTGCGCGGGCAGTGGTGATTAATCTTGGAAGCAGAGGGGGAGACTTTATCTGTGGAGAAAATAAGGCCTGGCGGGGGGAGCACACAGCCGGAGAGGAAGCTGCTCACAGCCCTGCTGACAGCAGGAGGGAGAGCAGCTGGGGGCAGCCAGCAGGGCGGGGGGGCGAGCCAAACACAGGGAGCTTCTAACGAAGGGCAGGATGGAGAACCCAGTGTGTTAGTATAAATAAACCCTGCATATCCACTCTGGGCTTGTCGTGATGCTGGCATCATCGCCAGCACCGCAGCTGCCTGCTGTAGCTCAGGCTTTTGGGGGCAGCTTGCTGCTTTGGTTGGGCAGCCCCCTCTGGGTTGTGTGGGGACCCTCCAGAGCCTGTCACCTGCCCTCTGCCCACGCCTGGCCTTGGTGCTGGCCATGGGAGTGGTGTTTTTCTTGGCCGTGCATCCCTCTGAGCCGGCGAGGGTGGAGGATCCTGGTTTTGCAGCCAGCATGTGTGGCTTTGCAGAGCCACGTGTTGCTGCTGGCAGGCAGGCTGCCCACCGGAGCAAGGGCTGCTGCCGCCCTGCTCGAGGAGGTTTATTGCCCGCGACACTGATCTGAAAGTCACTGCTGGTCCTTCACAGCTCCTGGTTTCCTTGGGGTGTCTCCCTGTCATGATGGGGACAGTTAAAACAAGCATTGGTAGTAAGAGCCAAACTAAAAGCGATGGAGAAGGGTGGAAGGGAAGCTGTCCAGGTGTGCCCAGCATTTGCAGACCAGCAGACGTAAGCCCTCCAGCCCTGCTGAACCCAACTCAGAGTCTGGCTGCCTGGCCCTCTTCCTTCTCATGGTTCAAATCAAATGGCAAAATGCATAGCTACTCCCTGGCCTTTCCTAAGACCCCCGGCCACAGCCCACAACACCCAGAGCTGCAGCCAGCAGGGGACACTCCTGTCCCTTTGCTGGGTGGTGTCACCCGCGCTGGCTGGAGCCACTGCTGTCCCTGCAGAGGGTCTCTGAGCTGCTCAGCATCTGGCAACTGTCTGTCCCTGCCCATCACCCTGCCCTTGTGAAGCCATTGCCCCCTGTGTGGTCTCTAGAAGGATGGAAAGGGCCTCTGTGTCCTTTTGTTGCAGAACTCCCTGCTGCTGGCTCCATGGGAAAAGGCAGAGCAACATGCCTGGGCTGCACAGCGTGGTCGGCAATCCTAGTAGTGTCCTCCTTGGTCTCACCTCTGCTGGGCCTCTGGCCCCAGAAATCACTGCTGGGATGCAGCATTGGGGTAGGGAGATGGGAGTGCTCCCATCTGATACATTCTGGAGGAGTCTCTCCTCATTGGCATGGTGCATCAGGGTGCTTAGGCCCTTAAAAGCAGGTTTGCCGAGACAGGTCGGCACTCCGGTGCAGAGGGTGGCAGGAACACAGCCAAATGGCCTTTGGTGACAGCATTGGTGACAGGCGTCTGCCTCAGGAGTGTGTCTGAGGTTTGGGCACAGGGCAGCCTGGGAGGGTGGTGGCCTGTCCTCTCCTGCCATCGCACCACTCCCTGCAGCAGCTCTGTTGCCAGACCAGCTACAGGCAGAATTTTATACTCTGAGGAGGGAGCTGAGCTCGTGCCAACATGAGCCTGTCGATGGGCTGGAGAGCTGCACCACCTCCAGGACGTTCCAGTTCTTGCTTCTTCAGCTCTAAAGCAGTTTAAACCACTGGTCAATTAATAGCAATTAAGACCATGCCATTTGCTTGGCAGCTTTTGCCCTTTGTGTTGTGAAGGCAGCTCTCCCTTTCGCTGTTTGTTCCTGGATACAAGTTATTATTTTCACTCCTTTCCCCTTGCCGTAGAGTGACAGTAGCTGCCGGTGGTGGAATCCCTCTGCCCCAGATCTGGTGTGGTCTGTGTGGAGAAGGAGGGTTTGGAGCAGGGCTTACACCCCGTCCCTGTGCCTGCCGTCTGGGATTGGCTTTGCCAGCATAGCAGCCCTCGTACGGAGAAGGTTGTTGGGATGAGTGTAAATGGGTTTGCCTGTGGAATAGCCTGTGCTGGCTGCAGAGGCCAGGCTGTGGGGCTGCAGGGTCTTGCTTTTCTGCATTGGCTAAGTGTTAGAGACCAGTGCAGGGTTGGTGAACCACCCTGGGCTGCCCACTCCTGTGCCCAGGGGTGCCTGGTATCCAGGAGATATGTACCGCATGTAGGAGCCTCTCAAATCACATGTCATACTCCAGAGACTAGTTTTGGCCATCACTAGGCGACCTGTGGATGCCCCAAGTGCCCATGGAGGGTGTCAGCATTGTCTATGCACGGGGAGTACACACAACTGCTGCCTGCCTCTGCCCTGGCTTCCTGCAGCACTGGAGAGGTAGCAGCTTACTGGTGGCAAGGGTGCCAGAGCAGGAAAAGGCAAATAGCCAAGGAGATCTTTGCTTCCATCAGGTTTCCAGCTGGCAGCTGGCATTCCCAGAGCAGCCAAGGGAGTCATGCCCACAGGCTTAGGTGCTTGGCAGCTTCCCCCAGGCTCTGTGCAGGCTCCAGCATTCGTGTCTCCTGTCATCCTGACCCTCCATCCATCTCCTTTCCTGTAGTTTACATCCACTGTTTAAATCTCTTGTAGGCCATGCTCTCAACTCAGGTTAGGGGAAAATAGTCCTAGCTTACGGGCAGGCTCAAGGCTGCAGGTCAAGAAGGGCTGGAGGGGTAATAGCCACTGCAGGGTTGCTTGTTGCACAGCATCCCCAGAGCTCTGCCTGGGTTGGCCAAAGCAGTGCCTCTCCTCCTGTGCTCCTCTGCTGCAGCTCACCATCCTGCCTGGCTCTTCTGAGAAAGGAGATTTGCTCGTAAGCCCACACCGCATGTCAGTGGGGTGGTCCAGCTTCTCTGTCCCCGCCTGAGGCAGGCCATAGCATTGGTGCCTCCTAGGAAGAGCCGTCAAACTTGCTCCAGAAGCTGCCTCTTGCCAGAGGGGCTCCTGGACACTTCTCAGAGCATTCAGACATCCCGCTAGTCCCCTTGGCATGCACCTGGGGTAACTGCCTGCATGCCAGGGTGGCTCTGCCAGGTCTTGGCAGAGGATGCTGTGCAGCAGGGCACAGGGAAGTGACCTCCGCCTGCCTGTGCCCCCTTGCTGGGCTGAGGCTTTTGGGGGAAGGAGAGAGCACCCGCACGAGAGGAGATCTGTTCCAGCATCTCTCTAGAGTCCTGCTCTGGGGTAACCTTGATTCTCCCTCTCTTCAGCAGCAGAGCCCCGGTGCAAGGCGGCTTGGGCACTGGTGCTGTTTCTCCCTGCTGGTTTCCAGCACCACAAACCCTGCTGCGGGATCACACATCCCTTAAGCTGGTCTTTCTCCTCTGGCCGTGTCTGGAGGGAGGGTTTAAGCCGAGCCCAGAGAGCAGCCCTGCTGCAGCTGCTGGTACGAGGCTGCTGTAAAACATTACGAGCGTTAAATGGGGCCAGCCTGTGCTGTAAAGCTGTCACTGCTAATGGAGATCATCTCCGCTTTGAGTGGCGTAACTCCCCTTCACACACGTGCCTGGAAGAGCTGGAGTTGAACGAGGCAGAGGGCAATACAACAGTATGGCAAAGCTGGAAAACTCACTTGCTGAGCAAAATACTCTCAGCCTTTTCCCGTATTTCCAGCTGGGCCCCTGCAAGCAGTTTGTGCCTAAGAGAGCATGCGATTCCTCCACCCCTTTGTCCTGGCAGCCAGGACAAAGCGCTTGGTAAAAGGGCGAAAGAGTGTGATACATCATAAATATTACTGCCTGGCCCTTTGCCAGTCCCAGGCAGAGAAATCATCTTGGCCATTAATCTATCCGTGCAAGCTGCATCTGGCAAAGTGGCACTTAATGTCACCCATGCTCAGTTTTGTCTCGGTGTTGCAGTTCGTGCTTGCTTAAAAAAAAAAAATTAGAAAAGGAAAAGTACTTAGCACTCTCTGGGTCTAATTTGTTAGTGAGTTTTTCCTGGGAGGCTCCCCAGCACAGCATGGGACCCGTGCCTGGTGCTGGTGCTGGGGCAGGCGGGGCTGGGATTGGAGCTTCCCCCAAGCTCAGTTTTCATTCTTCGCTGTGATTAATTGCAGTTAACGCTCATCTGTAATTTTAGAGAACAATTGGATGACGTGCCTCCTGGTTGATTTAATTGAAACCTGATGAGGCGTCAGAAGGCTGCTGTGCAGTGGGGTGAGCTGTGCTGGCATCCCATGGGAACCCCATCTCCTCTCCCCATCCTCGGCAGTGCCTTGGGGGGCTCAGGCTCCCACCCTGTTTCTTTTGGGCTGAGCTTCTGCTGTAGGTCCAGGGTCTCCTTGGCCTGGAGATCTGGGTCTCCTCGCCCTGGAGTTTTCTGACCGGTCCGGATGTTCTCAAGTGCAGTAGAGTTAAGGATTTGGGGTTTTGAATGGCTGGGCCACTGGGGAGGTTTGGGGTCTTTGAGTTACGTGTCTCCTTCCCCGTTGCAGAAATCCTCCGCGCTGCCTGTTCATCTGCTTGAATTGCACTAGTGATTTCTGAGGCAGTTGGGAAGGCTGAGGGAAATTGCTTTCAGGTCAAGACCTGCTTTAGCCTGTAGTGAATTACTACGCCTGGGTTTTAAATCTTTGCAAACAGAGGATTATGGTGGTGGTAAATACTAGGTAGGCCTGGGGACTGCCTTTCTGCCTTTCCCTTTAGCAAATAGTGATGGATGTTAAAAAAATAAATTGAGATACAGCCTAGGTTGTAGCTTAGATACTGTTTCTCCTTGATTTATATTTCTGCTTGGATGCTTCGCAGAGTAAGCAGTATATTTCTTGCTTAACCTCACAGGGGTTTTTCCTTCTTAAATGAGGACAGCGTGGTAGATAGGACCAATGGCCAAGAGCCCTGGATTAGTGCAGGATCTGCAAAAAATTTAGAGCTGCTGCACAGCCCAGCGTCTGCTTGAAACACAAACACCAAGTGACGAATGTATTTGAAAGGCAAAGCTCCATCGCTGTGCCAGAGGACAGCTGCCTGTGCCTGGCTGCTGCCAGCATCCCTGGGTCCCTAGTCCCCACGGTGGTTTTTGGGGGCTGAAAATGGAGTGATTGCCTCCTGCTCTCACAGATGGGGGGCAGCCAGCAGCCTGTCCCCAGCATGGCGAGGCCAGGGTGTGAGGAACCAGGGTGGTGTGGAGGCTGGAGCGTGGGCAGCACCAGCACCAGCCTGGTGAGAAGCCCTGCCCGCAGACCCAGAGGGTGAGGACAGGCTGGGCTCATCCTCCTGCCGGCACTGGGCAGGAGGAGGGCTGGGGACCATGTTTGCGGGTAGCTATGCAGGCGGTGGTGCCAGGCACATCCAGCCTGCAGGAAGCTGTAACGGCACCTGTGCATGGTGAGCGGGGCCGGAACAGGTCGACACAGTCTTTATAATCCAATTAGTGCCCAGTGCTAAGCAACCTGGCCAATTTGCTCTTGGCTTTTATAACACATATAAATAGCGGTGGCATTATGGAGCACTGTGGGGGGTGGCTCCGCTCCACTCGCAGTCACCAAGTAAGGCTAAGCTTGGCTGGCCAGAAGATGGCCTGGCCTGGGGGAACCCATTCAACGGTTCAATCTCTTGTAGCGTTTGCTGCTTTCCACTTGGCCTGCTGCGATCCATACAACATCCCCAGATCCTCCTGGGACAAGCAGTCTTGACGAGGCACATCTCCTGCACCCTCTCCCAAGCAACATCTCCATCAGTCGATCTTGTGTGCTGCAGAGGAGACTATGACCAATGCAGGCAGGGGCCTGACCCTGCTAACGAGCTCAGGCTTGGCCTTGATAATCTCCTCCAGCCTCTCGCTCTTGACTTTCACACAGCAAGTGGAAGATGCTTCCACATCTGCACACCCTCCTGGTCCCTGACAGAGTGCCACTGGCAAGAGTAAAGTTTTCCAAGCTGCCGCAGACTGCCAGCAGTTCTGTGCAGGCAGGGGGCTGTCATCTCTGCCCTTGGGGAAGCCTCTGTCAGGCTGCTGGCAGCTAATGAGCTTGTGCAGGTGTTACTGAGGGTGTCAGGCAGCTGACTAAATTATGGATGTTGTCTGTGATGGGAATTGCTCTGCTACTTCAAGGCAGGGAGGATGCTCTGTGGGCTGGAGCTGGGAAACACTCAGGAGCTGGTAGCTTTTCCCACAAGTAGGTAGCACAGGGTGAGCATGGGGTTTTGTGTGGCTGCTGCTGCAGAAGCACTTCCAGAAAGGGAGAGGGTAGGTCAAAGCTACCTCTTGCTTTTGTTGGTCATATGGAATACCAGTCTTCTGGAAGGAAGGAGGGCGTGGATAGAAGCAGAAGGTCACCAGAAATGATTTCTGAAGTAAATCATGTCTAAACTATGTAGTGGAAAATGCTGTCATGATGGGTGAATGTTGGTAGCTTTATGTAGAGGTTGCAGCTGGACCATGTTTGCCCTGAATTGGCCAAGTCTTGCCCACATGGCTGATTACACCAAATCTTTGTTGGGTGTGATTCGTCAAGTAGTCTTTGGTAATCACTGGTAACAATTTCATCTTATATAGCTGACTTTTCTTCTTTGTGCTTTCAGAAATAACACAGATCATCCAGGTAGACCTGGACCTGAAGTACAAGACCAACATCCGAGACCTGTTTGATGAGTTTGACAACTTCCCGGAGGGAGCAGTCATCGGGATTGCCAGGGAAATGCAGCCAGTGTACAGGTACAGCCCTCCCCACTGTGGGGAGCAGGGGTTGGGCAGCGGGTGGCTGGCACGTCTTCTTTTCAACTCAGGCTGGTCTTTGGAAGAAAATCAAGGGGTAAGCAGTCTTCCTGCTTTAATCCCTGCAGGAGGACTTAATCTGAAACTTGTAGGTTGGTATGAATGAAGCATGCAGTGTTGCTGTGGTTTTCTTGTTCTCACGCACCATCACAAGGCTTCCAGAGCCAAGTTCCTGGTCATCGGTGCCAAAATCTGTACCTAGATTATACTACATCTGCTAGAGGTGTGTTTGGCCAACCATGCTGTGATTGTGTTCTGGAGCATCAGTTTGTCTGTTGGGGGCTCAGAGGTTTTGGCTGTGAATTGGGCGGAGAGCAAGGGTTGAGTCTGGGCAACAGTGAGGTTCTGGAGTGTCCGTGCACCTCCTGCTGAAGAAACATTCCCCCAGGGAAGACTGAGTGGGCAGCTCTGTTGGTGACCTGAGCTTACAAACAAGAGGATAGCTCCATGGTCACTTGCTCATCAGACCCTTGGTCCACCAGCCAGTGCCGACTGTGGTGGCAGCTAGCAGTGGTAGACATGCACTGAGGGGTGACCCATCTCTTCCCACTCACAGGCCACCAGTGGGCTTCAGGAAACATGGATATTTCCAGGCTAGTGCTTAAAGAAATTGGTTTAGTTTAGCCTGCATTATTCCAAGGATGAACATCAGGTTTTTCTTTTAATCCAGGGTGAATCAGATCATCAACTCAGGATGTCTTAATGGTGTCTCAGCTGAGCAGAGTTTGAGTGTCTGAGGTGGCTTGGCTAGATTGGCTCATCTTAATGTGAATGATCTTGGAGATAGATAAAAAAGCTTAAGAGCTCTCTATGCCTTTCCTTCCCCATTGGAAGCCTTAATAGTGAGATCAATAACTGAACCTCCTAAGACATGTCCAGCAGCACTCTTGGGCAAAGGCAAAGCTGCAAAGATCTGGAGCAGCCATCCCTGCTGCATGTGCATCTGGATTGGATGAGAGTGGAGACAGAGAGACGTTCACCAGCAGGAGGTTGATGGTCATTAATCACAACCGATTGTTTCCTAGAAGCCCAAGCCAGCTGAGAACATGCCCGTGAGAGCATTTCTGTTTGTTAAAACTGCAGAAGTCACCACTGTTGCAGGGCAGGAAAAAGACATCTCTGTGCCCATGGCAGAAGCATCATCTCCCCTCCTGGCTTGTGCTCTTAGCTGGGAGAGCTGGGACCAGAGCAATGTGGCTGGTGAGGCCTTCTCTCCATTGGGTGGCACCACGCTCAGAGCATGGAGGGCTCCTGTATCTGCTTTGGGTTCCTGGCAGGATTTTAGTGCCCAGAATGGTAAATCCAAGTATGGCCGTGGGGCTGTGTTGCAGTGTCAGCCTCAGTCAGCGCTGCCCAGCAGGGCAGATCCCGTTTGTTAGCGGTACAGCCTCTAATGGGATAAATTAAGTGTCTCTTCGGCTGCAATTAGTCCATGGTGGAATCACTCTGTGTTTCCGTCTCTGCAGGGATCCGTTTTGCATTATTTCCACGCATAACTAGGGAGCGGGGATGGTGTTCTGCTGCCTGGATGTGGTTTGTGGGACCGGGCATGCCTGGGGGGACTGAGTTAAGCTTTGGGGTGCTCCACTGGAGGAAGAGGTCTCTGGCACAGCAGGGGACAAGGCCCAGGACCGTGGGGCTGAGCACTGAACATCTGACCTGAGCTGAAGTGTGCTCTCCTCACTCCTGCCGCCCGCAGTGGGGACAAACAAACCAAGCAATAACAGCCCTCACAGGCTGCATTTTTGGGCTGAACTTTCTGTTGTTGCAGTTTGGACGTTCTGGGTCACTTTGGGCTATGTTGTGCTTTTCTTCTTGTGCTGTTTTGATCTTCATGTGAAAACAAGTTCCTGATCCTTCTTGTCGCCAGATCACCCGGCGTGGGGCGAGCTGTGCAAACGCCAGCCTGCCCTCCTGCCGAGCCCTCCGCCCCGCGGGGCTCGCACCTCGCTGCTAAAAGGGTTTCCAGAAAAAAACACAAGCTGATGAAGCCTGAGTGTCTTTGTTAAAAAAAAAACAAACAAACCAAAAACAACAAACTTTGCTATTTTTATACTTCTAGCAAGATAAAAACGCATTCTAGGTGTGAAATAAGAGGTGCCAGCTCCAGCCGTGTGACTTGCCACATGTGCAGGCTTAAAGCATCAGTTGGAAAAGTGGTTGTGGGGGTAGAGGAGGGTTATGGGGTGATGGTGGGGCCTCTCCATTGTCACTCCTGTTTTCCTCCTCTCTTCACGCAGCTCTGCCACACCAGCGCTGCCGGGCGTGATTTATCCCAGCGTTCCTCCTTTGTACTCAAAGCATTCCCAGCAAAAGCAACAAGGTGATGTGGTTGGGTTTGCAGCTGAAGGAGGTGCTAGTGTCCTGGTACCTGTTCCTGCAGCAGACCAGGAGATGTTTTCCAAGCAGGATGGGGTGGCTGGGGCTGTGCAATGTGGCAGTGACTCTGCAGCAGTGTGGGTGCACCCTTGCTAGCAGCAGTTGTGTGGTGTGAACCATGGCTGCGCCAGCACACGTTCAACATCGAGGCCTTAAAAGTGGAGTAGCCAGCATGGGGCAGAACATCAGAGAGCTTGGGAAGAGTCAGCAGGGCTTTCCTGAGCTTGCTTATGGAGCTGTGGACCAGCACCCTTGGTAGGCTGGTCTGGCTGTGGAAGGTCTGGGTGCCATCTTCCCACCTCCGCAGTGATGGGGAAGGTGGATGGAGATCAGTCCACTTGTGTTGGATCCTTGTTACCTACTTGGCCCATCAGAGGAGGTAAATAGGTGCAGACCAGTATATTTTGTGGATGATGCATTGTTTTCTGGGGGGCAGTGCTGTGCCCACCAGCTGCCTGTTGGCTGTCAGGCTGTAGGCTGCACTTCCCCAGGCTCGGGCTGCTGCACCGAGCAGTGCTGGGACAGCCGCTCGCGGGAAGCGGAGGAGTGAGAGAACAGAAAATAGGAAACGTCCCGGAGCCTGCCTGCACATCCTGAAGGTAGGGGGAAACCTCCAGACAGCAAAACAGGATGGCACGGGAGCGTTTCCACTCGTTTGACTCATGCTGAAACAATGCCCGGTTGCTGTTTGTCTTGGACAAATGCATTTCTCTGAGCAACAGGATCTCCTGGCCCTCCTGCAAGGCCAGCGCTGGGGTTTAACCGTTGCGCAGCCTGGGGTTGGCCTGTCCTTTGGGGTGGCTCAGGGTGGGTTGGAGTGGGCTGTGGAGAGTGGTAGCTCCTGCTGAAGCTCTATGTGGATCACCTTGCAGATCCACCTCCCCATCGTGCCCCGGCAGGCGGTGTCTGGCAGGGGGTCCTGGGGGTGGAGGGGGAGGTTGCAGGAGTCTGTGATGGGTGCAGGAGTGGGTCTGAGGTCTGAGCCCGTAGGCACCAGGTTTGCTGCTCTCCAGCCGCAGTGGGGGAAGCAGCTCTCTCTCCATGGGTCAGGCATGTTGTCCTTCCTGCGGCTTTTGGACCCGATGTGTGACGTGGAGTATAGTCAGCACCTCTTGTGGATGGGGTTGCAGGCGGAGCTTTGTCCCACAAGGGGCTGCCCCACTGCCAGTGTTGTTGGGGACACTGGTACTATGCACTAGGCTCGCAGACACTTGTGGGCTTCCCATGGCAGCACTGGCTGGCTCCTGCCAGGTTGGCGTTTGCAGGCTGGCCTGCGGGCAGAGCCTCTTCCCAGCACTGACATATGCCTGCTCATGTGTCTGCCCGCACAGCATCCACACCACGGCCAAGACCGGGAGCTATTGCTTCAGCGAGAAGGATTTTGATGGAAAGATTAAAATCTGCGTCTGAAGTTTGCTTGATTCAAAAGACTTCCCATGCAAGGACTGCTTCTGCAGAGTCATAACCTTAATTAAAAATCCTGTTGTCCCCTGCAGCATTTCAGCTACTCAGGCGTGCTGGCAATGTCCTGTTCACCAGGCTATAGAGGGCAGACAATGATGCTCTGTATAAATATTTATGTTGCATGGAGCCTTCCATGCCAGATCCTGACCAAACCGAGAAGTCCAGACCCTCCTGTGCTCTCAGCTCTGCTAAGAAACATGCAGGCAAGCATTGGGGATGCAGCCTGCAAGCTGTCCCCAGGGCGTGCATGGGGTGCGTGCCTGGCCAGGGGAGCGGTGTAGCCACAGTCCTGGCTGCAGGGGGTCTGAGTGATGGGGAAGAGAAGCACGGCTTGCTGTGGGTCAGCCTCATGATGGGGCTCCTGAGCAGCAGAGGTTGCGTGGGGCCACAGCGGAGGTCTCCACTGGGGCATGGTGAGGACATCTGCATGTGGATGCTGCTGTAGCCTAGACCTCCCCAGGGGCCTCTGCCAGGTCCTGAAGGAAGAAACATCACTGTTTCGAATCAGCCTTGCAGCTGAGATGGAGTGGGGAAACACTGCGGCACTCCCCAAAACGTCCTGAAAACTCTCTGATGGCAAAAGGCAGAGCTTAATCCCTATTCTTACTGAGTTTCCTGGTTATAGATCCCTCTGGTCATGCTGGTGGTGTGTGAGAGGAAGCAGGACAGCAGGATTGATTACACAGCTGCTCTCAGCAGCCTCGGACTGACCCCAGACCAGCGTGCCACACCATGCTCCCCTCTCCCATCCCCATGGCCATCCCTGCCTCTTTGCTTCCTTCATGGTGCTGGTGTTGCTACTGGCACTGCCACGTGCCAGTGGGTTCTGGGTGCCCTCCAGTGCTGGCACTGCCTGGGGCCCTCAGTGCTGCCCCTGCATCGCTTGCCTCGGAGGTCTTATTGGGGAGGACCTAACCAACAGGTCCTCAGGCAGGTGCTTTTGCCTCCTTGCTCCAGCTGGGAGCAAGGTACCTTTTAGCTGCCTGTGATGGTGGACCTCAGGAGAGGTCCTAGACCTTCTTAGATTCCAGGATTCACATAGCTGGGGCTGGAAGAGTGGTTGCTGCCTCTGTTCCAGTCAGTGGGTGAGATCTTCACTGCTGTCCCCCATGACAAGAAGCTAATGAAAGTGGAGGTGTCTTGGGAATCCACAGTGCTGGAAATTATAAAAGTTTGTCCTGCAGGAAAGGATATCTACATCAAAAGGACAGCGACAGACTACAAAGGACCAACACTTGAGTCCTTGTATGGCTGCAAGGCCATTTGCCTTTGTTTCTGCCTAAAATGTAGGGAGAGCTTGAGCTTTGTGGAAAGCAAAAGCTTTGTTTCTGCTTGTGATCGTGTAGGAGCTGCTGTAGGTGTGCTGTGTGCCGCACAGGTTTTGTTTGTTTAAGAGCTGGCAAAGTACCCCTGAGAAGGCCATGAATGAGTGGAGACAAGCCTGTGCAACCTCCACATCCGGGGGCACGGCACTCGCAGGGCTCGGTGTTTGCTGGGAGCTCAGCGGCAGCGGTGCTAAGTCAGTTTGTCAGATGTTTGGAAGAGGAACGGAGTTATCCTGGGCTGTGAGCAGGCTCATGCTGAATCCGCAGCCAGGCTGGGCTCTCGGTGCGTCGGGGCTGAGACGGTACATCCTGTACCTTCTCTTGGGATCTAAAAAAAACCCCAAAGTACTGCTGACAGCTGCGAGCAAGGAGGAGCAGCTGGATTCCCTGGGTATCAGCCGAGGCAGCGGTGGCGGTTGTAAGATACAGCAGTGCAGGTGGGCTGGTGCCTGGGATAGAGCTTTCCAGAGTCGGAGATAACCATCTCCAGCAGACAAGTCCTCCTCCCTGAGTTCACCTGGTTTTGTGGGTTCCTCATGCAGGCAGGTTGTCCTGTTTTGGAGACTTTGCTCTTTTCCAAGTGCTTTTGCCCTGGGGGAGCAGGGAGCTGCCTGCCACGATGGGCTCTGTGTTTCCCAAGCCCCTCAGTCAGTGAAAGGAGGAGAATTTGCCTTGCCTGTGCCCTGCCAGCATGGTGGTGCCAGTGCTGCCTGCCCACAGTCCTGCAAGCCAGACCCAGCACACTTCAGATTTGAAACCATTTTGAGGCTGTGACTTGATTTGTTGCAGCTTGATGCACAGGGGGAGCGGTTCTAGGAATTATTTGTCAGTGGTTGCCCAGAAGCAGTCAAAATTATAGAACAGGCAGAACCTGCAAGGAACTGGCAGCAGAATTGATTTCAGGAATTCAGCATTACTTTCTGATTCAACAAGGGAAAGGGTTTTGCTGTTTACATCTGTGCACATCATTATGATGTTGCACTGATTCCCATTACCAAGCAAACTTGAAACGTCATTTAAAAACAATGAATAATTTGGACAAGATCTGACAACCACTATGGTGCATCGATTAGCACAAATGCTATTAATAATATTAATACTATTATCTGTTCCCTTTGAGGTACTGGGCATTGCAAACATGATTTTTTCCGACAGCCAAGCCCCTTGTGTGTGTTTGGCTAAGGCAAACGGGGCCCTTTCAGCATGGGTTCAAGCTTTCCTTCCAAGGGCTTTGCTGTCTGCAGAGAGCACATGTGAGTGGTGGTCATCGTTTGCAAAGGCTGCTGGAGAAGTTTGCTGTGGCTTTGCTATGGAGCTTTTTTTGTTGGCCATAGCACACAAATCCAGGGTGCATCAGGTGAGCATGCATCAGTTACCATACCTGCACTTGTCTTCAAGTCCTCACCTTCTCAATTTCAGCTCCTGAACATCTTGGTTTTGATGTCTAGAGGTAGGTGTCACACCAGTGGCATCTTGGGGTTGCTGGCACCTGGCTGCACTGGTAGATCATCAGGCCCTGTGTGCTAAACATCCTGAGCAGGTGGTCAGATCCAGCTGGGTATTTGCACAAGTGCTGTCATTTTCAGTGGTTGCTTTTTTTGTCATGGGAGAGCATGAACTGAAGAAAGAGCAGGTCCATGCTGGGCAATGATGCTTTTGGGGATGTCACAGATTGGTTTGAGGCTGGTAAGAAAAAGCTGTTCATGGTCAGTGGCAAGGTTCAAGCTGGCCTATGTGGCACGGGTATTTGTGACTCCTTGTGCCCCAGTGAAGGTTTTGCAGGGTGGTAGGTAGTGGAGTCTGGGCTGTAGATGCTAGCAGAGGTCTCAGACCAGCCCAGCTTGGCTCTTGAATCTGCTCTGGAGAGTGGCTGTTGGGCTGACCATCCGGAGGTGCGCCAGGAGGAGCAGATGGGGCCACTCTGGCAGCAGGAGAGCAGTTGGGGCCACTCGGCCAAGGGCTTCCTCACCAGCACTTGGTGGAGAAGGAGCTTCCAAGAGTTGAATTCCTTTGATGGAGGAAGAAACAAACAAGCAGCAGGAAATTGAGAGGTTTTGCTGCATAGCTGGGATGCTTTCTGGAGCGATGCGGTGCTGGGGGCACAAGAGGAAGCTTCCAACAATCCTCTGGAGGTTCCCACAATGCCCTCCTGCTCTCTGAAGTTCAGTGGCAGTTCCCTCTGTGCCAGGACTCCCCCGTAGCAGCACAATGTCCCACAGCCAGGCTCCCAAACAGGGATGGAGGCTTTTTATTTCTCCTCCCCATAGCAGGTGAGCATCTGTGAAGGGAGAGCATCTCCCCAGTTCCTGAGAGCCCCGTCGATGGGCAAGGGAGGCCCAGGGCAGGCAGGAGAGCACTACCAGAGCAGAGTCCATTCACAATTGTTGCAGAAATCTGCCATTTTGGCAATAATTAGGCCTGTGGTGTTTTAGAGTGCCCCTGTGAATGGGCTGCCCCCGTCCTTCCCTGGCACTGAATGAGCGGATGCAGACAACCAATGGCTCTGCGCTGCTGCTCGTGCATTGGAGGCATTGGATCTATAGAGGGAAGGAAACCAGTGCGACCCAGACATAATTCCCAGACCCAGGGAATTATGGTCCTGCCTCTCTACAGAGGGTGATTTTAGCACTGGCATCGGGTGCAAAAATTTTAGATGGTGAGGAGGGCTGGCCTTGAAAATCCATGTCCCAAGGAAAGGTTTCGCTTGCGAGCTGTGTTCATAAGTTGCTACTAATCATCTGTTTAAGTGTGCCCATTTTTGGGCTGCTAAGTCCATGGAGAAAGATAATCATCGAGAATCAATTTGCTGCTCTAAATACAGGCCTTTTAAAAAGTTTGGCATGCAGACTGTGCTGTAATAGAGACATAGAGACATAGTAGAGACAAGACGTAATTTGTGCATTACGTGAAAAGTTTATTAATGAATTACTGATGTCGTCAATGAAGAGCTCAGTGCGTTGGTTTGTCAGCGTTTTTCAGGGGGAGGCTGGAGGTCCTGCCTGAGCTGGACCCTCACCCTGAACCTGGTAGAGGAGGGTCAGGCAATCCCTATGTGAACACCAGCGCATCCTGCCCTTTGTCCCTGGCTGAGAACTGGGGTGGCTTTGTCCCAGGGTGACATTTTCCCCTGCAGAGTGGTGGGTACCACTGTGTTGGTGATGCCATTGCCCATCGCTGGGTGCATGGTGCTCCCAAGAAGCCTGGAGCTGGGAGAAGTTCAGTGGCAGTTCCCTCTGTGCCAGGACTCCCCCGTAGCAGCACAATGTCCCACAGCCAGGCTCCCAAACAGGGATGGAGGCTTTTTATTTCTCCTCCCCATAGCAGGTGAGCATCTGTGAAGGGAGAGCATCTCCCCAGTTCCTGAGAGCCCCGTCGATGGGCAAGGGAGGCCCAGGGCAGGCAGGAGAGCACTACCAGAGCAGAGTCCATTCACAATTGTTGCAGAAATCTGCCATTTTGGCAATAATTAGGCCTGTGGTGTTTTAGAGTGCCCCTGTGAATGGGCTGCCCCCGTCCTTCCCTGGCACTGAATGAGCGGATGCAGACAACCAATGGCTCTGCGCTGCTGCTCGTGCATTGGAGGCATTGGATCTATAGAGGGAAGGAAACCAGTGCGACCCAGACATAATTCCCAGACCCAGGGAATTATGGTCCTGCCTCTCTACAGAGGGTGATTTTAGCACTGGCATCGGGTGCAAAAATTTTAGATGGTGAGGAGGGCTGGCCTTGAAAATCCATGTCCCAAGGAAAGGTTTCGCTTGCGAGCTGTGTTCATAAGTTGCTACTAATCATCTGTTTAAGTGTGCCCATTTTTGGGCTGCTAAGTCCATGGAGAAAGATAATCATCGAGAATCAATTTGCTGCTCTAAATACAGGCCTTTTAAAAAGTTTGGCATGCAGACTGTGCTGTAATAGAGACATAGAGACATAGTAGAGACAAGACGTAATTTGTGCATTACGTGAAAAGTTTATTAATGAATTACTGATGTCGTCAATGAAGAGCTCAGTGCGTTGGTTTGTCAGCGTTTTTCAGGGGGAGGCTGGAGGTCCTGCCTGAGCTGGACCCTCACCCTGAACCTGGTAGAGGAGGGTCAGGCAATCCCTATGTGAACACCAGCGCATCCTGCCCTTTGTCCCTGGCTGAGAACTGGGGTGGCTTTGTCCCAGGGTGACATTTTCCCCTGCAGAGTGGTGGGTACCACTGTGTTGGTGATGCCATTGCCCATCGCTGGGTGCATGGTGCTCCCAAGAAGCCTGGAGCTGGGATTTTGGACTAGATGATCTCCAGAGGTCCCTTCCAACCCCATATGATTCTATGATTTCCTGGGTCACACAAGCTGCTCAGCTTCACTAAGGCGCTCTGGGCCGGGCTGGTACTGAACCTGCCGCCCCAGCTCCTTAAGGGGTTTAGCGTTTGCACATGGGAAATGAGCAATTAGCAACAAGGGCTGCTTTGTTGCAAAGCATCTGTCTCCAGCAGGGCTGAGCTCACCCGGCCAAGGTCTGGCAGTGCCAGGGCTGGAAGGGGGAGCCCGGGTCAATCCTGCTCTGGGTGCAGCCCCAGGGCAGCTGCCTCCCTTCAGCTGCTGAAGAAACTGGGAAGGGCCCATCTTCACTGCAGTGGTGCCTTTTGGTGGTGGGGAGCTGGAGAAAGGGCAAACTGCCTTTTCCTGAGGGTTGATCTCGGTCAGAGTGGTGGTAGCGGGCTGGGAGCTGCCTGCCACAGTGAGGGTGAGCCAAGAGGAGGAGAAGGTTGCAGGGAGGTTCCTTGTCTGTGCTCTTACTCGTTGCTGAGGATTAGGGGGGAAAAGCCACTGTCATCCACTGGGCAGATGATGCCGTCATCCTCATGCCATCACTCTTCCCTCCCCACCACCCACACCCTCTCCTCTGGGTGGGCCAGAAGCCACTGTTAGGGCATCCTCCAGGCTGCTATGGGAACCAGGTTGCTTTTAAGCCTGTATCTGTTGTCCTCAGAAGCCGTTACAATTATTTACCCCCTCTGTTTGCTCTCTCCCCCTCCATTTCAAACACGTTCCACCCCTTCCCCATCAGGATGCTGCCTGCTTCCCACTGGGGCTCCCATCCCATCTGTCCCCTTAGTGATTTGCCGGGGTCCCACAGGTGCTTGCCACCAGGCAGGTGGGCAGCTCAGCCAGGTGTTGCTCATCAGGACCACAGGCACACATCACGTCCTCCTGCCTGCCCCGAGGGAGCGCTGTCAGTGGCACAGAGTGGAGGAGGACGGGGCGCTCGCACCTCACAGCTTATTGCCCAGGAACAGCGGTGTTTGCCAGCAGCTGCAGCTGGGGGTAGTGCTGCCAGCCATCTCTTTTCTGGCTCAGGAACCGAAAAGCATATTTAGAGGTAGCAAGAGTGTGTACTTGTTGTTTTAATTGGTGTTTGGGCTGGCAGGGCTGCTGTTGGAGTGGCACAGAGAGGGATGGCCAGCAGCCCGTGCTTCCCTTTTGTGCCAGGAGCCCCATGCCCAACTGGCTGCAGCTGGGGCTTGAGGTCCCCAGCTCCTGACCCCCAGGGGAGAGGCTCAGTGACAAAGTGTTCCCTTGAGGTGCTGGCCCACTGCTGCTGCCAGTCCTGCCCTCCCAAGCAGCTGGCCCAAACTGCCAGCCCTGGCAAGAGGTGGGAACAAACCGGTGAGCTCCAGTAAGGAATTTAGTGGTCCAGGGATGTTTATTGCGTCCAGAGTCTTGCAGGCCCCTTATTTTTGTGGGTTTATCCCATGGCTGTTGGCTTTTGATTCCCTCTTTGGTGAGGGAGAGGCTGCACATCCTTCCTCCCTGGGTACCACGCTGCCCAGGCTCATGCAGTGCACATCACGGTGGCATTTGGAGACCCTGCAGCCTTTCAGGAGCATCTTCTGACTGCAGCCACTCTGGGACTGGCCCACCATCTGATTTCACTTGACTTCTTTCTGACCTGGCTCCTCGGTTCCCGGGCTGCAGTGCCTGGAGGGGATCCCGCAGGCTGTCCATGTTTCTGGAGATGCAGCCACCTGGGGAGGATCCACATCCTTATCAGCAAGGCCAGCAGCTACTGCGCAGCTGATGTGGCAGGGTTGCAGCCTCTTGAACGTCTCAGATGGGTACAGGCACGCAAGCCCAGTTTGCTGCCTGTGGGGCCAGTGCTCAGGGCTTGCTGCTGGTCACCCAGTTGGTGGTAACTCCTCCACCCTGCCTTTCCTGCCGTCAGGGGCACCCCGCTGCTTTACCAGCAGTTGCCAGCCTATCCCATGAGGTTTTCCCATAACCCAGAGCTGAAATAAACCAGTGGAAGTTCATGAGTTTGGACAAAGTCCTTCCCCCACCTGGTGTTTGCCCCTTGCTGTGCAAGAAAGCAGGAGAAGGACCTGCAAAACACATCTGGCAGATGGCGGGGTCCCTTCTCCCCTTGGCAGCTCTCCCCAGCGAGGCATTTGAAAGTGTGCGATGGCAGCTCCACAAGCCAAGGCTCGTGGCCACTGGCCTGCGAGGCAGGGGAGGTGTGGCCGGAGCGCCCTGTGCTGGGCCAGCAAGGGAAGTTCTGGTGGAAGCAGGGTTTTTTTTATCTGGGCTGCCTGGGCCTGGCGTTTGAATGCTTGGAAATGCTCTTCTCCAGATGTTTCCTAGCACACGCCGGCTCTGTTTATAAACAGCTCCTCAAAGTGAAGCTTGTCGGGGCTACGGGCGGGCGCTTGTGGCAGCAGCCCCATGCGGCTCCCCCACACCCTGCTATGGGGTCGGGGGCCTGGGGTCACCTCTTTCCCCTCCTGTCTAGAGGGGCCAGGGCGGTTAACAAAAGCACGAAATTCCTCCTCTTCCTTTCTCCTCCCCTCTTCCTGGCCAGCAGCTTCCTGCCCCATGTCATCCCGGCAGTGGCCGGCATCTCCGGGATGCCTTCCTGCCCTGGCTTTCGCTGCCGGGGAAGAGGGAGGAGGGCACCCCAGAGCCATGGCCGGCAGCACGCTGAGCCACCTGGCCCAAGGGATGATCCTGGCTGCTCCAGGGGCTTGGGGATGTTTGCATTGCCTCCAACTAGAGTTTTAGTCCTTTAATGGAAAGTGTTTGGAGGGGGAACTGCACCTTCAGCAGCCCAGCCCCCCCTGGATCCTGGCAGCACACTCATCAAGCCCTTGTGATTTCCCCCACCATGTTTTGCCAAAACTTAAGGCAGGTACCAAGCGGCGATGTCAGGCAGGACCGAGCAGCGCAGGGCCCTGGCTGGGTTAGCTCCTCGGCTGGTTGCTGTGCTTCCCCAGCCCCATGTCCTCCAAAGAAACTGATGCTCTCATGTCCGCCATTCCTTCCTCTTCCAGCTGGGTGGAGGTGCCTTTTACCACACTCTTCTCTATCCCTGCAGAAGCAATGAGCCAAAAAGCCTGTTAGAAGAACAAAAGCCGAGCAAAATCCAGGCTAAACAGATGCTGCCAGCGGCTCTGCCAGAATACCTTTCCCTTGCTTGGCCCGAGCCCAGCACTGGGAAGGCTGTGGCGTGGTGCTGTGAGCAGGTTCCCGAGCTGTCGGCGCTGCGGAGCCGCCTGTGGCTCGTCGCATCCTGGATTTCACCCCAACATCGTTCCCCGGGGATGGCCCGTCCTCCCCTCCGGCCCCTCTCGGCTGCTCTCCCCGCAGGCGGGCTGGGGAGGATGGCCCCGTCACGCCAGCGCCGGGAGGAAGGGCTGAACAATCGCCGCTTGTCGGTCTGTCTCCTCTCCCGGCAGAAAAGGGCACGGTGCTCCCTTCTCGGTACCAGCCGTCGCCAAGTAATCCGCTGGGGAACCGCCTTGCTCAAAAATTGAGTCATTTGGTACAGATGTGCTTTCTCCCCTGGCTGTGGCAGGGCCGTGCCAAGGGCTCGGGCACTCACATTTTACCTATTCTAGCTGCTTGCAGGGGCTGTAATTTCGTCCCTTGGCTTGGGCAGTGTGTGTTTTTGGAGGTAAGAATAGGAAAGGAGTAGTCAGCTCCGCTACTGGGGAGCTGGAAAGGTGCCTCCCTCTGTGGCACTGCTCCCCCCCTTCCTCCTGCCAGCTTCCAGCATCATTTTTGGGGCACAGGGATGGCTTTCCTGGCACTGCTAGGGAGAAGCAGAGAGAGCAGAGTATGCAGAGGTGGAACCTGAGCCAGTCTCTGCTCAGACCCCTGGACGTGAGCTCCTCAGAAGGCTGATTTGTGCAAGGCTGGGTCTTGTCGTGAGCTTCCCTCTAATACTGCATGGAGAACATTTTGCCTTCCTTCTCTCATGAGCATCCATGAGTCGTCTGTGGTGGCCCTGGTGCCTGTCCTCAAGACATATCTGCTCTTTGCACGGGCAGAGCCCTTTTATCCCTTCCCTGCCCTTTAGATCAAGTGCTCCAATGAGGCAGCCAGTCCTCTGCTCCCCTTCCCTGGGAGATGGCTGCTCAAAAACTGAGCCCTCCCTCCATGGAGAACTGGCATTTGGAAAAACCCTTTCTGTCCTGAATCAGGCGAAAGGGAGCACTATGAAGACCCTTAATGAGATGAGAAATATCAGAGGTTTGAATCTAAAGCATCTAAATGGAAAGCTGTAAGGAGGTGACTCCGTGTGATGGTTGTGGCTCTCTGGATCAGGAAATAAAAAAGGTGCTCATGGTTGACATCATTAACACACTTGTGTTTTCTGCTGGGATAATTGTGCTGGTGGCTGTTGAATCCTGGCTCTTGCATTGGCCGGTGTGGCAGTGCTGTGCTGGGGATCCAGAGGACATGCCAGAAGGATGGATTTAATAGTCTGATCTCTGTTTAAGCTGTAGGATTCCCTGAGCAAGTGCCGGTTGGAGCCAAACACAGCTTCTTACAAGGAAAAATTCAGTTTAAATGTTTGCAGTGGGGGAGTACCCACTGCTACTCTGGAGCTGTCCCAGGGGCTAATGTCCCTGCATCTTCTTATATCTGAACGAGCCCAGCTCCAGCTTCCAAGCATGAGACGACTTTAAACCTCTGGGTGCTAAGTCCACGCCATCTAGCAACAAATTCTTGTTTCCTGGAGGTGCATGGAGACTTTGGTCAGTGTCTGACAGACTCGGACAGGAGCCAGCAGCAGGCTTGGCTAATTCTTTCTAGCAGTGTTTCTTCTAGACATTATCACAGAAAGGTGTGAAAAAACCCCTGCTGTAGCTTTACCTGAAGTGTTAGGGCTGGCAGGAGAGCGCAGTGCTGGCACCCCTGGGCTGTCAGACGGCTGGGGGGGGGGCAGGGGTCCCTCCTGCCGCCCTCCGAACTGCAGGCTCGGCCTGCCCAGCTTTGCAGCAGAGGATGCTGCCTGGGGGCAGAAGGCTTCCAGTCTGAGTGGAAGAGATTTTTTGAGGCAGATTCAACCGCAGCTGCTTGGGTAATAGCGTGGGATGAATTCAGGTCTTGCATGTGGGAGCAGCCAGTGTGGGTATGGTGGGGTGCTTGCTGCCCCAGGGCTGAGGAAGGAGCCAAAGACATTTTTGGGCTGCTTGCTTAGGTAGTCTAAATTTTTCCCATTTGAATCACCCACTGGAGTTAGTTTTGTGTGGTGCTAGACTTGCACCGCTCTCTGCTCCGTGGCAGCTGGAAATTAGCTGGTGAAGACTGAGCCTTCCTGGGGCTGCAAGGGCTGAAGGCAGTGCTTGTTTAGCTAATGAGATGTTGCCATTGGATTTCTGTTTTCTACTTTTATTTTGAAGAAATAGCTCTGCCACTCAGGTTTATTTAAAGCCTTCTTTTAGCACAGCCTCAAACTGGGGCCCATCTTTGATCCGGAACTTCCCCATAATCAAATAATAATAATACTAATAGTAATGATGCTGCGAGCTCTGCTGCCGAGATCCCATTAACTGCAGGACATTTCCCTGGAGTGGGGGCACTTCTGGTGGTTGGCCCTGGGCACCAGGGATGTGGTTTTGTCTCCCCGCACAGCCATGTGAGCAGTCACGCAATCATGTGTCCTGTTGGCTCACCAGAGCGATGCTGGTAGAAACAGAAGGGGCTTTTGGAGAGAGCCAGAAGAGTGGTTTGATGTCTGGACAATATCCTGTGCAGGGGCATGGAGAGAGCCACAGCCCGTGAAGCACCGGGCTGCTCTGGGAGGCTGGGTGCCTCCAGCCGGCAGGAGACAAGTACCACGAGATCCCTTGGGTGGGTGGTAGATCCTGTGCTGTGATCCAGACCTGCCCAGACTTGAGGTGGCTGCTCTTCAGGCTGCGCTCTCTGACTCCCCTGTTCCTGTTTTTCCTCTCACGGCAGGCACACCTTCTGGCAGTATCGCCGCGAGAACCCCCAAACCAAAGTGGGGGACCCACCTCCTGATGGGCTGCCCGGCTTCAACAGCGGTGTCCTGCTCCTGAACCTTGAAGCCATGAGGCAGTCCAAGCTCTACAACCAACTGCTGGAGCCCGCCATGGTGCAGAAGCTGACGGAGAAGTACCACTTCAAGGGCCACCTCGGGGACCAGGATTTCTTCACCATGGTGGGGATGGAGCACCCAGAGCTCTTCCATGTGCTCGACTGCACATGGAACCGGCAGCTTTGCACATGGTGGAAGGACCATGGGTACAGCGACGTGTTCGACCAGTACTTCCAGTGCGAGGGTGAGGTCAAAATTTACCACGGGAACTGCAACACCCCGATCCCTGAAGACTAGGGCACCCGCTGCCCCCGGAACAGCTCTGGCTGCAGCACGCCCTGCAAAGTGGCTGCACCAGCACTCCTTCGGGAAGGGTGGCCAGCCCCGATCCATTGCATCCCAGAGGGATCCCTAGGGATCCCAGGAGTGTTCAGTATCCCGCTGCCTGTAGCCTCACCCCTCCAGGAGGAAGCGTGGTCTGGTAGTTGGAGCAGAACACTCATAGTCACAGTGCCTGGAGCTCAGCTCCTGGCTCCGCTTGGGGCAAGTCCATGGTGCCCCTCTGTGACACAGCCACCAGGGCATGGGGACAGCCGAGGAGCCATCAGGTGACCGCTGCTTTTGCACGTGGCAGGGTGCTGCTTTGTGGGTGTTGTGCAGCTTTGCCTTGTTTAACGATCAGCAGGAGCCCACAGCTGGGCAGCTGGGTTTTGTTTTGGTGTTCCTTGGTGGTCTATTTCTGCACCTCACACAGAGCATCCGTCTGGTCCCTCTGGAGAGCAGACACCGTTCTCAGGTCATCTTCCTTTTGAAGCATTCCAGAAAGGCGAAAGGGTTTTAAAGACTGAAGTGCTGCTTTAAATTGGGTTACTTACAAACAAAAATTGAATGCTAGATGAGCTTTAAAGCCTCTCGTTGGTTCTTCTTAGCAATAAAAGCTTTACTGCTCTGTCTTGTCTTAAAAGCGTTTAGTGAGCGTGTACCAATAGGTTCATTTTTCTAGCTTTGCCTTTAACCTTTTGTACGAGAATAAAGCTGCAGATGTAAGACACACTCGGCTGTTTTTCTGCGGCGCAACGGCAGTTCTGTGCGATGGGAGGTTTCGTGTTCGTCTCACTGTGATTACAAAGTAGTCGGTGTGTATCTGTTGGGCGGTTGAATGTGCTGCCCCACGTAGCTTATCGCTGTGATTATCCCACATCTCTCCCAAGCGAGTGATGCAAATGCCTGGGCCGGCACACAAACCGGATTTTAAAAAAAAGATCATGGTCGCCGCAGCCGGGGCGGGTTTGGAAAGAGGCAGGAATTGCTGGTGCTGGGAGTGAGAGGCACGAGCACTCTGCTCCCCAAGTGAATCCTGTCTCTGGCCCCGCCGGCACGTGTGAGGTCCTGCGCGGTCTCTGGCCGAGGAGGTGCAAAGTGCATTAACCCACTTTCAGCCCTGCTTTTTTTTACACCCAGCTGGCGTGTGCCTGTCTCTGTGTGTGTGTCTGTGTGTGCATCTGTGTGACGTGCACATGCAAGAGAGAGGGATGAGGACCTAATTATGGCTTAACCTAATAACAGCCCACGCAGTGTGTGGCTGGAGTTTCCTGGGCTCCCTCCCCAGTGCCCATGAATGAATGTTTGTCGTTACCGAGGGGGGGTCTCCTCCCTCTCACCGATGTTGGGGGGACACAGGCTGGGGTGTGGGCTGCAGCCCTAACCCTGCCCTCTTTGATTTGCTGAACGATCCATTTCCAAATAGCACAAAAGCTCAGCTTTAAGTACTTTCACATCCCCAGGGAAAAGGGAAGGAACATCGAAGAAGTGATTAAAAGTGAGTGGAAGGAGCAGTAGCCTACTGTGTTAGACTCACATTTTCACCAAGAAACAAGGTGGTGAGACCCTGCTGTGCCAGGCAGGGCGAGGAGCCGGGGTGCTGCAGGCTGCAGTGGGGCAGGATTTGGGGTGATTAAGGAGGACGAGGGGTTGGCAATGAGGAGTGTTTGCAGCAGCTTGGCTGAGTACTGCACCTGGAGAGCATGCACCATCCTGGGGACTCCGGAGGGTGGCTTCGTCTGGTGCCCACTGTCATTTAGGTGTGAGCTGGGTGGGGGTGTCCCTGCATTGCGTGGCTGGGAGCAGCCCCAGGAGCCACCCACCTCGCCCTGCCCTGGCAGTGCCAGGCTGCTTTCCTGGGCTTGCTGGGTGACACGAAGAGAGGGCAGGGCTTCCTGGTGCAGTGTCACTGTCTCAGGATTGGCATCAGTGCTTCACAACCACCCTGGCATGTCCCGAGGCTCCTGTGATTGCCCTGAGTGGCTCCCGGGGCTGCCCCATGGGCACAGCCCCTGCCATGTCCGGAGTGCTACTGTGGGGACTCAGCCCCGTGTTCACTGGCCAGGGCACACTGGTGGCACCAGTGACACACAGGGCCTCGCATGCCAGGGCAGGACCTTGCCATCGGTTTGGAAATGGCCATGCTGGAAATACAGGCTGGGCAGCTCATGTCACTGGCCCTGGGGAGCGGCTTGTGATGAGCAAACGCGGCTTTTCCCAGGGGTGAGCAGCTCTGGGGTGGTTCTGGGTGTCGGGGCCAGCCTGAAAACACTGTGATGGGTTTGGGATGGCATTGCCACGGGGTGACACCGGCCTCGGGAGCCAGGGCTGTGTGGGGATGGGTGCCCCCTGCTCCGCAGCCACCCCCAGAGCTGGGCCAGGCGCTGGGCACCCTCCACTTGCGGCCGGGAGATGCTCTCCATAGGATGGGGACAGCCTTTCCCTCTCTCTGGGGTCCGAGGGACTGTGAGGGGTGGGGGGGTACCCCTTCACGCGGCCACCTTGGCCCCAGGCTGAAACCTTTTGCTTAGGTATTTTGCAAAAAAAAAAAAGTTTCCAGTTTTTTCTGTGCAAAATGGCAGCCCACTGGGAAACTCATGGCATTTTTTCAGCTGGGTAGAACACAGTAAGTGAAGCATTTAATTCAGCTCGGGGTGGGTTTCCCCCGGCGCTGCAGACGGCCAGCGGCACGGCTCCCCGCGCAGCAGTGCCCGCACCCCCCAACCCGCACGCTCCCCGGGGCCGTGACTAAGCACCGCAGGCAGCACGGACCCGCACGGTGCTATATATAGACCCTGCACGCAGCCGGGGCCCTGTAATTATCTCCCCTTCATGCCCTGCTGATTGCAGGCACTAATGAGTTCAGCTGCAGAAGCCGCAGCGGCAGCGTGGGGCCGGGCTGCCTTCCCGAAAGGTGCTGCCACCGGGTCTGCTCTGGGGCAGAAGTGGAGCTCGCTGTGCTTGGCCGGGGTGGCAGCACCCCCATGGACACCCCACGGCCAGCTCCTGCGCTCGGTGCTCAGGCCATCCCGTGCCCTTCCTTTGGTGACAATTCCTGGAAGAATGGGGAATTTCCATCTCCATCCCTCTAACACCCTCCAGCAGCCCAGCCCAGCCCTGGGCAGATGCTGCTCCAGGCGCACAAGGTCAAACCTGAGCATCCCCCCCTGGATCCCATGGCACTGGCCTTGGGGCTGTCACAACCAGCACCCGCAACCCCTAGCACAGGCATGGTGAAATGCTCAGAAAGCATTAAGCAGCACCAGTTTGCCACTGGGCACTGGGGGTTTGCCGTGGTGACCCTACGGCAGCAGCTCTGGGGCTGATGGGCTTCTCCTGGTCTCTGGGGGCTGGTGTCGTGTCCTTGGGCAAGTGCTGGTCCCCTGCCTAGACCTGCACGCCCCTGCAGACTCTGGAGCCTGGTTGCAGGTTGGTCGTGGCCCCTCTGGAGAAGGGGTGGGTTGAAAGGTAGCCCTGGGCAAGTGGCACATGGGGACGCGCTGCTGTGACACACAGTGATGGGGAGGACACAGCTTGTGTGGACCAGGGGATCAGGCCTGCCAGCGGGGGCTGGCTATGGGGGATGGGATGGGGGTGTGCCCCACAGGCCGTGGGCATTGCATCCCACGGGAGAACTGCAGCAGTCCCATCCAGGGCCCGTGAAACGGGATGGTGGGTTTCATACCAAGGTTCCTCAGCCCAGAGCTCCTCTGTCACGCCTGTGGGCTTCCTGCTCCTTGTCTTCTCACCCACGTGCTCACAGCAAAGTGCTGCTGGTGCCGTGCCCTCCACTTTGCCAGGATGGAGAAGGAGACGGGAGAGCAGAGGGGTCTCCTTGAACTCTTTCTAGAAGGTCAGGCTGCGGGAAGTAGTTCTGTAGCTTGAGCTGAAGGAGAAAATTCGATTTCTTTCCTTGCACCGTTCAGCATTCGTGAGAAACTGCACATAAAAGTGAACAGTATCCCCTATTTTCTGGCCAGCTTTGCTTTCAGCCCCGCGCTTGAGTGCCATGGGATTTTTTTGCTCTCCTCTCCTGCGTTTCGTAACGCTGTCAGTGTTTATTCTCTTACTCATTTGTACTTCTTTCCCATTTGAAGCGATCGATTGTTGGTACACACTCACCTAGGGAGCAATTACCGTAAGCCTGACCCAAACAGGCGCTGGGGGTGCTCCATTAAGCGATGTAACCGCCCTCCCCTCTCCGCTGCTCCCGGAGGATACACTATTTACTTTTCAGCCCTTCTGCTATTCCTCCCGAGCGCACTCCGGTCAGCGTGCCAAGAATAACACAAACCATAACAACGGGCTGAAGCGCTAAGATGGAGTTCCTGACTTTGCAAAACCCAAAAAAAAAGCAACAAAAAAAAAAGCCAACCTATTATTTTGCCTCCCCTAAGAAATGCGGGCGCTCGAACCACCCCTCTGCCTTCAGCAGAGCCACAGGCAGCATGAAATGTGCCCCGAGGGAATGCAGAAAGATGCAAAAAAAGAGCAGTGAGCCTGGAACACAGGTTGGCGACTGCCGGTTTTTCCTTTTAATGCAGATTTTTATTAGGTTGCTGCATTGTTTTGTGAGCTTTTCCTCAATCGCTTTGCAGAGCCACGGGAGGACACGTTCCCTGGCGCCTCACGTGTGACTATTTCAGCCAGGATTTTGGTAGCTCCATCTCTGACTGTCGTGAGCCTCTGTGGCTTAATTGCTAATTGCTAGGAAATTGCTGCCCGGTCCTGTTAGTCCTTTCAGTGCCGTCAGTCTGTCCAGTTCTCCTCTGGAAATTATTTGTTCGCTAACCAGCTGCTAACGGGGGAGCCCTTGGAGCAAATTACCTTGCTGAGGTATTTCACAGGAATTAGCTATATTGTACCTAAAGTCTCAACGTTAATTTAGGCAATTTGGCTGCCGGAAGAAAAAGCTGAAACAAAGCAGGGCCTGGAGCTGCCAGAATTGGCTCTGGGTTGGCCCTGGCAGGAGGCTTTGGCATTGCCCACCTGGGGAAGGGGGTGCTCAGATCTGGGGGGCCTTCCTGAGACCCAGATGTGTTTTTCCTGGGGCAGATGTTGCTCACGTTGTTGCTGTGGCAGGTGGGACACTGTGCCCTGGGGCTCCAGCCACCCTCCGAACAGGCAGGCACCTTTGAGCTCTTTCTCCCAGCTTGTTCCAGATGGATTTGTCACCCTGCAGCCCTGGCAGGGCACTTGTCCCCAGTGCCAGCCTTCGCCAGCACAGCCCCAGTGCCAGCCTCTCCTCCTGCTCACACTCGGCCATCATTTAGCAGCAATTTGAGACCCTGCTGGTGACAATCCCAAAGCCGTGCAAGCCACGGGCTGCACACAGAGCCATGTTCACAGAAGGCACTGCATGAAGCAGCTCCATTTATCTCCTCCAGACCGCTTGCTCTCAGTGCGTTTTGCAGCTGTTGAAAGGTTTGGGGCCTCCTTGGAGCTGGTGAGGGTAAATAGACCCTTTTTAGTAGTAGGGACAGTCTCAGTTTAGGGAACAAAACACTTGCAGGTGCCCTGTAGCGCATTGGGCTTTAGGCGGTGTGTCAGAAAGAAAAGGTGTATTTATTTTTTTTCTGCATGCTTTTTACATTCAAACTCACCTCTTTTCTATGCTGGAGGACGTTTCTGGCTGCCTGGGGAACACAGCAAAGTCATACCTTTCCAGCAAGATCTGTCATGGTCAAGAGAGGGGGAAGTTTTATATGGAGCTTAACACCAGCAGCAGCAGCAGCAGGGAAATAAGGAGGAGGGATGTGAGAGTGAGCCCCTCAGCCGTGGAACGGGGCACGGAGAGCTGCCCGGGCACAGGATGCTCAGCTGAACCGACAGCCCCTGCGGTCCTGCAGCAAAACCAGACAAAAGCCATTAGCTGGAAAATGGGGGATAATAGTGACACGGCAGAACCTGCTACTGATGCTGAGCTGTTAAGGAGATGGAAACGCAGACCCCATGTGAAAAGCTGCAGAAAATTTGGGTAATATGGAACAGATTTGGGCTACCTGGCCAAAGCCACCGGTCTGTGCTCTGGCTGGCTGAGTGTAGCCCTGTGGGCTGCGCTTACGGACCCCCAGCTTTGGCCCTGAAAACGCCCTTGGTCTCCTCTCCATCAGCCCACCAGAGCTGCACAGAGGCTGTTTTCTGCACAGAGTGATGTGCATCAGCTGCAGGTGCCTCCTGGTGTCACACCAACCATGATCCCTGCTGCAGCGTCAACTGAGGCTGCAGCGAGAAAATCTTATTTCATGGGGGAAAGTTGTGAGCTTTCAGCACTGTCCCAGAGAAGAAATGACGAGGGTGACTTGTCATACACCTGCTATTCCCCTGGCAGGGACCACGCTGGGTGCTGCAGAGCCGGGTCAAAGAGTGGCAGCCAACTTCTCCAGGGATTAAAGCAGCCTTCAGGTTATGGACAAGGGTGGTGCAATTGAGGAGAATCATCAACGTTTGCACCCTCTCCTGGGAACAAATGAAATTTTACAATTATGTAGGATCTCTCCTCAGTGGTTTGGGAAACTCTTCGTGCTATACAAAAGGCAGAGGTGTCCAGCAGGAATTTTTGTCCAGTAATTGGAAAAGATGTCCTGGCACTGTAAACCACTGCACACAGCAGAAGCAAAACAGCAGCACCTGGAGTCCAGCAGGGTTGGGACGTATTCCAGTTAAATAATGGGAATAACCCATCACGCCTATGCAGAACGCAAGGAGGATGCTAGTGCCATGCCTGGCTTCAAAGGAGGAGGCCTTGGCTCCCAGATTGGGCAAAAGGATGGGCAAACTGGTCTAAGATTCATTGGGTAGTAAATTTTCCAGTTCAAAAGCATTTGACCTGGAGCAAGAGAGCTGTGAGCAGGGATTTGGACACCACATTTTTAAAAGATGCAGTAACTGAACTAGAAGAAAATAACATGCAGAAACTGGAGGCCAGCACACCGTGCCCATGCTGACACACCAGTGTTTCACATTTTCAAAGCAGCAGACATTGCAAAAGTAGGAAATACAAGAAGTCAGCGCTATTAAACCAAATGTAACAAAATAACCTAGCGTGAATCATTTACTTGTAAACCTCAAAAAATTTTCAGCAGATGCCACTAAATGTCTTTTGCCAGCCATTGCTTCAGTGAAGCTTTTCCAGCAAAGAACGAGGATATAAAATGCACCAAGTGTTTCATCTTCTCCTTCCCCCAAGAGCTGTGTGTAATAGGATGCATTATCGAATAATAATAGGGGAAGCATTTAAATAATGCTGGGCTGAGCAGGGAGTGCCAAGGCAGTCATACACTTGTCATAAAAACGGAGTACCAGGTTCTTAATGAATTAATGTGTCAGCTGAATTTGGGCAGGAGCATCAGGCAGGCTGAGTGGGCGCCAGCAGCACCACGTTCAGTGCCTGAAAATGATACTGAGGGCTCCGGTGCAGAAATTACTGGTTTTTGCAATTCTGCAGCTTCTCCTGCCTGCAGGTTTCTGCAGCCTGGGCTCAGCCAAGCCTCCCTGCGAAGGCACCAGATTTTAGAGGGGAAAAAGAAGCAGAGGCTGAGAAACCACTCTCTGATGAGCTGGGAGAGAATTTCTAGATTTTCAGCTGCCAATGCCAAATGTCCTGGACTAGAGGGGACAGGACACTGACCTGGGAACCGGGTGTCCTGGGGTGATGTGGCTCCTTTTCCCTGTTTCATTTTCATATCCCACATGGGGCAGTGATGCCCACCCTGCTCTGTGGGATGGGCGGGTTCAGCAGGTACCCAGAGCATCACATGCCTGGTGGGAAGGAGGTGGCACAGGGTGCTGGGGACATGCCTGTAAAAGCACCAGGGCTGTGGCGGGGGGGGTGTGGGCACCCAGAATGGCATGGGAGGGTGGCAGGGCATGCTTCTGGGGGGACCTCCTGCTATCAGAAGTCATCCTGAGGAAGCAGAGATACTAGACAGCAAAGTCCCCCTGTCCCCAAAGTGACATCTGGGACAGGACATGGAGTTTGAAGTGCCACCGCGCTCAGCAGAGCAGGAATGCTGTGGGCAGACATGAATTATCTATAATGGTCTCGGCTACATTTATCCTTCTGGAAATAACTTTGCTTTTTGTGGATCAGTTGTCTGAAAACCATAATTGATAGTCTCTGAGCCCTTTATAGTTGCTTGTAGAATAGCAACCTTCTGGTAAGGCAAGAGCAGGCGTGGACCTGATCAGAGCTAAATCAGTGCTGAGGCCAGCAGCCAGGGTGGGGGTGAAGGAGAGGACATTTGTGGCTGTCCCACACCTGCCCAGGGAAGGTGTTTGCCCGGTGGAGCCCACTCTGCAGACACCCTCAGTGGCTGTGAGCTGCAGGGCAGGCACTGGGACATTAGGGATGTCCTGGGGGTCCTGGCACCACTGCGGGGGCTGCCCACCTGCACGCTGCCCATCCCCTGTGCGGGCACTGGACTCTCAGGGTTCTTTCTATGGACCATCCAGGTTCAGACTGTTGTCAGATTTCAGCACAGTAAAATGCATGCCAGTTCCTCCAAATTCCACGTGTGGGGAGCACAGGTGATCCCATTTGTTTTGCTTGCAGAAGCTGGAGACCTGGGTGCTCCATGGTGCCATTACAGAAGGTGCCCTGGCCAGCAGTGTGCCCTGCTGCTCTCTGGTTTTAGCAAAGAGCTGAGATCATTTGCTTTTTTTCTAATTTCCCCTTCAGAGAACAGATGTCACAGTTTTTCGCATACAGAAGATCAAACTGTTATTTTTAACCAGGTCTCGTTAAAAAAAAAAAAAAAAAAAAAGAGTAGGAAGCATGGTGGAAAAAATTAAGAGTCATGTAAAGCCAACGGAGAGTTAAGCAGCTCAGCTTGGCAGGGGAGGGGGCAGGCGCCTGCCCCGGGAGAGGGGAGGCTTCACTCTGGGACACCTGCCTGGGATGGTACAAACAGATAAATGATGCTGAAGATGATAAATTGGCGAGTTCTGAGGTTTGTAGTGTAGGAGTTACTCATCACCGAGGTTGCATACGCAGCTGTGGGGTGGGCGCAGTCAGGAGATGCTGCCCCTCGCCCCCGGGAGCTGCTCTGAAGTGGGGCACAGGGACCTGCACCAGGCTCCTTTTCTTTAGAGCCATGTTCAGCTGGAACGGGTGTCCTGGGCTAAGAGTGGCACCAAAAGCTGCTGTTCTTCCCCTGCCCGGTCTCTGTGGCATGGCATTGGCATTGGCATCGGCAGCTTCTCTGCCCGGTTCCCACCATCCCGACCCCGAACGGTGCGGCTCAGCAGCCCTCGCTCCACGCACGAGGAAATGGCTCTGAGCTGGGAAACATCTCAAGATCATCGCAGATGGCAAAGTACAAAGATAACTGGCTTGTCAGGGCACGCCTCTGCGCTTCCAAGTACTCAGAGCTGAAAAAACAAAATCTCCCCTCTAATCCCAAAATTCTTTTGATGATGAGAAAAGGCAATTGAAAAGTTTTGTTGCACAACCTTCAAGATCAAATGATAATTTATTTAGAAAGCACTTTGTGGTATTACATGGCATACAGGCTCAGCAATTAGCTGGAAGCAAATATTCCTCATTTTCAGTGAGTGTGTCATTAGGATAGAGTCTCACCAGGCTAACGTTGCCATTATCAGCTGCGAATGTTGTTGAAGTTCAAACCATTTGCTTGTACTTTACTTTTTATATTTTCAAATATTGTTAATTCAGTTTCATTGCTGCCTTGGAAATAATCAGACGATGGTTTCTGATCCTTTCAAAACTGCCATTAACAAACAACTGTTGGAAATATTCTGATATTTCTACCGCTGGAAGTATCAATGTCAATCAGACAAAATGCCCTTTTCAAGCAAATCTTTAATAGTTTATTTTCCAGATGAAAGAAGAACTAAGGTGTTGTACCCAATGCACATAACTTCTGTCTGCTGCTTGTCTCTGGTGTCTCCTACAACCTTCACAGCAGCTCAGAGCCACCAGCAGCCATGCCCAAAGCTACCACAAAACCTGGTTTGCTGTTGCCTTCCAGCCCTTTGATGAACCTCTGCAGCAAAAAGGGGGGTTTTGAGGGACAGATACATGCTTTTTCCGGAGTTATGAATAAATATAAATGGTTGCCTTGCTGCTTCCCAGCTTGGATTGTGAAGAGCAGAAACCTGGGGCAACCTCACTGGGGAAGCCCAACTCTGAAGGCTGTGGGGCTGCTTCCCTTCCCTCCGCAGCATCCTGCTGTGGGACAGAGAGGTGGGTCACAGTGGTCCCTTCCCCCTTGCAAATGGGTGGTCAGTGTTTTGCTGTTTCAGAATACTTGATCTCAGCACTTTTGTCTCATTTCCAGCCCTCTGGCACCAGTGCCAAGCCTGCGGGACCTCTTCTGAACACTGCTGTCAGAAAAGGAAACAGGTAGGCTCCTGGTGTCCAGCAGCATCTGCTGGGAAGGTCCACGATGGCCCATGGGGCAACTCTTGCTGGGGAGCATTGTAAACCCAGGCTGAGAGCGTGCCAGGGAGGTCTCACCCCTGGGGACCCTTCTCAGGCCTCTGTGGAGGAGGATGGAGGCATCACCTCTCACCACCCCCACGTCCTCCCCTTGCTTCAGCCTCCCCTCTGGGAACAGCACGTCCTGCCCCACAGACTGTACTGGACCAGAAAAACTCCTTGCTCAGTTGATCTGGAAACTTTAAGTTTCTAGCAAAATGAAATTTGTATGCGTGGGGGAGCATTGAACGATTTGGGTTTGATGGGGAAGAAATGCTTTCTGATGGGGCAAAGATCTTTGGTCCCAGGCGTTTGATAGAAATAAAGATTGCGGAAAGCTGTATGAACAGTGATAAATGTATCTCACAGAAAGGGCAGTTCATCCCAGAGGCCTCAGCTATTTTTTCTCTTTTGGAATGATGCTCGGAGAAAATACGTGTGGAGAGTATTGTCTTTAAAGCCTTGAGAGCTTGAGAGGAAACTAAAGACCTGCTACCAGTTGTATTAAGTCCAATAAACAATTTCAGCCCCAAAGAAACACTTCTCACGTGTGTTGCATGGAAGGCTTTGCATCAAGAGTCTTTGTCTATAAATCAAAAAGCAAAATAAATCAAGACGTGATGCTTTATTCTGCCTGTTCAGGTGAAAGCCCCAAACATTGGCCGTTCCTTGCTCCCAAGCCACGCTGTAGCTGGGGCTCTCAGTCTCCACAGTATATTCTGCATCAGGAGAACATCAGCAGGGCTCTCTGCATGGATTTATGTTCACACCTTGCAAACCTACGCCTGCAGAGGGAAAAATGATAGCATGAAAGACAATATCTGCTGGCAGCTTTTGCACCCGCCAGGAGGAGGCATGAATTATCTCCAGTCGTTATCGGTCACGCTTATAATGCAAGAGACTTCTTTCAAGATGTGGTGGGACATGGGCTTTTTGCACATTAAATGTTAAAAGGTAGTGTCAGCTTTCACAGTAATTTAAGGCTGGCACTTCTTCCTGCCTTATTCTTGCTTCCAGAGTGCACCAAAGGGCATCTTTCATCTTTTGAGGACGCTTATCGTTATTAGACATCATCAGCAAAAAGGCTTTGAGCAGACTCACCGTCTCTCATAGTCTGGTTTCCTTCAAGTCCTGGCCCAGAAAGCGGGGTGTCCCTTTCGTCTGCGTTATGGGACCTTTGGCCAAGGGGAACGAGTGCAGGTGGGTGTGGGCTTGTGTGTGGTGGGGGCACGTGGGATTCCCCACCTCATCCTCCGCAGGCAGTGTCCCACCGGAGGGTGGGATGGTGCTTCTCCTGGCACACAGGCACGTGTGGTGGCGGCGCCGAACAGGAGGGTGCGTGTTTGCAGGCATTTAGCTGGGGAAAACTGAGGCAGGAGCCCCAGGGCAGAGCTGCAGAGGATCTGGGGGAAAAAAAAAATAATTAAAAAAATTAAAACTGAGGAGAGAGGTCACTGTTAAACGCAGGAGCAGGGTTTCTCCAGCCCTGGCACTGGTGGGATCCCTTCTCCCCTTCTGTCCCGTTTAACTGAGCCAGTTCCGCATGGAGGCTGCCCTGCCCTCCCTCTTCCCAGAGAATGGCCACCCTGACCTCTGCACCGGGTTCTTCCTGGCAATTAGCAACCAGCCAAGCTAATCAGCACCTCCCGGCAGAGCACCACCACAGCCAGGAAAACGGACTGTGCACTTGATCCGGTGCTGGGAAGCACCACCTGCTCCGGCCAAGTGGGTACGTTGTGGAGAAGGTTCCGTGCCTGCCGGAGGGCGATGTCCCAAGTCCTCCAAGAGCCATGGCCACAGGGAGGAAAGTCCTTGTGGCTCACAGCACGGGTGCTTTTGGCAGGTTACACTCTGGGGCGCGGGGAGCAGGATTGCTGTGTGGCTTCTGAGAAGCGATAAGCAGCCATGTGCGTGTCTTGCATAATGTCCCAGCCTGATTTCCAGCATTGCTGAGCTCCTCCGTTGGGAAGAGGAGCCACCGAAACTGGGCCGTGGGCCAGTCTGCGCCCTGCTGCTCGTGGAGCACAACATGGTCCGCCTTTCAAGTTACAACATACGCGTGGTGCCCTCCTGTCCCCCCGGGATCTCGCACATCTTCACGCCTGTCAGTGCTGCTCTCGGTTTGTGCTGGAGCAGGCAGGAGCAGATCCAGGCCAGGTCCCTCTGCTCCTGCTTCGCCATCCCACCGGCTTCGTGGTGTGGGCAAAGAGCTGCAAGTGGTCGCTGTGGGCAGGGCAGAAGCATCTCTTCCAGCTGCTGTGTCCCCCACTGATGGTGTGGGCAAAAGGAGAAGCACCTGCAGCATCAAAGGGGGTCATGCCTAGACTGAAGACCATGAGGCTTGCAAGAGAAGGAAGGAACCAAGGTCTTTCCTTGCCCCCGTGCCCAGACAGAGGCACTGGGATGGGTCTGCACGTCCCATCCCCAACTGTAACATAGTCCAGGGGCTGCTGACCAGGACCCAGGTCCCTGACCCCAACTGAGCTGGGAAATCCCAAAATGGGGGTTTCCCTGTCCTTCTTCCTTACCCTAGCGACCCCAGGAAAAAGCATGGTGTCAGACACACAGGTGGGACATTGCCAGTGGCTGTCCCTGTCCTGTTGCTCATAGCCATGGTCCATGCCACCATTGTCCCCACTGCCCACGGGCTGTCACACCACCATCCCCAGCTCCTGACACCAGCAGCGTTCCTGCAGAGGCTGGAACAATGAGGTGCTTTGCGGGAGCACCAGTCCCAGGGAGGGAGCAGGGGGACGAGACCCCCTGGGTACATCCCCACCGCTCCGGGACAGGGGCCGGGGCAAGGTCTGCCAGCCGTCCTCCCTGGGGAGCACAGGGAGAGCCCCATGGGACCACGGGCATCTCCTGTGGGATCTGGAAGGAGGCAGGGAGGGGGCTGCCAAGCATTAAGCCCACCTGGTTCCCCCCTCTTCCACCTCAGGACAGAAGAATAGCCTCTGCCTTCCTGTTGTCGTCGCAGCCTGCCGGGGGGACGGCGAGTCTTGCCGTGCTCTGATGGTTTGTTATTCTGAGGGGCCGGATCCAGCCACGTGCTGCAGACCTGCTGTTGGGAGCCACAGGCTGCCCCGTGTCCTTTGCAAAGCATGACTTATGTTCCTGCGGTGGCAAACAAATGTTCCTGTGTCCCCGTGGCTGGGACAGGGCTTCACCCGCGATGTGGTGCCAGAGGACAAGGACTGCAGCCCTTCGACCAGCCACCCCATAGCCCCATGGAGGCCTGTCAGCCGGGAGCGCCCCGGGCAGCGAGGCAGGGGATGCTACAGCCTCACTGTGCCCATGGACCTCCCCTGGGGACCGGCCACTGCCAGGAGCCCAGCGGGTGGCAGAGGGTTGCTGAGGAGGGATGTGCCGAGGCTGGAGCAGAGGGACACAGCAGGGAAGCAGGAAGGGCAGCTGCCTGCCGGAAGGGATTAACTGCGGCTCCCAGTACGGAGCAGGGATTACGGGCAGCCCAGCCTGCCAGGCGGTGCTGACTTGGAGGACTGAGGGGAAGAGAGGGGTGTGAATTAAATGATTGCTGGGTAATTAATTTCTGGGCAGCACCTCTTCTGCCAACTGCGCTGTGCTGAGGGACTCTCGCTCCGCTCCCACAGGCTGGGTGCAGGGGCCAGCACAGCCCTGCTCAGCCGTGGCCTCGGTGCGTGATGACAGTGGCACGGAGCTGCCCAGCCCACGGCCACCTCCTTCAGCATCACACCCAGGTGCTTCAGAGCGATACAGAAGGAGCTGCCACATCACCAGAGAGAGAAACAACCCAACACCATGTTCCACCATGCTCCTTAGGGTGAGCTCTGAGTAATTACTCCAATTACATGCCAGATCACAAAGAAGCTGGTGGCCTCCACAAGGGGACAGATTGCAGGATCCATCTTTAATCATGGCTCAGGTGTTGCGCTCTGCTGCCTCCAATTTGGAGTACATGTTCATTTCCCCTTGTGAGTCTCTAATCATGCCACTTATCATCACCTTCTTATCCACTCCTCTCTTTCTAGCATGCATGTCAAAGAAGACAGTACATTAATCAGCCAAGTTTTCTTTATTGCTTCTTGTCAGCAGCAAGCTGTCTTCTAAAAAGGAACATCCAGGTGCCTTCACCTGGATTTTCCTAGGAGAGGCATCCATCAAAACCTGGCAAGTGGCAAGCCCACGGGGACCGTGATTTGTTGCTCCAGGTAAACGATGAAGGATGGGGCTCAGCCAGGCAGTGAGAGGCCAGCTGTAGATCCAGACCCCTCCCTGAGGCTGTGTTTATGCCAGTATTTATGAAAGCCCATCAATAGCTTCTCCATCTGCTCCCAGCCCCGGTGCCCCCCTCTGAGCTGGGTTGGCAGGGAGGTGAGCCCCAGGGCAGGGGGCTGGTCCATAAGCACGGATTTTGTCCATAGTGGGGCTGCAGGCCTGTGTCACGCTCCTTGCCTGCTGTGTTCATCCCAGTTTATCCTAAACTCAGACCGATGACAGCAGTCATGCTGGGGGCCACCGTGGTGCAAGGATGGGGAACCATGTCACCCAAGAGCTCATCACTGTACATGTCTGGTTGGGCACCGTGACCTTCCCAGGATGACCAGGGGTTGGCAGCTGTGCCCACTTTGGCCGGGGTCCTGTCTCCGGCCACGTGCCCTCTGTCATGTCACCTGGCATGTGGAAGCGATCTGTCAGGAAGCAGCTGTGTCCCCAGCAGGAAAACGATGGGCCAGGCTTCCCGTGCAAGCTGCTGTGCCTCAGCGTGGCCGAGTGGGACGTCGCCTGAGGGCTGGGGCTGCTCAGGATCCACAGGCCCCCCCCCCTCTGGGTGGAAACAGACCCGCTCCTGATTTCTCCATAACACTTTTCTGGTGACGACCTGTCTCATGCACAGGGACCTCGTGTGGCTTTGGAGACAAGCCTGCAGGACAGCGCGGTCAGGGGCATGGAGGCTGAGCCTGCCCAACCCTCAGGATGGGGAACTCACCACAGGCTTTGGCAGAGCATTTCAGGGGCCAGCTACCCTCACCCACTAAAATCCATGCCTTATTGCCAACCACTGCCATCTTTCACCCTTGTCTACCAAACAGAGGCACTGCCAAAGATTTAATCACATCAGAAAGAGCTTTAATAAGCTGGAATCGTTAGCCCTTTAACCTCTTTTTTCTGGCCCAAGCGGATGGTGTCCCAGGAATTTCTCTCCACAAAAAGTCTGTCTTCCCATCCCTCCATCGCTCCCTGGCTTCCTCTTTGGGATTTGTCCAGCTTCCCTACCTCCTCCTGAAATGCTGACCCCGCGCTGGGCACGGCTCTGTGGGGGCTGCAACCTCCTCCTGAGTGGCTGCGTTCAGTCCCTTCCACAGGGAGGCATATTTTGGGGGTAGAAGAATCCCCAGCCTCCCTGGATGCTGTGCCAGTGATACGGGGTTGTGTCTGTGCCAGGATCAACCCACCAGAGCCTGGGCATCTTCTGCCTTCGCTGAGAAACTGAGAAGTTGCTAAATAACGGAGGGATGAGAATTAATCCCCAGCAGAGGCCCCTGGAAACACCGGGCTGAGCGGTGGTGCTGTGTTTGCCGCCAGGCTCTGGGACCTCTGGAGTGTCTGGATTTCGCGTGCGCTCGCTCCAAGCAGCTGGAAGTGCCAAACGCCTTACGCAAGCTTCTGACATCAGCGCCGTCACCAGTTTGACTGATACGGGCAATTTCAAGAACACCAGACGTGCCAAGATCTCTTTTCCATAAAATGGTGCTAATTGACACTAATGATATTTCCCCACTTCAAACCTTTATCGATAGAAGCCGGTCATGGACGTTTCACCCCCCGGCACAGGACTGATGTCAGCCGGACCGGCCTGGGACATCCTGTTTACTCCACAGAGGTAGGGGCAGGGCGCCAGCGCTGGGACCCCGGGGGAAGTCCCAGGGACTCGCAGGCGCTAATTAGATGGCTCCTTACCCGGCTCCTTTACACTCGCCGATGTGTCAGACCTGCTGATTTAAAAATCCAACCTCAGTAGCTATTGTTTGACATCTTCCTGAAGCCCTCATAGGATGGAAAGTGTTTTATAACTATGATATTTCATTTTATAACGTGCTGGATTGTTTGGCTTTTGCCTCCCAAATGCTTAACTGAAATATGTATTAAATACTTCTCCTTTTCTGGGTTGCTGCCTACATGATTTGTCACCCTCTGCCTTTTTGGGCTGGGCAGAGATTTCTCCTTGCCCTCGCTGCTTCTTTCGTCAATCTGGGGGGCTCCTGATGGACACGCAGTTTGTCATAAACTTATGTTTCTTCATTCTGGTCTCTTATTTTTGCAGCTGCCTTCACCTCTTGCAAAGCTTGTGACACGCAGACCTGCATCTTCTCCTGGTCACAGCTTTGGGGATCCAGCCAACCCCTGCTGGGGCAGTTCTCAGCCACTGCCCCATCTGAATGCCCCGTTCCTGGCCGGTCATTTCCAGATTTCATGGTGTGGGGCTTTTGAACCCACGGACTGCTCCGCTGGGCTGTGGCACTATCCTGCTCACTGTCCCCTTTCTGTGGGCACCGACCTGTGGGTGCTGCTCCCCTTGGGCTCTCCAGCTATCTCCGCCTGATGGAGCAGAGGAGGGGGCTGGAGGTTGGACAGGTTGCTGCTGGGTGGGTGTGATGGCTGCCTTTCATCCCCAGGAGAGGCAGATAAGCCTTTCATGCTACCCCCATGTGTGCTTAAAAGCACCGGAGCAAACACCCGAAACCCGCCTGCATGCAAAGCGCAGGGAGGGGGGCCCTCTGGGAGCAGGAACATGGGCACCAGTGAGGTGATGCTCCAAAGGAGCAGTCCCACAGGAGCTTGAGTGACTCCTGGGCACTGTGCTGGGCAGGGATGGGATCCCTGCACACCCCTCCCAGGCGAGCATGGCTGTTAGCTTGCTAGGACTTTGCACAGACAGCAAATTTTGGTTCCAGTCACAACTCAAAAATGCAAAGAAACCTCCTAGTGAAAAGTGTGTGATGGCAGCCTGAAGAGCTGAGACAGCACCACGCTGGGACCTGGTCCAGCTCCCTCCTGCCCCAAAAGAGAGCACAGCTGGAGCAAGCTGGTGGTTCCCCAACAGGGGCTATGGTGGAGGATGGGGGTCTCCCACGTCCAGCATCTAGGAGGGGTCCCACTCCCACTGCAGGGAATGGGCACTGTAACCTGGATATCTCTAACTCAATGGGCACTATGACCTGGATATCTGTAACTCTGGTGTGCCCGACACACGTGTGCGTGGCCATGGCCAAGGCCACAGGCTGAGCACCCATCACCGCACCGGGCTCCTGCGGTTCCCTCCCCCCGTAATTACCCTTCCCCGGGAGCTCCTGAACAGGCGTGTGCGCCAGTCATCACGGCAGGCAGACTGAGGTAAGGTACAGGTAGCAATTAATTTCTTCTCTACAAATTATCAAGTTGTAAACTTGCTTTTCAATTGCTTTGAAGGAGGCCACTGCGTGGCTGGGACATAGTTCTGCCTGTGGATCTCCAAAGAGCTGCGTGGCAGCCAGTTCTGGTGGCTGGAGAAGGGCGTGCTCTCCAATGCCACCCTGCTCCATCCCCTCTCTCCTACTGTGGCCACCTTCACCCCAGCAAACGATCTGCTCTGCACCCCAAATACCTCCTTCCACCTCCCCGAGCAGAGCCTCATGCCGAAGCAGAGCTTGGTGCAACCCACGGGCTGCCCATCCTCAGAGCAAGCACCAAATTATGGAGCAAGCCCCCGGGCTGTGCATCCAGCATCACTTGTTGCCCAGCTGGCACCCCCCCTGCCCCAAAAAGGCTCACCACCCGTCCCAGCCCCCGGGCACTTGCCGCCGGGCTCCGGTTCCATGGGAGAGCCCGCGTGCCTGGTTTGCTGTCACCGCACCGGGACTGAGTCAGTGGTAGGAAGGGGGAAGGAAACGGGGAGATGCCCAGGGGATGGGCAGCATCCCAGAGCACAGGGTGCTGCTCCCCGGGCACTGCCCCACACACCCACGCCCGAGGAAGCTGCCATGACAAATGCCTGTAGGTATGAGCAGGACAAAAAGGCTGACGGAGGTATGATGGAAAGCTGATTTAGCTGGTACAGGGGCTTCTCATGGCTGCCCATCAGCAGCCACCTTGGGAGGGCTCTGGCAGCTGTGGTCAGGCTGACAGCTCTCCTGGCACCCAACCCCGTCACACAGCACAACACACCTGTGCCTTGCCCTCATTTACTTTTTTTATTGGCCATCCACTGGCTTCACGCACCCCAGCTGGTCCTGGTCAGGTTATTTAGGCCAAGCAAGAAGGGCTTGCATTTCTCTGTGCTGAAGATCTGCAGCAACGGTTGGTTCTCCAGCTCCCGGTAAGCTGCTCAGTGTCTGGTCTGTCTTACTGTAGAAAAACTGCTAGTGATTTTGAGGTGGCTTTTGTGGAGGGCCATGTTTTAGCCCTTAAGTGTTCTTTGGTCTCCCCTCGCAATGATGGAGGGGTCAGTTCCCCTTCCCACATGTCTGTGTCCACCAACTGTGCCTGCAATGTCTAGTCCTTCATGCTGTTTCCTTTGAAGGCTTATTTTGCTGGTTAGGCAGCTTTCTCCCATCTTTTTATGCAAGGAGGCTGGTATGGTGTTGGACCAGGTCACTAGAGGAGTGATTGTGAGGGGTGTCTGTTCTTAGAGGTTTCCAAAAATCAAATGTCTTAATCTAGTGTTTGCAACAGTCCTGGAGAGTCTGGAAGCAGAAGGTTGGATGAGAGACCTCAGAGGTCCTCTTTGACCTGCATTTTATTTCTCTCTGGGTGCTGTGTCCAGCACGGGACAGTCATTTATCAATGGCCTCACCATTGCAGGGTGCCTGGTTGCTTTCATCGGCTGTGGCCCCCAGGTCATGTCCCCAGCCATTGCTTCCCTGTACTGAGTCTGTCATCCTTCGTAGCACCTGCGCCCTCAGGTCCCAGCCTGCCCTTGTGTTCGTGGTTTCAAGGTGTATTTGGGGCTGTTCCCTGGGTGATTCAGATCACTGGCACTAGCAGCATGTGCTCCTTGCTGTTTATGGCACCATCAGCCTGTGTCATCTGCTTGTCTTACCAGGAAAGATTTTTCTAGTCACTTAGTTAATTGGTTAAAATATTAAATTATGCAACACCAGGAGCTGATCCCCCTCGGAGCTGCTCGTAACAGCCAAATGGCATCTCTAATTCTCTCTTGCACTTCAAGCTTGGTCAGAGCATCTGTTTGCATGCAATGTTTTTGCTTGGATTGTCAGGTGGCATTAAAAACCTCGAGGAAGCTGGATCGTGAGGCAGCAGCCCAGCTTGTCAGGCAGGGCTGCTGTCTTCTCCAAAAAAAACAAAGGGACAATAGCTCTGTTTTGCAAATCTCTGAAGAATTGTACTGGCAGAGAGTATAAGGTGCTTAACCATGTTTGGACACCACCTTGGTGCCTTGGCCATTTGGCTATGGGGGGTGGTAATTGGTGGCACTGGGGTGTTCCTTGCCCTGTCCCGCTCTGAGCTGAGGCCCCCAGGCTCTGCCTGATGCTGGGTTTGCAGTTGTCCTTCCTGCAGCTCCTGGGTACCCTGCTGCATCAGTTCCTCCATTCCACAAGCTTCAACACAGCAAAAACCAGTGGCTATCAATTGAAAACATTAAGGGGAAGGGCAAGTTCCCTCTGGGGATTGTAAGAACTGTTTGCTGCCTGCCATTGTTTCCACGTGGTGCCTCACTGAGCATTCCTGTCTTGTGGGGAGGTCTGGGGGCAGGCAGGGGTTATGAGGCTGTGCTGGGACTCGCCGATGGTGTGCACACACGTGGTCACTGCTGTGGCATTGGGAGAAATGGCTTGGGCAATGATCATCAGCAGTGCAGTGCCTCTGCCCTGCCCATGGCTCTCCCCTCCCTGATAGAATCATAGAATTGTCTAGGTTGGAAGGGACCTTTAAGATCATCTAGTCCAACCATCAACCTAACTCTGATTAAAAATAATCACTAAACCATGTCTCTAAGCACTATGTCTATCCGTCTTTTGAGTATCTCTAGGGATGGTGCCTCAACCACTTCCCTGGGCAGCCCATTCCAATGCTTAATAACCCTTTCAGTGTAAAATTTTTTGCTAATATCCGATCTGAACCTCCCCTGGCACAACTTGAGGCCATTTCCTCTTGTCCTGTCACCTGTGACTTGGGAGAAGAGACCGACCCCTCATGGGTAGGTGCCGTAGCTGGACATGCTTTGCTGGGGTGAAGGCTGGAGTTTTCAGAGCTGAGGCGGTGTCATCATTCCGGGGCTGATAGACTCATTTCCAGGTGAAACAGCTGAGTGGGTTGATGTGGGAAGTGCTGCTGCGCCTGCAAAACTCATCACTGTGGCAGGCTGGGGGAGAGGCAAGAGGCGCCTGCCGCCCCGGCGCGAGGGAGGATGTGGGCTGGAGCCGGCCGTCCTGCCGCTGCTGGGATGAGAGGCAGCTCGTGGGATGAGCCGAGATATTGGAGCCCAGTGTAATAAATCCCGTGTGCCAAGGACAGGGAGCTGCAGCTGGGACTGCGCTGCCGGCCCTAGGGATGCAGGGGCTGAGCCCCGTGGTCCTGGTGGAGGAGGGAACAGGCAGCACATGTGCAGCTTGTTCCCTGGGAGGTTGCGGGGGCACCGTGGGGATGCTGGCACCCGGAGCCCCTGCTTGCGTTAGCACCTTCTGGGAAATGAGCCCTTGTGCTGTGATTCCCACTGCTCCGTGCAAATGTTTTTTGGCTGGTTTAGTCTGACTGTGGCTGTGAGTGTGTCACTCTCCTCTGGGAGGGTGCCAGTCCAGCAAAGCCTGCCGTGTGTGGCTCTGCAGCCTGTCCCTCGGCCGTGGGCACCGAAGGTGGGGCAGGCAGGAGTTGGGGGGTAAAGAAGGGGGGTGGTTTACCCATCTGTGCCTGCCCCTTTCGTATGTCCTTGATCAGCAGCACTGGAAAAGCAGCTGGCTGTTTGGGGAAGTCTCTGCTGATGTACTGGGGTGCTAGCAGGCGCCCCGTGGTTAGTACAGGGTGCCAGGGAGCTGTGCAAGGTCTGGGACGTGCGTGGGGCAGGCAGGGGGTGCCATCTCTGCACCCTGCTCTGAACCTTGACCTTGGTCTCTGTGCAACTCATTGAGCTTGTGTGCTACGGGATGGGGTCTCTCAGATGCTGTTCTCAACTCTAAAAGCTTTTTCTAAGCTACTAAGCTAGTGGTTGTTTGCATGGCTGCAGCATGGGGCCTCCCAAAAATCACTCCTCCAAGGGAGAAAACCCCCTGCAAGCACTTCTTGTGTCTCCTCCCTGGCAGCTCCAACACCCAGAGGAATAAACTGCACAAGGATGGCCCCAATCTCCATGTAACATGATAAATTATGTAACGCAATGTCACAATTATGCATTTATGAAAGAGAAGTAGGGCAGGGAGCTGCCAGAGATGGCTCCACTCTCCAGGCGAGCAACACCCACGGGCCACTGCTGAATGAACCGTGATCTGGTGGGGTCACCTCCCTCCGCATCCTTAATGCCACGCTTCACTGCCGAATTGTTTGGAGCTTTCAAGACCCATTTTTTTCCTTCAGTGGGGGGGGGGGGGGGGGGGGGGGGGGGAATGGGACACACTGGTGAAAGGAATAAACAGGTAAGCTCTGCAGCCAGCAGCAGCTGCCTTGCATGATGCCAACCCCCTTGGCAGCTCTCGGTAAATCGTTTAACCAGGGCCCTGTGCTGGGTCAGGTCAGAGCCCTTCTGCATCCTCCCACCATCACATTTGAGAGCTGCTCTTCACGGTTTCTGTAACAATACACCGAGCACTCGTGCTTCACCTTCCTTGCTGCACTGGGGGAAGACTAAGTACATGGTGATCTTTGCAGAGCCTGTCAGTAGCGGGCAAAGAAACACAGAGGCTGAACCAAATCGACTGGTTTGGGCAATTCGGAGCCGGCAGGAAGAGTCAGCAGCCTGTGTTTCATCTCCGCTTCCTCCGCTCCAAACACAGATGGGAAAAACAGGAGGGGGAGGGAGGAGAGGGGAAGAGAAAGTGAGAGACAGGAGGAATGATATCTGGTACAACACTAACAGTGTTGTCGGAGCAAGCTAAGTATTTTGGAGCAAAACAGTGCTTTGGAGTCATGCAGAATTACAGAAACATTTTTTTGGATTTGCTCTTCTGACTGTCCTGGTTTGAGGCACTGGAGTCAATTGCAAAGTGAATAACTCAAATATTTCTTTTTCTTCCTCTGAGAGTAAGGAATGAGCTCTCTGGCTGATGGGGCTCCTGCGGTGGGTTGGAGGGAGGCTGTGCTCCTCTGGTGGGTGTGCACGCCTGCAGAGCTGCCAGGGAGCTGTGGGAAGGTGTCTGGAAGCAAGTGGAGTCCAGGGCAAGCTCCATCTGCCCAGTGTTCCTGCAGGCAGTGACATCCCCCACAGTGTGCTTCGGGATGGGTATCTGGGTTGCACACCACAGAAAATGCATCACACAAAAAATGAGGTATCTGAGATGAGAAGGAATCATAGAATGGTTTGGGTTGGAAGGGACCTTAAAGATCATTGAGTTCCAACCCCCCTGCCCTGGGCAGGGACACCTCCCACCAGAACAGGTAGCTCCAAGCCCCATCCAGCCTGGCCTTGAACAGTTCCAGGGATAGGGCTTCCACAACTTCTCTGGGCAACCTGAGAAAGAAACCAGTACCTGCACTGGGAGAAACTGGGGAGCTGGGTTTCCACTCCTTATTCCTGAGAGCAGATGCAAGCTCTTTCCCAGCAGCTCTACCCCGTGCTTTTCTTTTGGACTCACCCAGACCATTCACATCCCTGTGACCATCCCTGGGAGCTGCTGGGTCGTGTGCCTGTGTGTGGGGCTGCAGGAGCCGGGCTGAGCACAGGCACTCACGCCATCGTGTACTTCCCCCATGGCCCTCCGCACGCCTGGAGAGGAGGAAATCCTGCTGGAGCTCACCAGACACAGAGAGGAATGACCCAGACCCCCAGCAGACGTGACCTGTTCCCATCCATCCGTGCTGTGCTCACGAGCACTCGTGTCGTGCCAGTGGAAGAAGCAGAGGCACGTGTGAGACAGGGTACATCGGATCACATCCTGAGAACGTTTGTTCAGGGTGGAAGAGCCTGAGCTGTGCTGCTACTTTCCCAACTCCTCCAAAGGCTATCAAAGTCCTCCAGGTAAAGCAGGGAAGTCAGGACATAACAGCTCTAATGTGGAGCTGCAGGAGGAGGAGACAGCTGCTTTCAAAAACAACCTTTGCAAGGTCGGCTCTGAGCGAGGAGAAGCAGCAGCAGAGGGCTGGAGCGCTGCTCTGCAATTGGGCTGGAAGAGACGGGATCTTGCCCTTTCTTTATGGGGAGGGAAGCGTGTGATGACAGGTCCCCAGAGCTTTTATTTTGAAGCCAAATGCTTAGAGTGCATGAAGACAGCAAAAGCATTTTTCCTTCAGGCGATACAAATCAAATAAATGGAGCCACCACGGGCTGCTCCTATCTCGGCGTCGCCAAGGCATCAGTGACAGGAGGCGCCGGGGACTGGCGGCGTGGGCAGCCCTCCTGCCCCAGACGTTTCCTACCCCATGGGTCAGCGTCTCTGCCCCACTGTAACGCTGGGCTGGAGCTTTTGCAGTGGGGTCTTCCTGCCTCCTTGTTAAAGATGGGTGGGTGAAGATATCGGTAGTATTCAATTACACTGTATAGAGCAAGGAGAGGCTGTCTGGTTTAATTGATTCTCCATTCAATGTCCAAAACTGCCCCACTCATCCCACCCCTGTGCTATCATAGCCATAGTCCAGTTCATAGGATCATAGGATCGTCTAGGTTGGAAGGGACCTTAAAGATCATCTAGTCCAACCATCAACCTGTGACAAAAAAAAAAGAAGCAAGAAATAAGCAATAAAAACCCCAAAAACCACTAAACCATATTCCTGAGGACCAGGTTGATGCTCCATACAAGAAAGGACCTGTAAAGGGACCTGCCCTCATGGCCTAGGTATTGCAAGGTGCTCCGAGTGCTGTGGAGGTGGGGGGTAAAGCCCAAAAGATGATGCTGGGGCCCTGCAGAGCTGCCCCAGGCACCGAGGGACACCCCTGGGTGAGGGGGGTGGCAGAGGGACAGCTGCCTGGGGGGACACAGAGGAGTTGCCGAGACCCCAGCAAGCAGTGGCTGGGGCCATATGCACCAGTTTGCAGTGGGGAGAGACTGTGCCGACCCTGTCCTGGTGTGGGGGGTCATGCAGACCAGCTTTTGGGAGCAGGGAGGCTGTGCCTTGGGAGTGGAGGAGGGCTGGATGCAGTTAACTCGCCTTTGCTGAACTGATGTCTGCTAAACAAATGGTCTGGAGCGCAAATGTAAGCAACACTAAAGACAAGAAAGGAGCCAGTGGATTTCGTAACAGCTCTAGAGCTCTTATCCTCTCATTAATGGGGTTTTACAGCTGTCAGGAGTGAGCCATCTCCGTGGAAATAAAACTCTTTACAAACAGCACTTTAAGTGTTGCAAGCTACTTAATAGATAGGGCTTGTTTCTAATTAAAAGAGTCATTCCCTGAGCTTTTGCGGTTAGTGGCTGGACTACCTGCCACAGCTGCAAGCCAGAGCAGTCCAGTGGAGGCCACCAGGTTCTTTTGCAATCCTGCTGGGTGAGGGGGACTGGAGCTCCACTTGCACATTGGTTTAGAGTGTGGAATCTCTTTCTTCCCCACTTCCCTGATCATTCCTATTTTGCAGAAGGTAGTGTGGAGCATGGACACTCGGTGTCCTATCCATCCTTCCCCATCCAGCCAGGGGCTGGTGCTTTGTTTACCCATGTCACAAAAGGTGCAGGGAAGAAGTTTTTATCTAAAGCCCCTGGAAGTGAGTGAGGTGAAGCAAGTCTTGATGGCATTGGCAGAACACCAGCGAGAAATTCATTTAATCCCACTGTGATGAGTTTACTACATGTCCTCATCTGATTTATAGGGCCAGTGCAATGTAGACTTTGAAATAACCAGCAGGTCTGCTCTCCATTCTGGCCAGCTCCTGGAGCTTCTGCCAAAGGCTCTAAACCAGCTCACTGCATCTCCTGGCCCAGCTGGCTTTGCTGGAAGGGTCCATCTCCTCCCTGATCCCTGCTCTGCCCCATGCAGATGGGACTGTCCTGCAGATGGCTGTGACCATGCCACCCTGCCTGGTGCTGCCTCTGGGTGTAAGGGGCATTGTGTTCCAGGGTGGCCCCTGCCCAAGATGAGGGGGTCTCATGAGCCCATCTCCGTGCCTTGGAACTGAGACCCATGAGTTTGTTTGTGAACCTCTTGCTTCCTTAATGTGTCTCCCTTCGCACTGGGTTGGACTGTGTCCAGGCAAGCGCTTATCTTCCTTCCCACTGGAAGCTGTGCAGGCTCATGCCGGCTGCTGTCTGAGGAACTGCTCTCCATTTCAAAAGAAATCAAGCCAGCTTTGTTTCCAAGCCTCTATTAATCATCTTTTCCAACTCTTCTTGTCTTCTAGCAGCAGGCTCTGCTTGGCTGTTTGAGCTGGAGGATACGGGGACCTTAGCTGGGTGTAGTCATGCTCTAGCCCTGCTGTTTAAGGTCCCTTCTCCTGACCCTGGTCCTCTGCAGAAAACCCTGCCAGGCAGGATGGGTGGCACCAGTGTGGGCAGTTTAGTGGTAGGAGTGGGCACTGGGCATTTGCTCTGCTTAAGATATGCTTTTTAGATCAGAAGGTTTCCCATAGATATGAGCTTACCAGTGCATCATCGTCACAGAAGATGTCTCAAAATCATTCACAATGTAAGCTTGAAGGCTGTGATCAACCCCAAATCTGTACTTGGCTATCTGCCATAGTTGCCGTGCCCCGCCATGGGTGTGATCTGTTCCTATGTGGGGACCAGGGGGATGTTTTTAAAAGCATAAGTGACCATCCTACCCTTGTTAAGCAGCTGTGGCCTCCACAGCTGCCAGTGCTCACAGCAAGAGCTCATGTGGCACCTCCACGTGGTCACCGGGGATGCATCTGTGCCAGGAGTGCTCCAAACTCAGAACAGTCACTTGTCCTCCTCCTCCTGGAGTTGAAGCACAAGAAAGGCTGATGTAGTTGTAACAAACTGATGTTAATTACTAAAGGCACTTGTGGCTCAGCTGTACCTTGGGGAGATGAGATCTGTTCAGCCCCCACAAGGTTGTTGGCTGCAGAACAACCCCTGCCAAGTCCTGTTCTGCAGCAACACATCTGGTCTCATTGAGAAATAGCCTCGCTCTCTGCACAGCCTTGTGGCTCCTCGAAGCCCCTTCCCTTGTGCTGACAGGCGTCCTGTGACAGCAGTGCTGTTGATCTTGCTGCCATATGTCTTGGGACTCTCTGCAGCACCCTGCATGTAGATGGCATCCACATGCTGCTTGGTGTATCGGCTGCCTCCATGGGGCAGAGCATTCACCTGCCTAAAACTGAGGTGCACCAATGTCCCAGGTGCTGTGGGCATGTCCCGGGCTGCCCTCTGACCAAGGGGAGTCAGAGAGGATCCAGCAAAGGGTAATGGAAACAAGCTTCTCCTAGAAGCTGTGGACTTGGCATTCTCACCTGGGGCTACCAGACCCAACGTGCTTTGGGCCGTGGAGTTGAGAGGGCAGGTGTCCTTCAAAAAGGCTTGGCCCTGGATGTGAAGGGTTAAATCATGGTTGACATCCAGTCCTGCTGTGATTTGTCAGCTTGGACACATGTAGTCTATGGAGAAAAACAGGCAGGGTAATTTCCTGATTTAAATGAATTTCAGAGACCACCACAGGAAGGAACTTGGGACGTGTCCAAAGGGTAGCCAGGCCATGGAAAAATACCAGGCAGGGGAAGGGGCCAGGGAAAGCTGGACTTGGATTTTCCCCTTTGTCACTACAGAGGTGGTGGCCACCATTGCATTTTCCAGTTATGAGTCCAGTTTAAGGAATTTAGGACACTGTAAATGTCAGATTGTTGAAGAATCAACTCTTCCAAAGGGGAATTTGCCCTGGGAGCCTGAGCGCTTCCCAGCTAGCATTTTGTTTTATTTACTGAATTGCTTATTGTACCTGTGTCCCAAGTATAAACCAGAAAAGCTCTTTGCCGTTGCCTTTCCTGTCCATAGACAAGACACTGTATTTAGTCGACACTTTGTTTGAGTCACCTCTGTGCTCCGGTGCAGTGCTGGGGACCTGTCTGCCCTGTTCCTCCTCTCCACGGCATGCCACAGACACAGAGGACAGTGGCTTTCTGCTTCTTCTTGCTCACTATCTCCTGTGGCCCTGCTCTTACAAGGCATTGCTGCTGGAGCAATTCTGTCCCCACAGGTGCCCCCTGACATTCTCTCCCCTTGCACCTCTTTTGGACCTCTTTTCCTAATCAGATCATTTTTCAAATCAGCATGTGGGGTTGGAGAAGCATCCCAGGAACACTGGGAGCACATGGGTTGCTGTGGCCTGTGCTGGGGGGAGGAGTCCATGCCGTGCTTGGCTCTCACCCACAGGTTGTCTGAAAACATGTCTGCCTTCCTTCCTCAGCCTCTCAGTGCCTTACCATTTAGTTCCTTCTTGACTTCTAAATTTCTTTATTTCTTCCTCTCCTCTCTTTTTTGGGGGGAGAAGGGCCATCTGTCAGTCTGGTTTTGGTAAATTCAGCTGAAACCACAACATCGTGGTGTCCCTTGCTGACATGGAGACTGCATTCCTGGAGAGGCTTTGCCGTTTGCAAAAGATGCTTTGCAGTCAAAAGAACTTTGGTTGATGTCCCTCATGGGGGCCAAATGCCAGAGGCATTATAGTTGGAGGCTATAAAGGCAAGATATCACCTGGTTCAGGAAGTCCCAGGGCCACAAAATCTTGATGACTGGTGGCACATTCTGGGATGTACCATTGAACTTAGGCTATACCTGCACCCTTCCTTGGGAGTCTGCTGTGTGCCACAGCTGGAGCTGGGTGAGATGGGGTCCTGAGCAGAATAACCCCTTGCTGCAACCCAGGGTGGCTGCTCCTCTGCTAAGTATTCTTTATTTCATTGAGTCACACTCTCTTTATTTCCATAGTAGCTTCCAAGGGTCCCAGACAGAGGAGGATCCTCAGAATGCTGCTGGTTGTGCAATGAAGTAAGGTCTGTGGTGCCTGCTCTCAGTGGCCTCAGTTGTCAGCATATGTCCTTGTCACCCTTGCAACAATCCTGGCACAAATGTGGTGACAGCAGGTGTGGGATATAAATGACAGTTCAGGGCATTAAGGTATTCCTAAAAATGTGAAGGCATCTGAACCTAGAGAGGAGAAATGAAGCTGAGGCAGATTGCAGAGACCAGAGGGCTGGAGTTACGAGTGTCCTGGTCTGTGTCCTGGAGACTCGGGTGATATTTCTGTACAAAAAAAAGAACTGGCAAAGTGCAGAGTAGAGAGACGTAAAGGCACGTCCCATTTATTTTCATCCCAGGGACCAAAGCTTCTCCAGCAGCAAAGCTTCCCAGTCATTACAAGTCAGTTGAATGGAAAGGCTTTTTGCAAGTGCTCTCGGCACCAGCCCAGGCTGGATTGCAGAGACTGGATCTGCAGAAAATACAAGCTGTAAAAAAAATGTGCTAATTGACCACTAGTGAGTGAATTTATCATCCTGCTTGAGATGCAGGAGTTAATAGAATGAAAGCCTTGTAGACAGTATGAAGGTTATTATTTTAGGCTATCATCAACCTTAATTCAAAATTATCATTCCAAGGATGCCTGAGTGAACACTTGTGCTACATTAGAAGCTGAGTAAGCCTGGCTTTTTTTATAAATTCTCTTGCTATTTTCCTGTCTCTCATGATGTAATTGCATGGCTATTATTTAAATCGCGTCATAATCAATTGCTTTGTTTAGGTTTAGAAATTCGTATGAGATTTAGCACCATGGTGAAAGGATTCAATTCACTGATCCGGGCTTGGATTTTGTTTAAATAAGCTGGGTAGTACATGTGAGAATCCTTCAATACAAAAGGTATCTCAGCCTTAGGGAACCGTATCACCTGGTATTTGCTGTGTTGGGGTCCTGGGGTCTCCCAGGCTTTGCTGGTGTGACTGAGTTAGAGAGCAGGGCTGTGTACAAGGAATAGGTGGTGTGGTGAGCAGTACAATGCAGATCCCATCCCAGCAGTGGGAAGCGGTACTGTTTGGGATGAGACCTGCAGGCCTGTCCCCATCTGCAGGGTCTGAGTCTCGTGGCAGCAGCCCAGGAGCGTCCTGAGCGTGCTGCTGCAGGCTTCTGCTGGAAGAGTCCACAGCCCCTCTGGCAGTGTGGGTACGGGTTCTGAGCTGGGACATGCAAGCATTCGTCCTGCATGCAAAATAAATCTGCATTTGCAAAGTGTGGAAATGGGTGTTTATAGGCTCTTCTACCAAGTCCATATTCATGAGTGTGCTTTCATGTTAGCACCACACTGCAGTCTCCCTTTTTCTTCCCAGGTTGATTCCTTCTTTCATATGGAAATCCTTCTTTCCCTGCAAACATATTTTTACCCATGCCAGGTTCCTGGGGCTGGAGCAGGGTTTTCTCAGAGGTCTGGGTCCTTAGCTGGAAGAAGTGAATGTCCTCTGGTGACCTAGGGAGTCTGAGGTGGCCGCCTGAATGCTGGGAACTCTGCTGATCCACATCAAAGTGCTTGGCTGCCTTTTCCGCTTTCTTTATGGCTCCACATCAAGATAAAACCTATGAAAGACCCAACAGTAGATTCTCATGCCTGTCACAGGGCTAAAAGTGGTGATCCATCACATGCCGGCCATCCCTCCCTCCCACAGCGCAGGGCTGGGGACGTGGCTGCTGGCATAGTCTCCAGGCTGAATTTCAGAGGGAGCAGCACATTATGGTGGCACTGGTCACAACTGGTGGCTGTGTCATCTCTCCACAAGAGCTGGGAAGGTCGTGAGAGGTCTTTCTGGGGTTGTTTTAGACTGGGAGCAGGAGTGGCAGCTGTGCTGTGCACTGGTCGGGATGCTGTGATGGGAAGGTGGCTTGGGCTGGGGATGATGCTGAAAAAGACGCTTGCAGGTGTTGAATCACTTGGCTGGAAGTGACATCTCTTGTGTCAAAGTAAAATATTAATTTATTTTGCTGCCTTTGCAATGCCTATGTGCTTCATGTGGTGTGTGTCCCAGAGCAGTTAAATAGCAAACTGCAGCTTGATGCTCTGGAAATAAACATTCCTAAAAGAGGGAGTCTGAGAGCAAGCCCTGCTCCAAGGCAGGCAGCGCCAGGAAGGAACACGGTGTTCCTGCCTCATGGAAGTATGTTTGGAAATGCTATGCCAGCAGCACTCACTGAGTTAACGGAGTATGGGAAGGGAAACAACTGTGGGTGTGAGTCCAAAGCCCATCTGGGTGAGCATCCCGCACCCAGGGTCCTCTCAGGCTGATGCACGGCCTGAACTGGAGAGCTCAGTTTGTTCCCACACTGAAAATAAACATGTAGGAACACAAGACCTGGGAGGCAGACAGACAGCGAGGCTTTTCTCATGGTACCTCAGAGAAAAGAAGAGCAGATACCTGCAATAACTTGCAGTATTAAGCTTAAGGGCAGCTTCAGCATCTTGGAAGCAAGTGAAATAATTTGTGGTATCCCGTTACTGCAAATATGCTTCTCTGCAACCAGAAGGGACGAGTCATTAGTGACACTGAGAAACCACTTGAGGAAAATCTGTGTGGATTGATCTGCTGTTGTGAATGAGATATATTCTGCTGTCTCTTAGCAGGAGGACATGTTTGTGACAGACTCCTATTTACTGTGTATTCGAGATCCCACTGAAACCTCCAGATTTATTTATGAAAACACTCCTGGGGCACCAACTGCACTCTGCAATTTCATTCAGGCTTTTCAGTGGGTAGAGTCTGAATTAAGCGTGTAACTGCCCACAAAAACCCATTCATTTTATTGCTCCCCTGATGAGAGGGAGCAGAAGCTGTGGCTGGGGCTTGGAGGGCTGCATATCAAATCCACCAGTGTCTAGACAGAAAATAAATACAGTGCTGAGAGGGATGTGGCAGCCGGACCCTTTGCTGTGCGGATGTGGTCTATGGAGGATGGAGGGCTGGGCTGGGGGAGAAATGTAGCCCCAGGGGCAGCTGAGGACATGGGGGCCTGATAGCCCTGGAGGGCTGCTCTGCTAGGGTGGCTTCACGCTGGGGACTTCCCTCTGGCCTGACTGTAACATTGTGAGGGCTTAGAGCAGTTTAAACATTTACCTGCCTTAAGCTTTTTAAGACCTCTTTGATGGCCTCAAGTGTTCATCTGCATGAAGAGCTTAGGGTGTCCTAAGCAGCCTTACCTCCTTTAGGAGGCTCAGGGATCGGAGCTGCTGCTCAGCGCCATGGAGTGTTTAACGGGATTTGAGCTGGGCAGTGTGACTCCGCTGCCTCCTTGCCCAGCAATTGTCCCCCCCCATGACATCCCATGATGGCTGGAGAGCAAGGGGGGGTGGATGATGTTGCCTATCAGCTTGCCTTTGGGGTACATGAAGGTCCCCAAGAAGAGCAAGGTACCCCCAGAAGCAAGGGCCAAGGGTGCTCCTGAAGGTTTGCATTGGCCTGATGCTGTGGGTCTGGTTATGGTGCAGCAGGGACCCAGCCCAGAGACCCCCCCCAGTGTCCCCAACTCCATCTTTGCTGCCCACAGTGTCCCTGCTAACTCCGTGTCCGCGCTGCTGGGGAAATAGATCAGCAGCTGATAGGAACCAGCCAAAGCCGGGGCTGAGCTCATGGATCAGAAAGCCTTTCGAGCAGCGAGGTCGGTGTGCATCGATCACCCGAGCAGGAATGCCTGGAAGTGAGCAGCTCTCTGCTGCGACTTTCACAGAAACCGCAGCCTTTCACGGCAAAGCATTTAGCAGATTCCACCCCCTGCCACCTTCCAGCCCCGACGGCAGCCTCCCCAGCCCAGCTGGTGGTTCCCAGTGTGGGTGGCACGGCCACATGTCGGTGGGAGGATGGAGAGACCCGGCTGTCCCCCCTGCCCTTTGCTCACCAGAGGTGTGAAGCTGGTGGGCAGCACTCGCCGTGCTCAGCACTTCCAGTCACTGCCTGCCGCAGCCACCAGCAGCTCTCTGGGGGTGGGTGAATGAGCAGCAGAGCTGCTGCCATAACCCAGCGTTTACAGCCTCAGCTGCTTTTGGGAAGAGCTGCCCAGCCCTCTCCTCGCAGGCAGGAGCAGGCAGGGGCTGTGGTGCAGCACAGCCATCCTCCAGCTGTGATCAGAGGAACTGAGCCTGGCTAGTGCAAGCCTGCAGAGTGTGGCACCACTGCCATGGCCACTGTAGAGCTGTCCTCTGCCAGCAGGACTGGGTGACCACCCCTGGTACTGCTTCCCGTCTCCTCCAGCAAGCCCCATCCCTGCTTTGATGTGTTTGAGAAGAAATAAGGCTGCTGCAGTTCTGGTTTCCTAAGGAAACAAGGGTCGTTCCTGGCTGGTCATCTCCTCCCCTTCCAGGGGTGTCTACTGGCATGTTTCTTTTCGGGACCCCACACGGTGCCTGCTTCTGCTTGCCTCTGATGGTCCCCGTGCCTGGCAGGGCTGCAGCAGGAGCCCAGCGCTCACCCACCACACCCCCAGCCCATGGTTTGGGGGACAGGAGGCAGCTGAGGGCAATGTGAGATGGGGCTTTTGCAGGCATGGCAGCGGTGGAGGGTCTGTGGGGAAGAGGTGTGGTTGTTGATCGGTTGGTGTTCATCATGATGGTGGGACACCCTGTGGGGCAGAACAAGCAAAGCTATCCCCAGTTCTGCAGGGAATGTCCTGGTGGTTGGCTGACCCCCTGCTTCGGGAGGCTGTAATAATCCAGGGACCCCGGGGATTTGGGCAGTAAAATAGGAGTCAGGGCTCAGCCTGCTTGTCCTGCAGGCAGTACACATGCACTTTGCAGAGCCGGGGTGTTTGTAGGGAAGCTTCACACGCCATGGGGGTCACACACCAGTGAAGAATGTCACAGCCTGCTCATGGGCAATTGATGGCTGGGAAGAGGCACAGCTCCACTCCCAGGGTACACTACCCACCCGTGGCTTTTTGTTTCACTGCAAGGAGCGTGTTCTGCCCACAGGCACTTCTGCTCAGCCACACATGAGCTGGACATCTCCTGCTTTGGGTGCAGTCAACACCCTTCTGGGAAGCTTTTAACTCCCAAACTTAGTTTAATAACTGATTAGTAAACTTAACAAAATCCTATGGTCCTTGTGAGCGTTTTCTGGGGCTCTCAGAAGTGCAGTAACACAGGAATGCAGGCAGGACCGGGAAAAACAGGATCATCACCTCCTCTTACCCCATGTCTCTGCTCCACCTGGGAGAGGGCGGGTGCTGCTGGGAGGGGAGCAGGTCCGAGCTTTCCCCTTCCCATCTACAACGCATTGCATCAGGGAAGGAGATCTATGGCACGGTGTGTCGTCTGAGCCCTGTTCCTCTTCCCAGCTTGGCACTGATGGCTCTGAGGACCTGAGGCCCCAGTTGCCCCCGGACCAGCCTGTACCTGCTGAGTGCAGGAGATGCAGTGAGGTCCCCTCTCCTCCTGCCTCCACCAGTTTCTTGTTCCTAGGGCTGCCCAACCATCTTCTAGACCACGCTGACCTACAGAGATTGCCTTGGCTCTAATGGCACTTCTCTGGTGATCAGCGCTAATTGAACACCCCAGGGAAAAAGCCCTCTTTGTAATTAAAGGTAGCCACCTGCTTCGCGTGCTCTTGCCACCTTGCCTAAAAGGGAGTCATGGCTCAAGTCGGCTCTTGAGCAACAGTGAGTCCTCAGCTGTGGTGGAGCAGGCTGTGCTTAGAAACCCCGCTCCAGAGGGCGAAGACGCCAGTGTATTAATAGCCATGGCTCCATCTTTAGCCCTCGGGCTGAATGTTATTAGCATTTCTTTTCAGCAGTGAGGCTCAAACCTAATTTTACACCGTCTGAGTATGTTGGATAAAACTAGAAAGGCCCCGAAACAGCCCTGGATGACAGGAATGCGCCGGCTGTTGTCAGGGCTGTTTGGGTGCCCCCGTGGCAGCAGCCCGTGCTGTGTGGTGGCCGAGCCTGGCAGTGAGGGCTGAGGGGCTGGGGCAGGGGTCCCATGGGAGCAGCTTGTCCCCTTTTGCTGTTGGGAGAAGTCACTGCTGGGGCTTTTCAAACCTGAGGCTTGCGGTGCAGCAGCCAGGGACAGCACTGATGCTGCCATGGGAAAACAAGCCAGCCTGGCTGCCCCTGTGCCAGGGGGTGCCCTTCTTGTCCTCCCCTCCCAGCAGAGGTCCTGACGTTGCTCACGGCTTTTCTGGCAACAGCAGGTGATGCCCGGCACAAGGGTGGGCCGTCTGCCCCCTCGCCAGCCCTGCCATGGATCCCGAAGGCACGAGCCCTCCCCTTGCTGGCAGCTGCAGGGATGAAGCCAGTCTTGCCCGCCCAGGTTACCTGCCCGCTTGGCAGGTTAAGGACGACTTCTGGCAAAAGCACAGAGGAGAAATCACATCCCTGTGCTGGAAGTCAAAAACATTAATTAAACCTGCGGTATCATTGATTGCTATCTCAGGGGAGAGGCAGAGGGTGAGAAAAAGCTTGGGGGAAGGAAAGCCAAGGGAGGATTTGTGAGGAGCACTCCTAACCTTTAAAAGTGGGCTGATCGTTGCTGAGATGTTGGTGTCTTCCTGTGGGGAGGCCCTTGGAGCAGAGCAAGCTCGTGCCGGGGGTGTGCAGGGCGCGCAGTCCCCTTAGGGCAGGGGGGACACGTGATCCAGTGTCCCAGGACCCTTTCCAGCTAAATATTTGATGCTGCCCAAGTAGGAGCCTTGCCCACACCGGAGGACCTGGCTGGTGCTCCAGCAGCAGGCACCCTAGCAGGGACAGTTGGATGCTGCTGCCCAGTGCCAGGGGAAATCAGCCCTTTTTGTCTGGGGGTGGAAACTGGGCACCCCCTCAGAGGTGGGCCAGGAGCCCTGTCACCAGGCACAGAGCTCTCTGCTCCCCATATAATGGGATTGTGACAGACCCATTTAGGCTGCCTGTGTTATCAGGCAAAGCTGCAATTACTCCAGAAATATTCATCTAGCTAAACTCCCTCATTACAAGCCATTTGTACCTCATGGCTTTATCTAAGCACAATTGCTTCAGCTGGATTAAGCCCTGCCAGAGGCTTTCCTCTCAGACTGCAAATACCCAGCCCTCGATTGGCACGGGAGGTCTGTGGCTTCTGAGCCTTCAGCAGCCTCTCCTTCTCCGTGCGTCCTGCCTGTCTCCCTGCGCACAAAGAGGGTGGCTGTGTGGGGGCAAAGTCCACATTTCCACCAGGGAGTGGTGGCTGTGGTCCCCATCCCTTTCCCTGGGGACAGGCGGTGGCCTGGTGCTTGTGGTGGCCACTTGGCAGGCACCATGCCAGCCCTTCTGCTGGTGGTTCCGCTCCCTCCTCTTGCCCCATGTGTTGCCCTGCTCTGTGCATGGGCATGGGACCCACAGCCCCCAACCTGTCCCCTCCCCAGGGACCTGCTTTCCAGTTACTTGTGCTTGTTCCTCCAGTGGGGGATAGGATGTGCTGCTCAGCCAGCTTTGCTTTTTTAGAGGAGAGGGTGGAAACACAGATGCAGGAGGAGGAGACAGGACTGAGGAGGCGGCTGTGGGGCAGGATTAGGTGTTGGGCAACAGGCTGGGTGGCTGCTGGGCACAGGGTTGCACAGTGCCTGGACGATGCCAGGAGATGCCAAGCCAGTTGGGCAGCATGCACCAGGCTGGTGTCTGCTGCAGAAAGTGCCATAATTCATGGTGATTCCGGTGGCACCAACAGATCGGGCAGCCAGGCGGGAGCCAGGCAGAGGTGGAAGGAAAGTTATCTGCCAGAGCCAGGGTGGAGAAGAGCCCCAGCTCGCTCCAGCCCCGTGCCCACCTGAGCACCATCAGCATAGGAACAGCAAAAGCGCGGTGGCATTTGTAGGCAGCAGTTCCTGCCAGCCCATCCTTTCATCCCAGCTTGTCTGACATGAAACGATGCGAACAAACCTCCCTGCTCGCTTTGATTGCTTCCCAGGGATTCCACCATTTGCATTCTAATGAAGTGATATTTTGCTGTATAAACCAACCTGAAAGTTGGCATAGAAAGGACTTATCAGCTCCGAAGGTATCTGCATGCTCCTTAGAAGGAGGGAATGAGCCACCCAGGGATTAAGCAGGGACAAACTTCAAGTGCTAGTGAGGACAGAGATTTATAGTGAGATGCTCTCCTGGATTTTTATAGGAGAGATTATTGTGCCTAAGGCTGTCATGGAGCAGCAAGATGGGGGTTGCTACTGGGGTAAATATCTTAAATACTGGCCTGAGCCACCCCTTTTGGCACTGGTGCTCCTCTGGCTGGGTCTGCACCTATGGGTGGGAGTGGAAAATGTGGTGTATTCTGGGTGGGTAGCGTCAAACAGTTTATTTTCTCTTGGCACAATCTTCGTTTCCCACTAATGACCTGACTGGGTTTAGAGGGAGATGAGCAAAGCAGGGACCATGCCAGTGCCTGCTGTGGTGGATGCTTTGACATGGGTTGGGTATGGCTGAGGTGCTCTGGGCAGGCAGGTACCGGCATTTCTGCTTTTATTACCCGGGCTCTTTGCTTTCTGCCAACTCTAAGGCAGAAACCATGGACAGACAGTGTTGCCTGGGGCAGGGAGTACAACCCTCCCTTGCCTTGCAGACGTGCGTGTTCGTCCCTCCCGCTTCAGGTCAGGGTGTTGCTCACTGGATGTGACAGTCACACCAACCTCCTTTGGACCCTTTTCAAGACCTTGGCCTGACTCCCACTGAGGAGTGACACTGGTGGCTTTGTGGTCAGGTTAAGACATAGTGGTACACTGAAAACCACAAATGCCCGAGCGGTGGGTGCTCACCTGCGCTGAGCCACGTCTGCAAGTGGTTTTTTTGAGCCTCTCTGCAAGGCAGCAGAGCGCTGGGCACGGCGTCTCGCAGGCAGCCAGCCCTGAGCTCTAGCTGGTGTCTGCAAAAGCCGCTGCCCTGACCCACTTACTCTGCAGCCACGCGTCTTGCCCAAGGAACCAGCTCCTGATGGGGCCGACGGACCTGCGTCTAATCCATAAAAAAGCAGAATCCAGCTTTTTGCTAAAACACTTGACAGGACCGTGGTATTGGAAAGCAATTTGCAAGCGAATCGGCGAAGCGCGGCAGCACACCAGCTGCAAAATCAGGCATGTTGAGCGCTCTCAGGGTGAGGACACAGGCATGACTGCCCTGGCACAGCCACAGGTCCAGCCCAAATGGCTCCTGCCACTGCCATGCTGGCTGCTGGAGGGCTGTCCATGCTCTTTCCTGTCTTAATCTCATGGTTTTCTGGAAAAGCATTAAGGGAAAATGTCCTTGTGTGGAGCAGGGCGCAGTGGGGAGCGGGTGTCTGCTCTCCTGGGCAGCAGTGAGGCTGCTCCTGGCTCTCCAGCTCAGGAGGTGTCAGGGGAACTGGAGAACATCCAGAGGAGAGCTGGCATACTGGTCGGAGCTGGAGAGCGGGGAGGAGAGGCTGCGGGAGCTGGGCTGCTCCGGGGAAGGGCAGGCTGGGGAGATGCAGGTGTGGGCAGGTGGCAGAGGATGGAGCCGCCTGCTCCCGGCAGTTAGGCAGCAGCAGCCCCAACCTGAGGCTTGTGGGGACCCAGATGGGCATGAGGAGAGTGGTGGGGACACCCCTCCTCTCCCCCAGGGACTGCTGCCACCTTGTTGGGTTGTGTCCGGGTGACCCACATCCCCGCAGCAGCCCTGGCAGTGCCACCCCACGCTGGCTGGCACCATTACACAACCCTGCCGCAGCCTGCTGCCTGCACACTACAATAGGCACTATTTTTACTCCCTTTCTGCTTGTCACAGGCAGCACAAAAGTCCTTGGGGTGGAGGCTCTCCTCCCCTCGCGCTGTTATATAGGACATTTCAGCCCCTTGTCCTCGTGGCCTGCTTGTGCCTGTCCCCACCAGCCCAGCAGACCAGGAGCAGCAGGGACAGGACACCGGGTCAGCGTCCCACAGGGAGCAAAGCCCCAGGCTTGGTCACTGCTCAGCCTGCCCTGCCTGCAGACACCAGCCTGGAGGTGACACCTACTTTTGGGGAGACGTCCCCTACCCCATGCACATGATTGGCATTGCTCCCCAGAGAGACAGGGAGCAGGAGAGCACCAAAATGCTGTGCCTGCCCAGCCATGGGCCCCCCTGGTCCAGACCTGCAGGTGGGCTTCCCACCTTCACCTCAACCATGGGGCTACCTGGGGCTGCCCCCAGTGCCCTGCTCCGGGATGGTGGGACAGGCCCCCTGCGAGGTCCTGCCCTGCTGCCCTGGGGGGTAAAGCCCCTGGCCCCTGCAGCACCCTTTACACTGCCTGATGTTCCCAGGAAACTGCTGTCAGTGGTGGGTCTGGCCACTGGTGACAGCCAGTTACTCAGAGCAGAAATTCCTTATGGGCATGATGTGGATGGAGCAATTTTCTGCACAATTACTCCGGTTTATTCAGGGTGATAAGCCAGTATTAAAGAAGGAGGGGATGAGGCACAGGAGTGATGTATCTTCCATCTGAACCTATTTCTTGCTATGTAATACAGCCTGGACATTTCCTGAAGGGGCTGGAAGGAGTGGGGAGCTGCAGTATAGGGATTAGATCAGACTAAAAATAAAATTCCCGCAATTCCTATGTTAGAGATACAAGTACTGTGGTTTCAGACTTCTTAGACTTAACAACGTTATCTCTCCCTGTGTGCTTCATGCAAGTACCAGGTGGGGGAAAAGCAAAAGGTGCTGTCACGCAAATGGTGTTGCTGAGGAGGAGATTGGGGAACGTGAACCTGGTCCTGGCAGACAGCAGTGATGCTGCTCAGTAAGTGGGAGAAGGTGCTGGTGGATGAAGGTGCAGTGTGAGCGAGGACGGTGGCACATGGCCGGGGTGAGCAGCATTGATGCGGTACCCTCCTGTTGCGTGCCTGTCATGAAGCCTCCTCCCAGCGATGCAGATCTCTCTCCTCAAAGAAGAGCCAACAAAGCTGTAATTCCAGCTGGCTGACACGACATCAAAGTGCTTCTCCCCACCAGCGCTGCCTGCCAAGTCGTGTTTTGCATGGTGTGATCCTGCACTGCCATGTTCACAGGGTCTGGGCAGGTTCTGGGGTGCTTCTTGCATCCCTGGCACACTCGGCAGTGTGGTTTCCAAAACCTGGGTCTTGCAGCTCCTTGTTGAATAGTCCTGCTCCCCCTGGGGCCTCCATGGTCCTGGTGAAGTCTCATGTTTTCTGCCTTCTCCAGTTGAATGGTAGGGTCAATGTGCTCCATGGAGCAGGCACTGGGCAGGCAGTTTCCTGGGGAAAGCCCGGGGTAAAATGCCCCACAGGGCATGCTGAGGGAGAAATGTGGCTACAATTTCATCACCAACTGGATGGACGCCTTGTTGGCAAGGAAGCCAAGCAGAGGTTGAGGATGAGGATGAGGAGAAGGGCTGCTAAAGACAAACCCTAATGACTTGGTGTCTCATGGTTGCAGAAGCATAAGACATGCTCTCAGAGGCAGGCTCCCAGCCTCCTGCCTGGCTTCCCCACCACAGCCTCCTCCTTCTGGACCCTCTTCCCTGATTCTTCTCCTCAGGCCTGGATCTGCCCCGCAGCTCCTTGGAGCCGCTCGGAGCCTCCCTTCCCTGGGGCAGCAGCTCCCTGTGCCTTGCCCTTCCCAGGGGCCTGTTGCTGTCTCTCGTGGCACGGAGCCTTGCTGTGCTCAGCAGGACTTATTCCTCTTGGCCCTTTGATGTGCTGCACTCCACCGCTTGGGACCGCTGATGGGGACGAGCCCTGGCCGACGATCAAAGTCTCCTCACCGAGCTCTGCTGCTGCAGCCTGGCCCGGTCCCTGGGATTTCCAAATGGGAAATCCCTCGGTGTTGCCCTGGGGGAGGCTGATGCTGCAGGGCCAGTGCTGGCCCTGGCTCGCAGGCTCTGGGGCTTCCTGAGCTGTGTCACCATGTGGGCTGCTTTTGAGCCCAGGAGGTCCCCCGGGTCACCAAGGGTCCCCGAGGTTGGCGTAGGGAGCAGCACAGGGCAGCTCCGTGCTGCTGGGACCCATGGATTTGCTCACATCTCACTCAGTATGTCATGCTTTTCCAATGGGAGAAACCACCTGCCTAATTAAGCAGCAGTAACGAGCTTGGCATCGCCAACCATGCCTCAGCGCGCTGCAAACTCCAATGACACTTAGAAGAGGAAATGTGTTGCCTTCTGGGTCTCTCTGCTAATATTTAGGAGGCTGACAGCTGTGTCCCGAGCCATGTCGGTACAAGGTATAATTAGAGAAGCTGCTTGAATAGTGTTGTTATAAAAGTGCTGTTAAAATAATGGTGTGGAAGGAAAAGCTGGGGCCGTATGTTTCTGGGGTGTGCATGCTACACCAGGCACTGTGCCCGGTACGCTGCAGTGATACATTTAAGGCAGCCTCTGCTGAGGGAAATTAGCATCTTTGCGGTGTACACAAGGTACACTCTGTTCTCCAGATGCAAGTTGAGAGTCACATTTTAAAAACATCCAATAGAACATTTTCCAATTTTTATTTATCAACAGGTGTCTATGCGTATTTCTGGAGAATGAAATATTTATCTATAGACACATGCATGCAGAATGTGAGAGTGCCAATGTATTATTTATTGCCGCTTCCCTCCTGTAGCTTATAAATAACTCATGGAGCCTGGTTGCCCAGCACAGCCTGTGGCCAGATACCTAAAGCAGCTCTGGCTGCCACTGCACGCCAGCACGGGGCATCTGGCCCCAGGCAGAGCATCCCTTGCCTCCAGGCCCTGCCAGGGGGAGGGCTGGCAGTGGCTTTGCCATCGGATGGCTCCGTGCACATCCCTGCAAGCCTCACCAGCTGTGAGTGGCTGGTGCGGGTCATGGCTCCCTGCCTGCAGGTGGGATGATGCCACCAAGGACCCAAAGGGAAAGTGTATGAGCGGCAGGGACTTTGCTGTGCTCTCTTGGGGGGAGCGTGGAGGGCTCCTGGCTTGGCCACCAAGAGGGGAAACTGAGGCAGTACCAGCAGTGAGCTAAATGTGCTGGGCTGGGCTCTGTGGAAACGCTGTCATCTCACTGCAGATGTCATAAGAGCTGCTGTGTAAAGAACATCCCCCCGATATGAGAGACGTCACTTGTAATGCAGATATGAGAGCTGCAACCGAGCAAGGCGTGCTGTCTGGGAGGGACAGGACAGTGGCAACTCAATTAACTTCCCAAATAGGTGGCAGGGAGCCCTGCCATGGGGCTGGAGCCTGGGTCAGAAGCCAGGCTGCTCACACGCAACCTTTGTCTCCCTGGCCTCTGGGAGCAATGCAATAGGCCTCACAGAGGGCAAACTGGGCAGGGGGAGAGCACCCAGAACCTATTCTGCAATCTCTGGGGATCTGTGGGTGCAAATCAGACCCCCACGGTACTGATCTGGGAGCCTGTATTTGAAAGATACTGTGGGTGAACAAGAGCAGACGGGTGTTAGACACAGTTTACGGCTTTGCACATATAACTCTGGTTTCAATCTTGGGAGGAAAAAAAATGAAAATTACCCTTCTGCTGAGCTCAAATAACACGTTTCTCCAGTGCTTAAGATGGACACAGATAGACACCAGGGAGTTCTTTCCTCCCTCTCTAGAGTGACTGCAGACAAATCAGTGCTGCCGAGTGAGCCCGGGGCTGTGAGCTGGGATGGGTCATGGGGGTCAGGCTGTTCCTGCTGCGCTGCAGGTGACAGGTTGGGGTCTGGTGCTGAAGGAAAAAGGAGAGAGGGTCTTCTTGGCAAGGCCACAGCAGCTGAGGAGCTCACACGTCTCACAAGCGGTGCTCATGCAGTGCACAGCTCTGACTCTCTGGGGTAGCATGAATCAGAGCAGAGAAGAGATTACACAAGACCTAAAAGAAAGTATGGTATTAATAACTAAGAATTGCACTAAATGACTTGATAAGTGAATTATCCTCCCTATATTACCTGCTGGCAGTGGGAGCATCCCTGCCTTCTCTGCAGAGAAAGGATGGATGGATGGGAGCACAGCTTTCTTGGCTTGGACCCTCCAGCACTGCTGGTCGCTTGCTCCACGCAGAAACGCTTGTGAATGGTGAAGTGAAGGACTTGCTTCATTCATTGATAAATAATGGCCACTAGGGAAATGAAGTGCAGCAGCTGCTGGGCCTTGCACAGCGATCCTGAGTGACAGCTGAGGGCATGGGGCTGGCTGGGGTGGCAGGAGGAACTCCATCAGCAGGCTGAAATTACCTTTGTCTGTACAGGGCCGAGCATTGTCCCGCTCCTGGCAGGGGTCAGGGCTTCTCCAGCAGCCACTGGGTGCAGGAGGACCCAGGGTGGGAGGTCTTGGGGGCAGCTGCACTACAGCCAGCTCAGGAGAGCGGCAGCAGCAAAGGGGGTGTGTGGAGGGCTGGGAATGGGGCCGGAGTGGCCGCAGGTCTCATTGCTGGAGCATCCCTTGCTTCAGCCCAAGGCTGAGCAAGTCTTGGTGACACCAGGAGGGCACCAGCTGGCATTGCCAGGTTCCTCCTGCTGAGCGCTGGTATCCTCCCAGCTGGAGGAGCTGCTGGAGCTCAGTCCCATCCCAGGGACACATCTCCAGAGAGAAACAGAAACACCGTCCTGGCAGCTCTGTGTGATGGACTTAGTCATGGAGACAGAGACCCTGGGGAGGCCAACAAGCTGGCATCATTTGTAGCACAAGAGATGTTTTCTCTCCATCCCAGGAGAGGAGCTGCTCACCTGGCCAGGCTCAGTGCTCATCAAGCATGGATGCTGCAGGTCCTCAAGCCAGGTGCCTGTGAGCCGAGGGGCAGCATGGCGGGGTGGGAGTCTTCTGCGGGGCTGCTGAAGAAAGTCAGCAGCATCCATCAGCCTCCTAAGAGCACCGTCTAGCCCTGAGTTGTTTCTAGGCCGCGGCGGTTATTGGGAAGGCTTTACGGGGCTGTGAAGTACAGCATGTCTCTCAGCTGGAGGTGCACTCAGCAGCCCGGGAGCAGCACACACCAGCTGTCCTTCGGGGGTTCGCTGGCTTTTGACTTCACTCCACTTCAAAGCCCGGGCTTCTTCTGTGTGTTTTAGCGACTTTCACACACTTCAGATTTCTAGGCCAAGTGAAAGCTTTGATTCCGTGCTGCACTCAGCAGCTCTGCGTGAAGGTAGCCTGCGGTTAAGTAAGGTGTGAGGCTGAAAGTGGTTCAATTTTGCAACAATAGCTGAGAACAAAGTACAGATTTTACCATTTAAAACTGGGACAAAACAGACCTGGAAGGTTTTTGTGGGGCTATCTTTTTTTCATCTTCCTTTTAACACTCAGTAGCCTTTTTGGAGTTTAATTAAATATATGGTGTCCGTGGCCTTTGCCTCACGCTGGAAAAATCCTGTTTGCATCCAAATGGCAGAGCCAGGGCAGGGCAGGAACACCTGGGGAGGGAAGGAAGCAGAAGAAGGGGAGGAGAGGGACTTCAGCTCGGCTTGCTTTCCTGGCCAGGACTCGTCCTAATCTCTGCTGCCAGCTTCCCTCAGCATTGCTCTTTTTACTTCTTTTTTTGTCTTGCACCTGGCACATCCAGCTCACGTCTGGTCCTGGGGTACACAGGCTTGACACCAAGACAAGCAATTAATCCCAATTGAGCGTGGGCTGTTACACAGCCCTGGAGCTGGCCCAGTGGCTTTTGCTCTCCTTCCACCCGGGGCTGACCTGCAGAGCATCTCTTCCCCTTGCCAAAAAGTATTTTTATGTTAAACGGCTAAAAGTCATCATCACCGTAATGGTTCTTATGGCAACCCGGCGAACTGAGCTCTTAAAAGCTCCTCTTGCTTAATGCATCTCCTGTACGTGGGCTGTTGTGCTTACCTTACCCCGGGAACACGGGCAAGCCCTGGGGCTGAGCCAGCTCCTCTCTGAGCTGACCCCCCAAAACGGGAGAGCAGGGCTCACCTCTGCCCGTGGAGGGCACCTGAGTAGCAAAGCCAGCGCAATCACTGCCACCTCACTCCCCCGTGGTTCCCTATGGATACCATACAGTCCACAACAGCCTCGGACTCATTTCCCTCCTTACAGGCTGAATTTTACATCGCCCCACAGCCTCCTCCTGAAAACCTGCCGAGCCGAAGCCGCTGCAGGTCACGTTGTGCAATTTACTGTTGCAAGACAAAGAAAACAAGTTCTTCTTTTTCACAATTACCAAACCACTTCATCGAGCAATTTCCCTGCCTCTGCGCTTTGGTTTCAGTTAACAGTATTCCTTGGGGAGGGAAAGTCTAACTGCTCCGCCGAGTGACTGAGTGCTGGTTCTGCCATTAACAGACGATTGTGAAAAGTTGCTTAAGTGCCGTAACTGCCAGCAGCAGCTTTTCTGTGCCTTGCACTAGAGCTGAATCTGGATGAGGTTGGCTGGGACTGCAGGCAGATGGATGGTGGCCGCAGGGGCCCGCACAGCCTCCCCTCGGGTGCCAGCCCCCCAAGACTTGCGACTGCCTGTCCCCAGGGTTGAAGCCCATCTGCCTGTGGCAACGTGGCTCTCGCTGGGGGCTCTGCCCTCATGTGCAATTGCCCTGGTCCTGGTGAAACAGCTCCTGCTGGGGGTCCCAGCACAGCCCCGGGTGCTTGGTGGGGGCTCAGCATCAGCCCTGGAGGGGGACGGTCACCCCTGCTTCAGGGCTGAGGGCAAGGAGAGGGCTGTCCCGGCAACACACAGCCGTTGCAGGGGAACCACAAGCCTCCGTATGAAGCAACTCCCTGCGGTGGCTGGTGACAGCCTGGGGTGTCCCTGTCACCCCCCGCACAGCGCAGCAGGAGGAGCGTGGCTCTCCGTGCCAATGCCAGTGGCAAAGCTTGGCTGCACTGAACCAGGGGACACTGGTTTCCTCCCCATTGCACCACGGCAGGAACTGGCACTGGGGCCGTGTGGGCTGGTGGGCACACCTGGGTGGCTGCCACCCCACTGGGAGCAGACGGGACCTCTCTTAGGACCAATCCATGCTGGGGTGTGGGGTCTGTGCCCCCACTGCCGCCTGTCTCATGCATCAGGGCTGCCCCACTGGTGCTTCTCCAGGGATGGGGGCAACACCAGGGCCCAGCATGGGCACCAATGGCCAGCACCCCTCATACCCGCTCTTTTGTAGTGTGAGGGCAGCACCCCCATTTCAGAGAGGGGGACCCTGGCTCTTGGCTCACTGCAGCTCAGCTGCCAGGCCCTTGAAGCCCCAGTGGCCCCGGGGGTGCCCGGGCTCCCGGCCGGCCGCAGCTCTGCTCCGAGCCCTCCAAACTTCCTGCATTTGTTTCGCCTGGGCTGTTTGGGGGAAGTACCGTGTTGTTATGTCTTCAGCTCAGCGTCTATTTAGAGAAGGATAATGCCATTGTGGGGGAGGACAATGAGAATATTAAATGCCTAAAATTCCCCGTCTCTCACTATTTTCACTATTATTTTTTTTCCTTCTAATGGGTATTTCCTTGGAAATCTGCAGTGAAATTTGATGGGCCACAGTGTGTAGGGGGGGCAAAGCATGAGTCAGCTCCTCCAGGATGGTCCCAGACTGATCCCTGCTGTAGTCCTACTGCAGGCAGGTGAGCCCTGCCTGCTGCTGGGTCAGGGGTGGATCAGAGGAAGGTCAAGTTATGAAAGAGAAGGGATGGCCGGCGTGGGACCAGACATCCCCAGGAGACCTTGGTATGGAGGATGACAGCCACCCCCTCCTGCCACTTTCCCAGAGCTATGTTTAGCTCCTGGTTTGCTCAGGGAACCCAGATGATCACCTGAGATATCTTAATGTCATTGTCCCACCAGAGCAGGCTTTAGGGGACTTTTTTCCTTTGTGGGATATAACTAATTGGACCTGACACCTGGGAGAGTCATGTTGGGTCCTGAAATAGCTTTCTGACAGTGTTACTTGCAAAGATGCCACAAAGAAGCGTGGGTGTAAGTGTCCACAGAGCCACTTTCACAGGCACTGTGATGCTGCATGGCCATGCTCAGGTCGTGTCTCATGTCCTGACTGCCCAAATTGGGGGGAGGGACTAATGCCTGTCATGGCCCAGCTGAGGAGCCCCGCGTCTGGGTGAGTGATAAAGACTCTCAGTCTTTTTATCGCTGTGCAGCAGGTCCTTGCAATACCTCATGCCTGCAGCAATCCTCAGCCTTCTCTCTCACTCACCAGCAGGAGCCCTGGAGGGTCTGCTTTCCTTGGCATTTGTCTCTTCAGTAATGGCAGTGAAACCTGGTCCGAGGCAGCAGGTTCAGTGGACTTCAAAGCAGCAGTAATCGAAAGGTCTCTATGGAATTGGGCTGGGAGTCCGAAAAGGGAGAAAGCAGATCTTTTGGTAACCTTTTGTAACAATGGCTGTGTACCTCCTGGCTGCCAGCTCCAGCAGATCTTGGTGGACCTTAGGGTATCCTGCTGGGCTGTGCTGTGCTGTACGCTCTGCTAGAGATCTGCTGAGACCTTGCTCCAGCCCAGACCTGGAGCCAGAGGTTTTTGGCGGCAGTCATGTGTGGGGAATAACTGCTGTACTGGTGGTGGTGGGGTAACTCCTGTACTCGTGCAGGGGGTCCCCTCCTTGCCATGCAGAACATCTGCATTGTGAGATGAACATGCTCCTGTCCATGTTTAAAAGGTATCATTGCTAATGCTCAGCTTTCGTTAGCCATTGCCAATGAACGTTCCTGCCTGTGGCCAGCTCTCCACTCACAATGGTCTCATCTCCTGGGACACCGTGGACGTGGAAGGAGCTGCCCTTGGGGTCAGCAGCCACAGTGTGTACAGGCAGAGAAAACACAGGTCTCCCTGCTCAGAAACAAGTATTTCCAGACTGTTCTCCCTGACTTTTGGGAGCAGAGAAGATGCTCTCCGAGGATCTCATTGCTGCTTCTGTAGCTGAAGTTAAAATCCCTGTGCCAAGCAGAGGGCAACGAGGCTTCCCACTGCCCAGAACAAGGTGCTGGGGAAATACTGCATCCTCCCTGCCATCCCTGCTGGCTGCCTCACCATCCCCACTGACCTGCTTCATGCGGCAGGATGAGAAGTCCCTGGCAGGGAAAGCAGGCGGCTGCGTGCACGTTTGGCTCTATTGTCTCATGATTATTAGCAGAGAGATTGAAAATGTAATTATGATAATTAAGCTAAATCGCAATCTTTCCTACAGGAGCTACCGAATTATTTATATCAACTTTTCATCCTAGTTCCCTTAACCCTTCCCTGCCCAGAGCAGGAGGAGTGCTCACCGCTCTGGGCTGCCTGCCCTGTGTGCCAGCCAGGGCATCCTCCCCGGCACTTGCTGAAACAGCAGCGAGTGGCAGCTCTTACTCAGCATGAAACTGGGATGGGAAAGGAGCCGTGTTGAGAGACAGCGGCCCTGAGGGCTGGAGTGCTCCGGGGGACAGGAGCCACAGCAAGAGGGGAGAGCTGGCGGGGAGAGTGCGGGGCTGGGAAAGGCAGCGCCCGGCTGCAGGCAGGGCTGGCTGGAAAGGGCAGAGTGATGCTGGGCAGACACTCAGCAGGAGGCGGCTGCCAGGGCTGGATTTGGGGACCATGTCTGCTGTCCCTCGGGGCTGCGGGTGTACCTGCCACCCTGATTTTTGGAGCTGGAATGAGCACAGAGCTCAGTGTAGCAGGACTGGAGGGCCGTGGCATGCCCGAGCCAGCCCACTGCAGAGCCCGCTCTGCGCACAGACCCAGCAGCAGCAGCTTCGGTGCTGTCGCTCTGCCGGCTCCCTCCAGGAATGCTGTCAGCTCTAATTAATGTCACAGTTTAGCTTGCTCATGCATCCGAGCAGACTGCGTGCGACTTCACGGTGCCGTGAGAAGAACGATGAATCCCGTCCCACAGCCTTTTCCTTGTGCACTGTGGGGTCTGCAGAGCACCCCCACTGGAGCAGTGGGATTTCCAGGTCTGGACATGATGCCGAGCGTGTCACCCCTCTCTGTGGGGTGGCAGCAGGATCAGATGCAGAAGGCAGGCTGGCCAGCTGCCCCCCATTTTGGAGCAGGAGAGCATGGGAAGAGTTCTATAGGCACAGCCCTTTGATGGGAGCAGCTCTCCAGGGGCGAGCTCACGTCCTTCCCACAGAGCTGAGGACGTGTTAGGGCCATAGGGACATATGATGTGTACCATGATGTGCCACCACTGTGTCTGGGGTACCTGGGATGGAGCTGCAGGGCAGTAGCATGAAAGCACAGATGCCTGCAGCAAGCAGCCCCTGCACTTTGGCAGTCCTGGGCCATCCCTTCCCAAACCTTGTCCAGCTCCTGTCACTGGTGGGGCTTGGTTTAAACCCACAGACGGGAACTGGGCTCTGGCTTACCAACAGTGAGCATGCAGAGCATCTCCCAGCCTGGGAAAAAGCATTTTGCAGCCTTTCTCCCGCTTTCACCCCTTGGCAGCAGCACAGAGCGCAGTGACCAAGGCCAGATCCTGGAAGGTGCTGGGCAGCCACAGCCTGGAGCTCAGCTCCTTGCCGAGCTGCTGTGTCAAGCTGAGGGCAGGATCGGGCCCGTGCCCTTCATTATATAACTGTTTCTCCACGTGTTTTCGTAGCACTCAGCCGGGCAGAGCCCCCACCGGCAAGGGGGGAATGTCATGTTTTTCTGAATGCATAGCTTTGATTTCACGCTGGGTTGTAGCCGCGGCCAGTTCCACCCTCCCCCCTCCCAGCTCAGGCACCTTGTGGGGCATTGACCAAGACACAGCCCCCCTGTGAATCACTGGCCAGCAAGCTGGAGGTGTCACCTTGCCTGGAGTGGGTGATGGAGCTGTGGGGAGAAGCAGGGTCCCAGAGGACAGGCCAGGTCCGTTCATCTATGGGGCTCAAAGAGCTCTTAGAGCCCTGCAGATGAACCGACCTGGCCTGTCCTCTGGGACCCCACACTGTCCCTGCTCTGCCCCAGCTGCCTGCCCTCACATTCCTGTCCCCGAACATCATCCCCCTCCAGCTGCTGGGGAAAACAGCCCCTGCTGCCACCAGCGGCTGGGGTGGGGAGGGGGAGCTGCCTTCGCAGCGTGCAGGCTCCGTGCGAGCCGGGGCTGCTGCTGGCCTTGGAAATGCAGGGGGTTTGTGGTTTTCTTCCTCCTGACTCCAAGAGAAGCAGGAGGTGAGGCACAGCTGGCTGTGCAGCCCTGCAGATTTTTTTTCCATCGCCGGTGGGACCATGGCCACCCTTGTCCAGGAAAGAGGTCCTCACGGGGAGCTGTGCACTGCTCTCACCCACATGTTGGAAGGTATGAAGGCAGAAGATGCGGCCCCACACCTCCTTTGCAGGCTGTGATTTGGGGGATTTACTCCTAATTAATGGGGGGGTTTGGTGTGACGGCTAAAAATTGGGCAATAGGACAGGTTGTGGTGTCTTGGTGGTGACTAACAGCAGTGGGACAGGTCAGCTGTTCTCCTCCAACACATCACTGAGGAGGAAATCTTGATGCCTTCCTGCTTCCTGGTGAGAGTCGCGCTCTGTGTGTGCTGAAGGTGACTCAGAACCAGCCCAGGGGCTGGAGCCGTACTCCGTACTGGGTATTGCCTGTAGACCCCAAAAAGCAAGAGATTTCCACCACTGACCTGGTAACCTGCAACCAGACCTCGGACCAGCAATTCTCACAGCATCAACCCTGGCCAGACAAACTGGTTGTCACCCGTACGGGCATGTCACCAAACTGAACAGCAAGTAATTCTGTATCTAAATCAGTGCTGCAGTCTGGGCTAAAAGTCATTTCATGACCTGGCTTGTTCCACTTGACCACTGGCTAATGTTTCTTGTTGTAAATGATATTTTTTCCTGTTGTGGATGAGGAAGATCTAAGGACAGGAGAAGGGCATGCTTAGGGCAGCGAAAAACAAGAAGCTGCAAACACTTCCACATTTGTGGGGGCCCCTTCAGCCTCATTAATCTATGTTTAACAGCAAGTCTGGAGTACACCAGCAAATACACAGTCAAAAAACAGTATTAGCAACAAGTGCTCTTTTCCCCTTAATCTCTTCATATTTGGGGAATCATCATTGTTGCCTGGAATAATCACATGCTCTGTTTAGCTGTAACACACTCTGGAAATCTCAGCCACGGGGTGGGGTACCTAAGCTGACTTGCCAAAGCATCAGCCCTATGTGCCGGATTTGAACCAGAAGCTGAAGCCTTTGGAGTAAGATCATTGCCTTTCCTGGTGGTGTGTCATTTGTTATGGTTATTTTCTGGCCAATTCATCACACACTGGCTGCTAGGTCTGTGCTGTGTGGAGCTCAGCTCACCTTGCTGTGCTGGAAACCTCCAGGGGCTGCCAGAGCCCAGGCAGGACCATGGCCCAGTGAGCCCCGGGTGGTGTGTTGGTGAGCAGGGCAGTGATTTGCACCACTGGCAGATGGCAATGCTTGACTTGTCCTTCTGCAAACATCTGCACCCACGTTTGACTTCTCCCCATGCGGTCCAAACCCACCGGCAGAGCAATCAGAGCCTTTGCTCTCCCTTTGCAGGCCTGTCCCTGGGAAGGCAGTGATGGGATGGGGTTAGTGGGGAGCAGTGTTTTGGAGACTGTGCTGCTCTTTGCACAGCCCATGCTGCTGGCTAATTCCCCTTCCCTGGCTGTAGAGCTGAGTTAGTGCTGATGGATGGAGCCCCATCAACGGGGGAACGTGTCTCTGCCCACAGCCTGAGCTCGGTGGGACACTGGACCTCCTCTGCGGAGAGCAGCCCTGGCACAGGGATGGCGTCAGCCCCAGCGCTGAGCAGAGACCACTGCAGGACAGTTTGTCCTCTGCTGATGGGAGCATTGCCTGGGACAGGAGCAGCCTCACAGCAGTCGGCAGAGACTGCATGTCCCACAGAGGCCTTTGCCAAAGCCTTGCTCTTCCCCCCATCTGCCGCCCCGTCAGCCAGCAGCAGGCTTTTCAGCTGGGCAAGAAGATACTTGTTCCAAAGTAAAATCATTAGCAGCTCAGCCCTTTACCTGAACCTGCTGCAGAGAGGCTCTCGCTCTCTCTTCTCCTTATCCTAGTGAGATGCTCCTTCAAACTTGTCGTGCAGAAAATATAATGACTTTCTTCTCCTCACATGCACTTGTTCTTACTTGCTGCTACCGGGAGGGCACAGCAGTTAAGCACACATGAATAACTTCACACTAGCAATGCAGACATCTGTAGGATTATTTTTTTTTTCAATGGTTCTAGTACCAAAATATCCCAGGCACGAAGCGATTTGGACCCTACATTTACAGCTAATGATCTATACAGTCCTCTGAGGAAACTGCACGGTGGCCCTGCTAATGGCTTCAAGGGGAAGTGCTCCAGGCCCTGGCTGCTGCTGCTTGGGGAATTCTGCTTTCGGCTCCGGCGTGCGATAAAAACCTTTCCTTACTGTTGCAGACATGATGGTTCTTCTGGAGAAAGGAAAGGCATTGACTGAGCTAATGCCATTAACCGCCTTTAAGCACACCCAGAGGATGTAAAAGCAAACACCGCCCGGTCATTCAGCCACTGGGGTTAGCAAAAACCAGCCTGGGATTTCCCTGGCGTGCCCTGCTCTGGGGGTGCCGTATCGCTGCCCCACACCCCAGCAGAGAGCGGGCAGTGACAGAGCCCGGGGCGTAGACCCAGGGCACTGGTGATCTCCAGGGCGCTGAGGGTCCCCTGCTGTGGGTGAGGCAGCCTGGCAGCCCCCCGCCCTGGGGGAAGACACTTTCCCTGGTGTCTCATTTCCCCCTGTGTCTCATTTCCCCCTCATCGCTAGCCTCTTCCCTCTTGGGGAAGGAGCTTCTCCGGAGAAAGAGCTGCAATATGCCCCTTTTCTTTTGCAAGGTGTATCTCGGCAGCGCCGGCCTGAGCGTGCTCAAATCCAGCAGAAGCCACTGTCACCTGCTGCATGGCGCTGCCCGTCACGGGTGGAGTGTGACCCGGGCAGGAGGGTGCCCACATTGAGGGTTCCCCCCCTCTCACCATTACCCCGTCCCGTGCCAACCACCCCGCCGTGCCTCCCGCCTCCGCCTGACTCACGCCGAGTACCAGCTCCTCGCCCGTGCGGTGGCAGATTTTGCAATCTGTTTTAATGAGGTATTTACGAGTCCAGAGGCTGGCTCCTTGCACAAGGAGTGCGGCCTGGCCCCGGCAGCTGCTTTGGGCTTTTCATTGACATTCCTGCAACTCGCCCGATTGCAGCACAGGCACGGTGGAAAACATTTAGACATCAGAAATGCCACATTAATTACGTCTTAATTGATACCTCCACTCGGGGACAAATGAAACCGGAACATCTCTACTGCCCTGGGAGCCTGCCACTTACAGATTTACAGCTAAAAATACCGCGGCAGTCCCGTGGCTAATCAACTTCACTGCTTACCCTGGGTGAGGTTATGGAATGGTCTCGGGCTGGCGCTGCGAGCGGCGAGGGACCAGCCGACTGCGAACCCCGGGGAGGGCTGCGTGGTGCTCCCAGCACCCGGCTGCCAGGCAAGGGGCAGCTCAGCCCCACGGCAGCCTCAGGACAACGCAGTTACACTTCTCAAGCCTACGACCCAGCCAGAGAGCCCCGACATGAGGCTCCTCGCACGTTCCTGTTCCTGTCCTTGGAGGCTGCGGAGAGAAAAATCTCATCCTTTTGTCTTTTGTAAGAGACCTTAAGTGCCCCGTGGGTTTCCCCACAGTGTGAGATTTCCAGCTGGCTCAGGAATCACACTGGGTGCTCGTGAGGGCCCTTCTGCACGTTGCCCTCCAGCAGCTACAGCACATCCCCAGGGACCTTCCCCCCCACCTCCTTACAGGAACGCACACAGAGAGGCCAAATCGCCACAGCGACCCCGGTTTCTTTAAATTAACTGTCATCTTTATTTTCTTCACATAATGTGCAAACAGAGGAGATCGCAATGGTGGTGTTCTTAAAAATAACAAAATGTATTTGCATACATTTCCCTATGTACAGGTGAACAGCCACAAGTAAGAGTCTTCTTTTGCACAGCAAAAGATCTAGAGCGTTGAGACCGGGGACAGGACCGGGGCCCAAAACAAAAAAAAAAAGGGTCTAACTTAAAAATAATAATTAAAAAAAAAATTAATTCACAACAGTGCAAACCTCTGGGACACGACAGCACGATGGAGTGACTTTAATGTAGAAAAAGGCGAGGGGGGGGGACGGATGAGGGGGGGGCCCTCTCGGATGTGAGATTTCTGACTGTAAACAAGGCGCAACACCTCCCTCCCGCCGCCCTCCCCGGGGAAAGCTATTCCAGGAATTTGGCAGATCTTCAAGGGCTGAGCCGGAGGTAAACAGCCCGCGGCCGCCTCCCCTCCCCGGGCCACGGCGGGATGGGGCCCGGCTCCGGCGGCCACCGGGAGGGGCGGTCGGTGCCCGGGATGCTGCTGCGGGACGCGGGGGTGCCGCAGAGAACCGGGACAACCGGAGGGACCGTGCGCTCCCGGAGGGGCCCCGGTGCGCCGCGCAGGGACCGTGCGCTCCCGGAGGGACTCGGTGCATCCCGGCGGGACCGTGCACGTCCCAAGGGACCCCGGTGCGCCCCGGCGGGGCCGTGCACGCCCGGAGGGACCCCGGGGCCGTGCGCTCCCGGAGGGACCCCGGTGCGACCCGACGGGGCCGTGCACGCCCGGAAGCGACCGCGCAGCCCCGGCGGGGCCGAGGGCTCAGCCGGTCTCGGGGTCGCCGGGGGGCGGCTGCTCGGCGCCGTTGCAGGGCGGGGAGGCGCCGTCCGGGCCGTTGCTCTCCAGGGAGGACTCGCTGCCCGTGCTCTCCCCGGAGAGCAGGCGGCGGACGCGGAGGTCGGCGCGCAGCGAGCGCAGGTCGTTGCCCAGGCTGAGCTCGCCCAGGTCGCGCAGGAGCTGGCCCAGCTCCGGGCTCTCGCCGCGGCCGGCGCCGGCGCGCAGCAGCTCGCCCTCGGGCTCGCCCAGCGCCTCCAGGATGTCCTCGCAGTCGCAGTGCATGGCCCGCTCCTCCTGCTCCTCGCCCAGCAGGTCCTCCGTGATGGAGCCCAGCTTGGGCGCGCTGCGGCTCCGCTCCACCGGCGGCTTGTAGCAGCACTGCCCGTTGAGCAGCTTGCGCAGCGGCACCAGCGGGATGCTCTGCTCGCCCACCAGCTGCTGCTGCTGGTGCCGCGCGTCGTCCCGCTTCTTCAGCCGCCGGAACTCGGCCAGCGCCGTGGCCGAGGTCTGGTAGAGCAGCAGGGCCATGGCCTTCGCCTTCTCGGGCTTGGAGACCAGCACGGCGTGGCAGCGCAGCATCACCGCCTTGTGCTTCAGCTCGTGGCGGTAGATCCAGGCGAAGACGCGCGGTAGCCGCGGGTCGGCCACGCAGTAGGTGACCCGGTGCAGCAGGTAGAGATGGCCGGGCCGGCGCAGCCCCTTGTCCTCGGCGTGGGCCATGCGGATGCCCTGCGCGCTGATGGTCAGCTTCATCTTGGTGCCCTGCCGGCCCGCCTCGCTCTTGCTCCAGATCTTGCAGACGGCCAGGTCGGTGCAGCCCTCTCCCTTGGACTGGATGGTGGTGGCGTTGCCCAGGTAGAGCACGGTGTACGTGGGGTCCTCGCTGGTCACGCGGAATTTCCGCCGCTTGGAGCGGAACATGCTGCCCACGCGGTGCAGGGCGCTCTCGGGGCAGGCGCGGGCCAGCGAGGTGAGGGCCGAGTAGTGGACGCTCACCGCGTACCCCTTGGGCTTGCTCTGCCGCCGCCCCTCGCCCGCCACCAGCTCCACCTTGCTCCGCTTCCAGGGCAGCAT
>NW_015090872.1:7897771-7941853 GCF_001431845.1 Calidris pugnax | reverse complement strand
CGGCCGGGCGGACACCCCCCCCCTCTTTCCTCTTCCCTCCCGGGCTCCGCTCGCCCCGGCCCGCCGAGCGCGGCCCCCAGCGGGGACACCGGCCGCTGCCGCACCGGGCGCGGGGGGGAGCGGGGAACCGGCCCGCGATCCCCTCCTTGTCCGTCCCGGGTGCTCAGCGGGTGTCGTCCCCACGACCACGCGTGGTGGGTGCCGCAGCGGGGGCGGGGAGGATGGAGAGGGCAGCCGGGGCGGGGGGGATAAGCGGGACCTCAAAACCTCCCAAACTGGTAAAAAAATCGCACGGTGGCGGCGGGGCCCCCCCCGCTCCGGGAGTCCCCAAACCCCAGCAGCCTTCCCGGCCAGGGCGTGCCGTGCAGGAGTCCCGCTCTTGCAACATCATCTTCCCTTTGATTTGGTTAGTCCGGCCCTGAGAGCCGAAGGGCCCGCAGCAAATAAAAGCTATTATGTATGAGTAATGCTTTGCTCTTTATTTATGCGGAGCAGCCGAGTAACAAGGAGCTGTCTTGTAATTTCTTGCTGGGGTTGCTCGAGTACAGTCACAGACATAATGAGAAAGTTGGTCTCTGTGTCGTTGCTATAGCTTCTCGTGTCATGTATCATGTCCTCTGCCAGAAAGAATAGAAATTCCAGGGTTGCAGGGAACAGCACTTTGTCCGGGTTTGAACAAGCGCTCGACAGCAGGAGAGTGGTACCTACTCGTGCAGTAAAATAGGTAAACGCCTGCTTAAATTATTTGACAAATCATTTCTCGAGTCTGGATCAATTAAAGCCAACCCATGTATCGTTGTCGTTATTATCGTTATTACTATTATTACATTATGCCATCTAGCAGATTACTTGGGAACTGCAAGTAACCACAGTGACCGATATTAAAAGGAATTGCCCATTTGCTTACATTTCAGAAATACCCCCTCATTGGAGAGCAGCGTCGTCCCCGCCGTCCCCTGAGGCTGCTCAGCCACAGCTGGTACTGGGGGACGCCTGACCGCATCTATGGTTTCTCGAGGCCTGTCGTGGGTGTGATCTGTAACACGCTGCATTTCCTGCCTTTGGCGGCTGCAGCACAGCACGTTCGCAGTGTTGGGAAGGCTGGTGTGGGCCCTGAGAAGTGAACGTGTTCACTCTCCAGGTTTCCAATGGGAAAACTGCAGCCGGAGAGCTGCACGGGCTGGGCACACACCGGTCAGTGCACACAAGCCCTTGCATGGCCGGGGCAAGCTGGCTGGACCCTTTGGCCAAAAGCCCAGCACCCATGGAGATGCCCATCCTGGCTCAGCACCGTGCTGAACCGAGCCCTCTGCCTGTTGGGCAAGGTCCTGCTGGCACTCTGCAGGAGGCAGGCGAGGGGCTCAGGTCTGCCACAGCCGGCAGTGCCCAGATCAGGGGGGTCCCTGCTTTCAGCCCTGACACAAGCTGGGTGCTGACACCCCATCGGGACCCCCGTGTGGTGCAGTCGGTGCGAGGGCAGGAGGGGCTTCGCGCCAGGCTGCAGCCATGTTGCAGACACCAGGTGCCAGCCTGCAGGGCCGTCCTGCAGGGAGAGAACGGCTTTGGTTTGTACAGCTCATTCCTTTCACCTCCAGAAGCATCCAAAGAGCTTTTCCTTTGTCTCCTTTGTCTTGCAAGGTGAAAACAGAAGACGCTGCTGTGCACGTAAAATAAATCCAACGGCTTAGGGTGACGTGTGACACCCACACGTGGTGTGGCACTCCTCGCCTTCTCCCCTCGAGGTGTCCTGCTGAACCGCTGTGCTGAGAGCCTGCAGCTCATGCCCCAGACCCACGGCGGCACTCTGCTCAGGGGCTGCCACCTCCCTGGACGCTGCCTGAGAGCTGCAACCCTGGCTGCTCCTCCGAGATGTGTGGGCACAGCAGCCTCTCCGTGGGAGCCGGACTTGCCTTGCCGAAGCCCTGCCTGCCTCCGGCTGGGGGAAGAAAAGCCTGTCCCGGGTCTCAGGCAGGTGGCTCTGCAGGCAGGTGTTTGCTTCAGGTGGGATGGAGAGGGCAAGGAGCCCCCCACGCCTCCCTGTGGTGCTGCCTCCAGAGGGAGAGCGGTGCCAGGAGGGCTGGCACAGGTGTATGGACACTTCTGATAATGACTCCCACCGAGCTCTTTGCAGAGTCACACTGTGTGACCCATGTTCAGGGATGAAGACTAAATTTTCAGGCATGGCTCACGCAGGCTGCTGAGCCCCGTGCCTCTCCGACAGCCCGTAGACATACCTGTCTGCCAACCCCAGCAGCGTGTGAGGTGAGGAGGAGCTCCAACTCCCTTGCCCTTCCCACCACCTCCCCAGCCCCAAGTCAGCAGCACTTCCATTTCTGTGATGCCTTCTTGGGGTGGAGGTTGCCTTAGCAGCCCCTCAGAGACCTGCTGGGGGCTCCAGGTGCTGGCTGGGGCACAGCATCATCCCCAGCATGGCTGCCTCTGGGCTGCCTGGAAGTGCAGCTGCCGGGAAGGTGTCTTGTGGTTACAGCCCTGCTCGAGGATGGAAACTGTCTCAGCTCAATTCCTTGCCATACTTTCTCACCAGTTGGTGTGCCAGACCGTTGCAGCCTTCCTTGTTTCATTAATGGGCCCAATTAGCTTCAGGACCGTCTCTTTCCTGCCATGTGGTGGCTGCTTCAGTTCTAGGCATGGAGGATCGCCACATGCTTTGGCAACATTGCAAATCGTGGTGGCCTGTGATAGCAATTCCCATAGGAAATATTGACCCCTCCTAGCCCCGTGCTGGGCTGGGGAGCTGTGCCACAGTGTTTGGGTGAAGTCTGGGAGGAGGGGGCAGCCCAGTTAAGCTTGGGACACCAGCCATAAGTGTTGGGCTAATCCTGAGACATTGAACATTCCTGTTTCACTCTCAGGAGGAGAAGTTGAGGGACAATGAGAGGTGATACTGGCCTGCAGGTCCAGGGCATGCTGCCTGCTTCCCAGTGAGCATGAGGCTCCCTCCCCACCAGCAAGGCCAGCAGCACCCGACACTGGGGGTTTATCTGCACAGCCCTGTAGCCCGGGGGCAGCAGAACAGCCTGCTCTCCATTTATGCAATGCCCCAGCAGCTACCGAGCATCACCTGCCTGGAGAGCTTGTGCGAGGCGTGGGAAAGTCTGTGAGATACCATCTCTGCCCCACAGCCCAGTGGTGAGCGCTGCACTTGGCCCTTGGGAGACCCCCTCTCCCTCCTCATCCTCCTCCTCCTCCCCTGGCCACTCTAGTCTGTGCTGGAGCCCGTGGTTGCACCCTACCATGAGTCTGGAGGCTGTGGGGTGCACGCTGCCCTCGGGGGGTGATGCCAGGCTGCCTGTGCTGGCTGTCCTGCTGCGGCGTGGGGAGATGCCAGGGCCTCTACCTGATGGGAGAAGGTAAAACCCTGCAGAGAGCAGCCCTGCCTCGGGGGTGGTTTTTGTGCCCAGCAGCAGGAACTGGAGCTGATGGAGGTCTCTGCTTGGGGAGAGCAATGGGGAAAGGGCGCTGGGAAAAGCTGATATGAGAAGGGCACGATGTATCATGGGCGCGTATTGATTTTGTCAGCATCTGAAAGGATCCTTGGCTTTCACCTCTCAGAAGGCAACAGAGCTCGTCGTGCCACAGCAGCCGAAGTGACACAGTCAAAGTGAAACATTTCAAACCGGCATTTCAGTATTTTCCAAAACAAAGTGTTTCAGAGGCTCTGTAACTGTGCTAAATGTCGAAGTTTCGACTCTTTGTTCTGAACCGGGACAAAGGAAACGCTGAACTGTCAGGATTTTCCATGAAACGGAAAGGCTGAGTGGTGCCTGGGCCCTCTGGGCTCTCAGTGGGGGCAAGTGGGGTGTCGTGGCCTTTAGCCCTGCCAGGCATCACCCAGGTCTCACCGGCTGCCTGCTGCCGGGAGGGAGCTGGAGGTGCACAGGACAGCACCTCCTGCTCAGGGAGAAGGGTCTTAATGTCCCTTCATGGCTGCCTCATGCCAGCCTTGCCTCTCCGAAGGGGAGGAGCACCCCATCCTACCATCCACCTTGCCCTGGTGGGGCTCCAGGGCTCGGGGCTGGGGGGCACAGGCAATGGTGGGACAGTGTGAGGACCATGGCAGGGGGGGCCATGGGGTGATGCCGGGACAGTGTGAGGACCATGGTGGGGGGGGCCATGGGGCGATGGTGGGACAGTGTGAGGACCATGGCGGGGGGGGCCATGGGGCGATGGCCCTGGGTCCCCCTGGGTGCAGGGAGGGCGATGCTGGTGCAGCTCGGGGTGCCATAGCCCGGTGTCAGCTGCGGGGCCGGGGCTGTGCTGCTCGGCAGGGCCGTGGCGGTGGCGGCACACCTCCGCCACCCTTGTTTTTCAGTCTCGGAGGGCGGCACACCCCGCTTCCTGCCCCGGCGCTTCCTGCGCCCGCAGCTATAATTAGAAGGGCAGCCGGAGGCCAGAGGTGCAGGGCCCTCCCTCCGGGGTCACGGCATCCTCAGAGGGGCTCGCTGGGCCAGCGGGGCAGTGCCGGGTGCCTGTCCTCCTGCCATGCTGCCAGCCAAGGGGTGCTGAGGTGGTGCCGGGGCGGCACCCTCTGCTCGACACCCCGTTCCTGGGGTCTGCTGCCATGGGGCCATCCCTGCCCCTGCTGAGGGGGAGCCGGTGCGGGCAGCGGGGACGAGCCTGCCCGGGCAGAGCCGGCACGTTGGGAGCTGGAGAAATCCCCTGCCGGCTTCCTGCCCGGCGCTTTGCACCTTCAAAGAGAAAGGCAGCTCTCTCTAATTAAGCTTCCCCCACCCTGCCAAGCGGGGAGGTGATTTTATCTTCATAGGGCTGGTAGAAGAAGCGGAGTCTAAAAAACTCGCCCAAGGGCCCCGGCGGGGTCGGAGCCTTCTCAGCCTTGGCCGGGCTGCCCCGCTTCAGAGCCTCCCCGGGGAGCTCCCTCTTCCTAGAGGGAACCAAAAGATGAGGGAGCTTGCGGAGCGGGCTCCCCCTGTTCCTACGGTGCCAGCACGCTTCTGAGTACGGCTGGAAAGAAGAGGGTTCAAGCAGCTGCAGTTGTGCACAGAGCAAAATTGTCTTGGTGTTCTTGCCGGTGTGCTTTGGGGGCTGGGGGGTGGTTCTTAATGGGTCTGCTTGTCAGGCTGAGGCTGGTGGTACCGCTGAATCGAGCATTGTGAGCCTACATGAATAATGAATAGCCATCACATGAATATTTTAGAGACACAGTCCTGAGATCTCCCAGTGCTGCCTTAGAGGAAAATGGAGGAAAAGTTGTCCAGAAAGAACAATGTTTCCTTTAGGCAAAAATGCACTGGTGTCGTTGGCTTTTCAAAAAGAGCTGCTGCTGCGAAATAATTCTCAGGATTTGCATCAAAAACTGGAGCAGTGGTTTGGCTCCAAGGCAGAAGTTGGGAGGGAAGCCAGCCCTTTTGACACAAGTCGATGATTGCAGTGTGCTAGAAGGACAGCAGACCTTACTTCATCCATGCAAAGGGTTAGTGAGAAGTCCCAAAGCCACGGCCACCCTCCAAAGAGCTGGCAGTGGTGGGCACTCAGTTAACACGCTCCAAAGGGGTGGTGAGAGGTTCAGCGATGCACAGGGGGTGATTGCTCTCCCGGGACAGCGTTGTGCTCCAGCCCAAGCACTGCTGTCAAAGAGCTGAGCTGTGAGAACAAGGCCCAGCAGTGAGATTCGAGTTCATTTTGGATGCCGTGGTACCTGCTGCATCGTATGTGGGCTGCAAAACAACAGGTTTGTTGGACTTGGCAGCAGCGTGGCCCTCTCCATGCTCTCCTTGGCTGTCTGTGCCCTTGGCATGGACACATGGGAACCAAGCCACCACTGCACAGCTCCTGTGACACCAGCTCCTTCCCGGCCCTTTTCACTGTGTGCGATTAATTCATGCGTAAATATCTTTTAGGAGAAGCAGGTTGCTGTCTTTAGGTAAAACCAGAGGAAGTCCATCTTGCTCAAGTGGGTGCAGCAGAGCAATAGGAGTGGGATGAGGAATATTGCAGTTAGAGAGAGACAATTAAGACTCTAGACGAGACTCTGATGTCTCTGTTACTCAGATCACCCAATCTGTATCTCCTCAAGCCATCCTCGCTGTGCTGCTGGCATCAGTGGACAAAAATAATTCCTTGGTGTTTATGAAACGCCTAGAAATGTATCTGTTGCAAGAATGAGGTTTGTTAGGGCATTTCTTCAGCAGCTCCCTCAAAGGTGCCAGAAAATATCTGCTGTGACTCTCTCTGGAGCACTTTGGAATGAAAACAGGGAATGTCATGGGAAAAAAAGGGCAACAGGTGGGAAAACCATCCCAATCAAAATGCATGCTTCTTTGCTCTTCAGGTTACTCTGAAACCTCACCACCCCCAGGATGCATGGAGGGTGCAGGCGGTGAAGCAAGCCTGAGTCTCCTTTTCCCACCGTGCCAGCACTCCTGCCCATCCCCAAGGATTTCTGTTTCCAGTCCACGCCACCGGCCATGGCTGCCCATGTCCCATGGAAGGCCATTGAGCGCAGCTCTGTGCTCCACACCGGTGGCTGTGTCACCAGCCAAGGACGCTGGCAGTGCCAGGGCTGAGCCAATGGGATTTTTTAAGCATTTTGCCCCTGTTTGGGCAGCCTGGGAACAGCATTGCCTGTGCCTCAGCTGTGGGGTTAGAAGTGCTGCCAGACCCAAGGCGTGGGGAAAGGCCGGGCGGGCTGGCTGCTCTGGTTGATGATTATGCAGCGCAGAAGGAAGGTAACTTTTAACTGGAGTATAAAAGAAATACGATAATGAGCACTTATATTACTGCCTCGGTGCCCACATAAAGACCTGAGATGGTTTTATTAAAGATGACTTGATTAAAAATGAATTTACTAAATCGCTGCATGCTGTCTGCAGCCCACCAGCCTTCCACTGGAGCACTTTGTGTAAATGAAAAGGCGAACGCCGAGTCCCCTTTCATCTGTCTTATTTGCCTTTAGGAAGCAAAGGAGGGGCCGGGCCAGGCTGGCGGTGGTGGCGGAGCTGGGGATGAGCATGGCAAGGGTTCAGACGTACTCGGGAAATTTATGCCGTACGGTTGCCGGCTTTGAAAAGGAGAAGAAAGGAAGAACTGTGTCTTCCTAACGAGTGTTTATCATGGGGAGGCATCACGTAGTGCTGAGCGTGAGAAAAGTCCACTCCTGCCCACGGGGGTTTGTACACTGCCGTGCTGCACCTCAAGTTGAGCTTTGCCTGCCTGCGTAGGCAGCGCCTCTGTTTTCCAGGGATTAGCCGGGTTATTCTCCAGTTACAACGGATACACGTTACAAAGTTATCGCCAAAAATGCCTGGCCTTAACCCAACACCCATAAAGGAGAAATGGTTCATAAATCAGCTCACTGTGCAAGAACAGGTTGAGTTGTTTATTAATTTCACCTTCTCTCCCCTCTTGACCTGGACTGGCCACGATGGATGCTGCCACTGAAACATGTTTGATGGTTCCTTGGCTGGGCGGGCAGCATCCTCCATCCTGCAGAAATGCCCAGGCTCTGGCAAAGTTTTGGCAGCTACTCCATAGCACACCTTCCACCGCTGCACCCAGGATCCCTCATTGTCACCGTTGTTCCTTGTATGTGCTCTTAGCTGGGATGACGGAGCCTGGGGACAAGGATCCTGAGTTGGGCTGGGTGTGTTACAGGACACAGAAGCAACCTCAGCCCCAGCAGCTCGTGGCTTCCCCTGGAGGGATGCACAAAACCCCTGCCCCATCACCGGCTGCCGGGACAGGGTTTTGCACACCTCGCTGCTGGCGTTGTTTGCTTCCCGGAGATAACATCTGTGCCAGGCCAAACCCGTGAGCGAAACCACCCCCTGCAGCCGTCAGTGCTGCCGTGGGCTCTGTTGGGGCTGGTCGCCCCGCGTGTTGCCCCTCGGCCAGGGCCTCCTGCAGCAGCACAGACCTCAGGGTGCTGGCATTAGACCTGCCCCAGGTTTTGTTAGTGACCCTGTGTTAATGGTGGGGCTGGTAGCTGCTGGGGGAGTGAGAGAGTTAGAGCTGGGTTTGGGGTGGGAAGCGTTGGAGAGGCGTGTGTCCATGCTGAGTGCCATGGGGATGGAGAGATGGACAGGCAGGGCAGTGTGGGGATGGATGGAAAAATGGATGAATGGATGGATGGATGGATGGAGGGATGAATGGATGGATGGAGGGATGAATGGATGGATGGACAGACGGATGGATGGATGGATGGATGGATGGATGGATGGATGGAGGAATGGATAGATGGATGGATGGATGGAGGGATGGGTGGATGGATAGATGGATGGGTGGGTGAACGGGCAGGGCAGCATGGGTGTGGACAGATGGATGTGCAGGGTGGTGTGTGGATGGATGGATGGACAGGGCAGTGTGAGGGTGGACAGACAGATGGGTAGGGTAGCGAGGGGACGGATGGATGGATGGACAGATGGATGGATGAATGGGCAGGGCAGCGTGAGGGTGGACAGACAGATGGGTAGGGTAGCGAGGGGATGGATGGATGGGCGGGTGGATTGGATGGATGGATGGATGGATGGATGGATGGATGGATGGAGGAATGGATAGATGGATGGATGGATGGAGGGATGGGTGGATGGATAGATGGATGGGTGGGTGAACGGGCAGGGCAGCATGGGTGTGGACAGATGGATGTGCAGGGTGGTGTGTGGATGGATGGATGGACAGGGCAGTGTGAGGGTGGACAGACAGATGGGTAGGGTAGCGAGGGGACGGATGGATGGATGGACAGATGGATGGATGAATGGGCAGGGCAGCGTGAGGGTGGACAGACAGATGGGTAGGGTAGCGAGGGGATGGATGGATGGGCGGGTGGATGGACGGATGGATGGGTGGACGGACGGATGGGCAGGGCAGTGTAGGGACGGACAGAGGGACACGCATGTGTGTTGGTGTCCGGCCGGCCAGGGCAGCGTGTGGACAGGTGTCGGCAGGATGGCCCATGAGCACATGAAGCGACGGAGAGGCCGGCTGGGCACGGAAGGCCCCGGGGGTGCCGGTCACGGGGGTGTCTGTCCCGGTGGGGCCGTTGCCGTGTCGCCGCCCGGCGGCGGGCGCGGGGAGCGCGGTGCCGCCCCGGAACCCGCCTGCCCGGAACGCTGCTCCGCGGGCGCGGGGCGCGGCGGAGGGTGCGACGAGGGCGGAGGCGGGGGAGGGGGAAGGCGGAAGCGGGGCGGCCCCTTCCGGTCGAGGCGGCAGCATGGGCAAGAAGCGGGGCGCGGGGCTGGGCCGCTCCCTGCAGCGGCAGCGCGGCCTGGACCGCCGCGGCGCCTCCTCATGGGTAGGGCAGCGGGGCTGGGGGCGGCGGGAGGCCCGGGGCGGCGGGAGGTTCGGGCTGATGGCGGTGTCTTGTCTCGGCAGCTGCACGTCAGCGAGGTGGGCGGCGAGCGCGGCCCGGAGCTGCAGTCGGCGGTGGAGCAGAGCCCGTTGGAGGAGTTCCTGGCCACGGCCGAGCTGGCCGGCACCCGCTTCGTGGCCGGTGAGGGGCCGGGACGGGTCCTGGGCTGCGGCTGTGCCCGGGGAAGGGGGCCAGTGCCGTCGGAGTAGGGGGAAGTCCCGGGGCTGGGGAGGGGGACCCGGGCGGGGGCCAGGACCGGGGAGAGGGAGTGGGTCTGGGGCTGGCAGTGGGGTTGGCCGAGCAGGGGAGAGGGAATGGGGTCCTGAGCCAGGGCTGGGGGTCTGCAGGGACGGGCTGGGGTGGCGGGGGCTCACAGGGCTGGTGACAGGCGGGGATAGGGACAGGGACAGCTGGCTTTGTCTGACTGTCTTGCTCTTCCCGCAAGAGCGCCTGAACATCCAGATCGTGTCACCCCAGAGCCGCACCGGCCTCCTCACGGCCCAGGAGGCCCAGCACGTCCGGCAGCTGCATGAGGAGAACCGGCAGTTCCTGCGCATCCCACGGAGGTGAGCCCTGCAGGGCTGGTCATGGATCCCCCTCTGCCGAGTGGGCTCAGCCCCTCGGTGGCTGCAAGCCTGGGGACAGCCCTCTGCTGTGTCAATGCCCTGTTTTGGGGAAGCCACCACCTGGGCTGCACAAGCTTGGCGTAGTCCATGGCACAGGTGCCTGCCTGCCATGTGGGTGCTGCCAGCTCCACCCCATCCTTCCTGATTGTGTGGGCTTTTCCTGGTCAAAGCCTGGTGCTGCTGGAGCTGGTGCATCCTGGAAATGTAGTAAGCCTTTCCAGAAAGCCAGGAAACCTAGTAAGTCTTTCCAGAGCTCTGTGCGTGGTGGACAGAGGAATGAGCTCCCCATCTTACATGCCCTGCAAATCTTAGCTTGAAAAAAGAGCTTTGTGAGATCTAGTGTGCATAGGATAGCATCCTCCCAGCTAGTGGAGTTTAGAGGGAGCAAGGAAAAAAGATGATTACAGGTACTGAAAACAGGTGCATTCATGTCTGAACCATAACCAGCTCAGTGTAGCTGGATGTGTGGTGCCACTGTGCTTTGCAGGTGTTCATTGCAGTAATGTAACTGGTCTAACTGCTGCTTCTGACCACTCACTCCAAAACGTGCTCGTTACAGGCCACGTTGGGATAGGACAACCAGTGCGGAGGACTTGAAGCAAGCTGAGAGGGAGAGCTTTCTTGAATGGAGGCGCCAGCTTGCCCAGTGAGTATGCCACTTGTGCCTGGGTAAGTAGCTGGTGGCATCTGGAGACACAGGAAGCAGTGGGTCGTATTTATCCTTGCTGGACCTATAAAAGAAACGTCTTCTCAGTGGTTCTCTGTACTTCTTCTGGGAGGCTGGGCAGCACAGCCACAGTCCAGACATGTTTTTGTGGTGAGCTCTGGGTAGCTGTCTGGTGTGTGCGCATGCTCTGGTACTGATTGCAGCTAAAAGTCTTCAGGATGGAGTGTGATGTTTGCTCTTGCCTGTGAAGTGGAGGAGTGGTGAATGTGCCTTCTAAGAGCAACAGTGCTGCTCTGAGCAGAGTGCAGCCCTGCCAGCCTGCGTACAGCAGCTTGTGCTGGTCCTGCACTGCCTCTGCTGGGCTGGAGAGTTAGGTGGTGTCTGCTTCTTACCCCCTGGGAACCCACACTTGCCCTGAGCAAAGTCCCTCAGGTGCTGGTAACTGAGTTGCAGGTTGTATAGAGCCATGTCAGGTACCATTCTGGAATTTGTTATGTTTTCCAGGCAGTACTAATTTTGAGTAATGACTACTGGCATTTGGGATAACTCCCCTGGTTTATTATTGTGGCTCTGAAATGTCACAGGCAGACTTTTGATGTGCTTTTGCTCTTTCTGTCATTTACCAGTTCTCCATTGGCACGGCCAGGAGCCATTCTGTCACTGCTGAACCAGTGCCACTGACGCCAGTTTACCTGGACACAAAACTAGCAGAAATGGTACCTGCTGCATGAGTCTGATTTGATAGCTGTCTCTGAAACTAAAGCCTCCTGGATCCAAGGAAGAACTGGTGGTGTGCTTACTGCCTGAGATGGGTCAATTAGGATGTCTTTTCTCTGTTTTGCCTTAGCCTTGAAGAAGAAAAAAAGTTAATTCTAACCCCATTTGAACGAAACTTGGAATTTTGGCGTCAGCTTTGGAGGGTCATTGAAAGAAGGTAAAGAATATCACTTTCTGCTTCTTAAAAACAGCGTTTAATGTGTTTTCCTGAATTGAAGACTTTGAGTCAAGGTTTAAGTGTCTGAGCACAGCAAAAACCAGTACAGTTAATAATGTTTTATTATCAGCACTGAAGTGAAGTGTTTTTGAAGTGATCAAAATGTGATGTGGAGGAGGGCAGCCGCTTCGTGGTGCATGCTAGCTCTCAGGGTTCGATGAGAGTCTTTGATGAGTCTTCCAATGCTGCTGCTCTTGGCCTCCGAGTAACTCTGTGTGGGAGGCCTCTTTTGAGAATGTGTCTTTGAGGTCTTTCTCCCAAGATTAACCCTTTCCCCTCTTTCTCAGCCGCACAGCTGCAGCCTGATGTTCAGGGGCAGGAGGCAAGGGAGAACAACTAAAGAACGCTGGGGAAGAAAGAGCCTCTTGGTCCTTGGCCTTTTGCCATGCAGAGAAATTGCAGCAGTGCACAAAAGACAACAGCTTGTCACATCACAAAAATAGCTTTGTTTGCTCTGCTGAGCTGTAATACAATAGGAGTGCTATCTGCTACTTTAATCTAACTGGGGCATTTAATTTCACTAGTAATTAAGTTTGAGATCATCTCGTCTGATTTTCCTAAAATTGAAAAATACTTCACCAGTGAGGTCATGGTGAGCTGGTGCTTTCACAGAAGTGGCTTTGTACTGGGTGCTGCTGAGTCTTTGGCTGGGAGAGAGCTGGGCTGGGAGCATCCACTATAGGGTATCATGATGTGCAGTGTGAGTGTATTGTGTGTTTTGAGGTGGCTGGAATGTGTTATTAATGCCTTTCTGCTCTTGGAGCTTTTTATTTCTTGTAGAGTCAGGATGCTGTCTCAAAATTGAACGGGAAAGTTGTCCAGTCCCTTACCTTGCCAGATAATTTGATCTGTTGTCAGCCTTTTCTTGTGTTTGCTTCAGACTAGCTCCCAGCAATGTGATTTAGTAACTTCTCTCTATCCCATCCCAGTACCATGGTGTCAGCTTTCTCTTGTATTGATCTTTGAATTGCTGTTCAGTACTTCTTTGTACCCATGCAGCTTATTAAATGACTCCCTTGGGGTTTTTATTTTTTTTTTTTTTTTTTTTTTTATATGTAACCAACTGCCTAGTGAGGCTTGAAATTCTTCCATTCAGCCTGTGGTGTTCTGAAGCTGTCCTGAGTTAACAGAAATCCCTGTCAAACTAATAGAATCAATATCTGGCAACGAGTGTTTTAAATTGCCTGCCTGGAGAAATTCTAGTGGAAGAGGGTGTACGTAAATTTTCTCCTTCCTTTTGAAGAAAGAAACATGGGTGCCTCTGGTATTTGAAGCCAGTGCATTTAATTTGTGTGTCTTGCTCACATATGTGGTGGCAACCTGGTGTCTGGATTTAAAAGACGTTTCCTAAAAGCACACACGCAAGGCTTCGCTTGCATGGGGGAGCAACGTGTTTTACTGGAATCTAATTCTTTCACAGTTCTGTGCTTTGTGTGAAAAGAAGAATGAAAAATAAATTTTAAATATGCCTGATAGCAAATGCTTGGTATCTGGAAGTCATTTGTGGGAGACTTAGTACATCTTGCCCCATACAAAGAGGCCAACAGTGTTCCAGAATATCTCACTGTGTAGGAAAACCTCCTCTTCTTCCTCTCTAGCTGCTCTGCTGCAGTCTGGGGATGAGAATAGACAGAAATAAAGTTGTCATAGTTTTTAGTAACGTTCTAAAGGGTAGAATACCACTACTCTGCTTCTTGGTATTTCTGAAGGGTAGATGGATTGGGGAAACTGCCCTTGCTGGCTGTGCAGGAGAATTAGCCAAGAGAGGCAGATGTACTGTATGGCAGGACTGGCGTGTAGCATGTGTGTGGCTTTGTTGGGGCGTGTGGGATGCTGAGATACTGAGATTGAGTAAAGATACTGAGTAAGATAATACAGTGAAAACCATTAACATTCCAAGCAAAACCTAAAAGCGAGTAATGTGCTGTAGCTTGCTTTCTTTGAGGCAAGGTAAGAATAAGTGCTTTATGGAGCTTCTATTTTATTTTTGCAGTGATATTGTAGTCCAGATAGTAGATGCTAGAAACCCCCTTCTGTTTAGATGCCAAGATCTGGTAAGTAAACCACTTCCTTGAATGTTTTCTTCAATTTATTTCTTAGAGTTTATATGATATATTTTTTGTTTAACATGTTCCGCTACATTGAATCTGTTCTGCTGTTGTGCTGAACTGGATGTCTTAGTTGTGCAAGTATTCTGTCATCAAATTATTTTTCTTCAATGTTTTTTTGATACTTCACATAGAGTGGTGTCAATGAGGTGGTTCTGCAGACATTATTGCAGTTATTACAGGGCTCATCATTACCCACTAGAAATGTCTGCACTTAAAGGAATTGTTCTGTTTAAAAGCAAAGTGGAATAAAAATGGGTGAGGATTACTGCGCTGAAAGTGAAGAATCAAAAATTATTGAAGTGACAACTTTGTAATGATAGACTGCACCTGTGAGATACGAAATTACTGAAAAAGTTGATCTTAGGAGTTTTGCTGTGAGGTGCTGCTTAATATTTTGTCGTAGCTCTAAGCAGGCAAGGTATTGGCACACATGGCCAGAAACAACCTGTATTGCAGTAGTTGCATGCTCCAGTTTGTTCTTGTAGCTGTCTGCTAAACACCAGTTCCATCTAGCCCAGGGGATGGTGGACTTAGCTACAGTTGTGCGGAGCTGGATGGGGTAACTTGTCTTGCTGCTCTTATATCTCCTTGGGGGGAGGAGGAGCCTAAACCAGAAGACAAACTGATCCTTCTCTTGTTTTCTTCAGGAAAGTTACGTTAAGGAAGTCAGCAATGACAAAGAGAACATGATCCTGGTAAACAAAGCAGATTTGCTGAGTGAGGAGCAGCGGGCTTCTTGGGCACGGTTCTTTGAGAAAGAAGGTGTTAAGGTGGTGTTCTGGTCAGCTTTGGCAGAGTGCAGACGGCTGTCCGGAGAAGAAAAGGTACTGTAGGTGACCAGTTCCAACTGGGTATGTGATGGCTGCCTCTGATAACTTGCTTTGTGGTTCTGCTTGTGATATACCTGGGCACCTTTCTAGGAAAGGCACTGTCCTTTTCTCGGGGAAGGGTTATTCTAAGGGCCTGTGCAGCTGTAGAACAAATACAAAAGTGAGGAGAGTGAAATGGTGGACAAAGTGGTACACCCTTCAGTCACTGTTTGTGGTGCTTGCAATTTCTCTTTCTATGTTAATGACTTGATAAATAATACTGAACTTGAATGTAAATTTGTTCCTTGAGGCTGCTGATGAATAGCTACAGAAACAGCCCTCATAGATCTGTTTGCAGACTCTTGTTGAAAGACTTGGAATCCTTTCCAAGAGGGATGCTGTGAGGGACATGGTTATCTGGGCAGAGGATTTTTCTCTCCCATTCTGTCCAGTGGAGCAAACTCTGCTGCTTCCTCATGTTACGTGTTATCAATAAATCACACTTTCAGGTTTTACTGGCTTCATCTGTTACAGCCATCACTATTGAGCTATAGAATATACCACATCTCTTTTCAAAAATACCTAATCTGTTCAGCTGATTCACAGTTTTGGGGTGTGATGTAAGGAGTGAATTGTCAGTCCTTGGGATCTGGGTAATGAAAAGATTGGTGACTGCGCTGCAGCAGCTGCAATCAACAGCAACAGTTACTGTTGTTGTCTTTACATTTCACCTGTGAAATAACTGTTCATGCAGGAGCCAGACACTGAAGATGTAGCAGAGGATCTGAGTCATTCTGAGGATGAAAGCTCCAGTCAAGAAGAAGATGATGACACGGTACAAGATAGTGCAGAAAGTGCATCTGTGGGCAACACTTCACAAACTGTAAACCAAGTTCTGGTTAGTGATGATGACAGTAATGATGAATATGAAGACTGTGAAGATGATGAAGAGGAGGAGGCCTGGCAAACCTGTTCTGAAGATGAAGGTGGGGAGAAAGTGAATGCTGTTGCCCCAGAGAGGATGGAAAGCAGGACTGATGGTGCTGCAGTGCAGCACGTGGTGCAGGAGCAGAACAGGAACATCAGGAACTTCAGCCATCTGGTACAGAGAAATGAGCTGCTGGAGATATTCAAAACCATGCACAATGGACCAAGGGTGAAGGATGGGGAAGTAAATGTGGGGTTGGTAAGTTGGACTTAAATAGAACTTGCTTAATCTAAATTTTAATTCCATGTTTTCCATAGGAAGAAATCATCCTGTAGCCTGGCTTCTTATAAGGTTAAAAAAACACCCAAAACTAGCAAGCACAAATCACTGAGGGTTTTATGCAAAAATTAATTCTGAAGTTCTTGGAGCTCAGTGTTCCCCACTGCTTGCCTTATTTTTTTTTAGTACGTCTTATTAAAGCACTTCTGTGTCTGAGCTCTGCCAGTCATCTGCCATCAACCTACCTGACATCACTGTTACCATTCCACTTCCTTGTCATCTAGGTGGGTTACCCTAATGTTGGCAAAAGTTCTACCATCAACACAATCCTGGGAAATAAGAAGGTGTCAGTGTCTGCTACACCGGGCCGAACAAAACACTTTCAGGTATTACATTGATCTTTCTATTATCTCTTTTTCCCACCTAGTTCACAATGAAGCACTTTTCCACTAGTTGCAACCGTATGGACTCAGAATTCTCTGTTTGCCAACCTGAACTCTGCCCCACAGAGTAGGTTGGAGAGGGGTGGGCTTTTGATACATACATAGTTTTGGAACTTTAATTCTTGCTTCCAAACTCTTGCTACAGTTTAAGAGTCAAGAGAGCTTCTGTGCAATGGGAGATATTTTCCATCTTCTGATTTTATTTAAGTAGCTTGGCCCTCCTTTTTTTCAACGCTAGTCATGAGGAGAGAACCTCTGAAAAGTGAATAGCTTAAGGTCGAGCTTTCAAACAATCCTTCTTGCCTGCAGTCATTGCTGTGAATAAATCCGGTTATGCTGCTGTTTTCATATTGATCAACTCTTAATTCTGAGGTAGCAACTCCAGTGCTATAATGAGCATTGTAGGACTTGTACTTCCGCAATTTCCTACCTGTTTCAAAAGCTCCAACACAGTTTAAAGGTTTCTGGAGTGATTTCTTCTCTCCCATCAGATTGGAGAGCTGAAGATCTTGCTGCCCCCATCTGGACACCTTATTTATGAACCTTAGAAGTGCTGCTGTCTTCCACATCAGATTTCCTTAATTCATTGTCTGGTGCCAGCAGGGCAGATTTCTGTGTTAGTAAAATTTCTGCTTATTCTCATTTGCATCCTTGTTTCATCTGTGCATTTGATTTTTTTGTTCCTTTTTCCTCCATGGACACTGACTTGCCTCGGTGAACTCATCGGTTATTTATTGTGTAGACCCTGTATGTGGAGCCTGGCCTGTGCCTCTGTGATTGTCCTGGTCTGGTGATGCCATCTTTCATCTCTACCAAGGCAGAAATGATTTGTTCTGGAATTCTGCCTATAGACCAGATGAGGGACCATGTCCCACCCATTTCTCTAATATCCTTTGCATGGGGTTTGTGAGGGTGTCTGCAAGTGCTGGATCTGGAGTATGCAGTGTAGCATGTTCCAGCCTTGCTAGGGGCACACGTGCTCACACATTGAGGGCGGTGGGGTGCACACTGGATAAAACAGCCCTACTGTGTTGGTCTTGCCCCATCTCATTTCAAATTTATCTTGTTGTCAGGCTTGTATCAGTTTTCTGGTTTTCGAAAAAAAAATCCAAAAGTCATTCTTAATGTGTGCTCTTGGAGTGACTAGGGCAAGATTACTTGTGTGGCTGAAAATCACCAGGTGGTTTCCTTCACTAGCTTACGTTTGCCAGCATATCCCAGGAAACATTTTGGAAGCAACCTATGGAATAAATATCATAAGGCCAAGGGAAGATGAGGATCCAGATCGAGCGCCAACAGCTGAAGAGCTGCTAACAGCATACGGATGTGAGTGGTGATCCCTTTAAAACCTATTGCCTAAGCTGTGTGTGTGGTCCTGAGTGTGGCTTTAGGAGACCTTTTTAAAGTTTGGCCCAACTCAGGTTTGTCATGTGTTGAACCTCCCTGTCAGGACTTGCCTTCCTCTCAGGAAGGGCCTTTGGTAACAGCTAATCTCGTGTGTGTGTTGCTGTGGTGCTTTGCCAGTTTCATCCGACAGATGTAGTGATTGTGTTGAGGATATTGGTGAAATGCCCTGCCAGTGTAGTGTAGTGTGATGTGGTGCTCTCATCCTTCCACATACCTCCCATCAAATGTGTCTTGAATTAGATTTTTGAAGAATGCAGTGAAGGTTTATCTCCCTTGTCTGATTCTCTGATGCAGTTAATCTTCTCTGGCCTTAAAACAAAAATAAAAAACCAGCATGTTTTCTGGTGATAGGGAGATGTCAGCTCTCATAACTCCTTTCAAGTTAGGATGCTTCTGCAGCCCCCCCTATGCCAGTCTTCCCCTTTCCTCCCTGCTTTCCATAACAGAACCCTCTCTCTAAGGGAGTTTTTTTTTGGAGAGAGGATACAAATGTGCCATTAGGCAGCAGAGAAGAACGTGTTAATGCTCTTGTTGTACTGACAGAGAATGTACTTTGGATTTGTCTTCTAGATATGAGAGGCTTTATGACATCTCATGGACAGCCAGACCAGCCCAGATCAGCTCGATATGTGTTAAAAGACTATGTCAGTGTAAGTGCTTCCTACATCTGGGTTTTCTTTCCTGCTGGGAGTGGAATTGAAGGTTTCACTGGAGCAGGAAGGAGGATAATAAAATGAATTCTATTTCTCTGCATAAAATGAGCATATATTAAAATACTCTAAATTGGGTTGGTTTTATGTTTTAAAGGAATAAATGAAACTTCTCCCGCTGCTTACTCTTAAAAAGATGATTGCTTAAAAATAAGGTGTTAGCTAAATGAATTAGCGTATGTCTAAAACATGCAGCAGATATTCAGGAAACAGACCCCTTTTGTTCAGCCGGATCGGTATCTGGTGCTAAGGACTGCAGGTATGAGTGCTGTTGTAATACAGCACGCTTCTACAGCACCTCTCTGCAACTTATTGTTGAGTATTTCTTAATAGGATCCTGCGGTACTCCGGAGAGTTGTATTGTTTGCAGCTGGAAATGATGCTTTGAAGTAGAGGTACAATGGTGCTTTATAATCAAGCCAATTGTTGCTTTGGAGGAGAAATCAAGCATACTAATAGTTTTTCTGCCAATGTGAGCCCCTGCACTTCCAGGGCTCTGCTTTAGCTTAGGAGTTGTTTTCTTTCTTCTCTGGGTCTCTCTGAGGTTTTTTTGGTTAAAAAAAACTTATCTCATTGCTTTCACAGGGGAAGTTGTTATATTGTCACCCACCTCCTGGCATTGACCCAAATGATTTTCAGCACCAGCATCAAAAATGCCCAGAGAGCAGAACCATGCAGGCCAGTGGACAGGTGAAGCCTGAGAAGAATACCAAAGCAAAACAAATTGAAAATGTGGTGGACAAAACATTTTTCCACCAGGTAAGTTCTGGAGGAGATTTATTCTGGGATTTTTTTTACAGCAGCACCGGTGTGTCGTAGTTACCAGGAGAAATAGCTTTGAGGATGGAGAGGTGCTGGGTTGTGTTTATGGTGTTAGATGCCATTGGCATCTGCATGTAATTTCTATCCAAGAGTGCTCTGTTCTTTTTATTACCTCCTAAATCACTGGAAATGTCCTAAGTGACTGAAAGATGGCTGATGAGGTGCGCTTAGTTGATTTTTAAAAGGTCAGCGAGGTGACCCTCGTCATTATGGGCCCAACATCAATCTTGAGCAAACAGGAGAGTGACTGGAAAGAAAGGCAAGGAAGGAGGTTAGGACAATTGATTTAGTACTACATGATTGTTTTGACTCAGAACCTGAAGGTTCTGATGAAATCAGATGAAAAGCACACAAACTGATTTAAAATCTAATAGAGAAATCTCAAAATGAAGTGGAAAATGGGAATTTTTCTTAGGTGTTAGGTCCCACAGACATCTGTTTTGTCCCTATACTACTGGGAAAAAAAAAAAGAGTGGTGACTCATAATGAAATATCAAATCTGTAACTGATTAAGTCTGCACACCTGACAAAGATGAGAACAAGGTGTTTAGCAGAGAAGATGGGTCACAGACAGCATGATCCGTTCTGCTTGGTTAGCTGGGTATGAGCAGTATTTGTTTCGGCACAGCTAAAGATAATCACATATTTTAAAAACAAGAACTCGGGCTCTTCTCAAAAAAAACAGTGAGCTGTTTCGGAAAACTATGACCTGAAAAGAATTTTTGGGATTACCAGACTCTTCCTCTGGCTGCCTGAAGTGCTGGCACGAGCTGTGAGCCCCGGCAGTGCTACCCACGCTCCAGACTTGAGCAAGTTATTTTAGTCTCTGGCTTTCACAGATGCCAGATTTATTTGCAAAGACAATTTGTTGTGTGCAAAGCAGCGACTGTGGGAATCAATCCTAGCGCCGTAGCTAATGTCTGGCGGGGCTCAGTGTCTCGTCCCTGCCTCTGCTTGCAGTTGTAGACCTGGCGCAGCGGGGCATGGCTGCAGACACAGCCGGGCTGTGCTGGCAGGCTTTGACTCAGCTCTGTGGTGTGTGACCTTTCCTGCAGCTCTGGAGCTGGGGGCTGAGTGGGTCTTGATGGGTTTGACCTTTACTGTTTCCTGGTTTTACTGACATGTCAGGGTTCCTTCTTGTTAAATGTCTTCTCGTCGGTCACTGGTGATTATGTCTCCTCTTCCAGGAGAACGTTCGTGCCCTGGTGAAGGGGGTCCGGGCTGCAATGGGGTACCGGCCCGGCAGCGGTCTTGTGCCTGTGACTACACCCAATCCTGGGAATGCAGTAGGAAAACCTTGGAAAAAACATGGAAACAGGAACAAGAAGGAGAAAATTCGCAGGATCACTAAGCACCTGGAGGCTTAGCTGTGGCAGCAGTATCTGGCCTTTCCAGGGGAGGGACTGCATTGTCCTGCAGGCCTGAACTGGGGGCGTAACAAAGATAAGTGGGCGTCACTCGCTCACCTGGGAGCTCCATGCTGTGGATTGCCCTGTGGAGGGGCTAAGATTGGCATCCAATAGTTGGAGCTCATCCCTTCTGAGAACAAAAGGGACCTGGCCGTTCCTGTTATCTGGAAGCCAGCCCAGACGTTTGACTGCTGCTGAAATGTCCTTTCAATGGGAGCAGATGGAGCCATGCGGGAATGTTTTTTCCTTCCATAAAGGATGTATTTTTATAGCTGTTGAGATCAAAGCAGCCCTGTAAAACTGACTAAAATCTTTAAACAGTTGAATCTCAATGAGTGATGTTTGTTAGATTTTGAGACACTATTGCTCATCTCCTTTTTTTTAAAAAAAAAAAAGGCTTGTTTATTGATTTGACAGAACAATTCAGTGTGTTGAAAAATGAGGTGAAAAGATCTTTATTGCCCTCTTCCTTCTCTACTGTATCAGCCCTATCTGTAGAATCAGTACTGAAACCACTCATCTTCCCAGCTTAAGCCAGAGCAAAGGAAGGAAAGCCACACCGTGCAAGGAGAAAGCTGCTTTTATGTCCTTCACACTGAGCTGGTATCAGTTGTTTTACTGCGTGACCTCCCATTGGTATTCTAAAACATTAGCTCCATGTGACTGACCAAAAATCTGGTGCTAATTTGTCCTTAAATATACTTGAGATTTTACTTCCTACATGGTGTTGTGTTCTGTCTCACTGACCCTGTCAGCCATTGACCTAGCCGCAGAAGTGTCGTAATAGCTGATTTTAATGTGTACATTAATATTTAATGGTAAAAAGACTGCACTTACTTGGGGTCAGACTTAAGTGAGATTTATTCCTTGGTTGCCCTGCTGAGAAAATGTGCACTTGGTCAGTGCTCTTCATTCCTATGTAGCACAGGGAGTAATGATAGGACTGGGAAGGCTTGCAAAGACAAAATGTGCTTTGTTTTTTAGGTGGTGAAGCAGAGTAGCAGAGGACGCTGGTCTCTGAATCTAAAAAAGGGATTGGCGTCTTATAATTTTGTACTTTCCAGGCCTTGAGTGTGCATGGAGAGATGAAAGAACTGCTGAGCAAAGCCTCAGCAGATGTGGGGCAGGCAACCAAGCTGGTTCTGCCTTTGTGACCCTATGCTTGTCCTGTACAGCCAATTTACACTGTGTGTGCAGAGGGTCCCCTGACAGCAGAGCTCTCAGCTCCTGCTTCCCTTGGAGTCCCTGCTCTCAGGTTCTTGATACCTCCCCTCCAGTGGTATAATTTCCCTGCCATTTGTAAAACTGAAGCATAATAGCACTGAATGAATATGACCAATGGTATTTTAAGGCAGTGTACCATAGTGCAAAGTAGATTCTCAGGAGATACTATTTAATCTGGTTCTCTTGGAGAAGATGATTTTTGCCTTTATTTCCTGAAGAGGCTGTGCCCTAGCCAGATCTGTCTCTGATCAGATTTTTGCACCCTCTTTGGAGAGGTAGTTCCTGCTTTTGTCCCTTATAATACTTCGGGGACCTGGTTGCTCAGAAATACCCATTTCTTTTTGTCCTGTCTTGTGTGAAGCTATTATCTCTCAAATCACCTGCCAAATTGAAGTTGAGGGTATGCTTTATTGAAGTTTTAAAGTATTTTTTTCTATTCTATTTCTCTCTTTTCAAAGCATTTTGACTTCTTAGTTCTCATTGCACGTACCTGAGGTTTTTTTTGCATTCTCAGCCCTTTCCTGCCAGCTGGGTCTCCAGGAGCCTCCTTGCTGGACAGGCTGCGTCCTGGTGTAGACCCTTCCCAACCTGGTGAATGACAGTATCCCCAGGGCCCGAGGGTTGGGACAACTCTGCTTGTTGTTTGCAGGAACCTTTGGCCACAGGACCTGCCAAACCACTTGCAGTGTTTGTGTGAACGAATGGAGGATAATGTAAATATGTAGGAGCAAATAATGTTTGCTCAAGTTTGTTAAATGCAAACTGCTCCTTGCTGTGCTAAAGGAGTCTTGCCTCGATAGAAGGAGGACCATAAATGAGAGCTGTGGAACCAAAGGCTTGTTAATATTTTATGCTGCTACTGAGCAGTGAACAAACTGGGTAATAGGGGGGGACCATGGTTAAATTAATGCTTTCCTGTGGTGGTTTGGTCTGTTGAACCACATCTACCCTGCCCTGCCCCAGCTGGGGAGTGCTGGCCGGGCTGTGACAGCTCCGTGCCGCACACAGGAGCAGCTGGCAGGCGTGGGACAGCCTGGGGATCACACTGCTGGCAGGAGCTGGCACAAAGGAGACCTTGTGCTCTGCCCCAGCCACCTGCTGAGCGAGCCTCTGGCTGCTCCGGCCGTTTTTCCACAGAAAACAACTTTCCATTCCCAAGAGCTGTTCTCTTAAAGCGCCTTGTGCGTGTGGAGGGAGCGGGTGGGCTGCAGCCAGCTCCAGTCTGTTCCTTGGAATCCACAGCGCTTTCAGCACCCCAGAGGTCTGCTTAGGGGTCTTTGCTTTATAAATCAAAGCTCCCTAAGTCCTTAGGTCTTAGGGGGCTTTGGTTTATTGTGCAAGCAGTTCATTTTCCTGGCTGATGTTGTTACCTGCTGCACTGACTCCTGCGGCAGAAATGCAGAGCCGATTTGGGAATATGGTTTGAAGGTGAACTTTGCTTTTACCATATCGTGTACTTGCATCACGAGCTACAATTCTCCTCCCTGCAGGGCAGGAGCTGGAGCTGCCAGGACTCTTCTGCCTAGTTTAGGGAGCCCTACTCCAGCCCGAAGTCTGCTCTCCGGGTAGAAGCGTGGTGGCTTCTACCCCCGGGGAGTTGCTGTACCATGGGTGGAGGTGGCTCTGGGCGCCACACCTGCAGGGTGTGTGGTGGCACTCCCTGCCCAGGGACGCTCAGAGCCAGCCATGCTGGGGGCACTGGCCATGGGGCACAGTGACTCTGCTGCCTGGCCAGCAGGTTGCCTGGCTGGGGAGCCGGGCTGTGTGTCCTGGGGGCTCTGGATGCTGGCTGCGCTGTGCTGGATCGCCGCCCGCTCCCTGTAACTCCCCGGGCTGGGCTGTGGGGCTGCTCTGCTCCCACATCCTGCAGTGCCCAACATGGCTGGAGCAGCTTGTCCCTCTGCCCTAGGCTGTCCTGCGGATGCCCGGGGCAGGGCCGGCGGCAGGCATTCCTCCTCTTCCTCCTGTACACCTTCCTGGGCCATGTCTGCAGCACAGTTGGAGCGCTGCTAGCCAGCCAGCTCGGCATCCAGGTGGGCAAGGCTCCGGGTGGGGATGGTGGTGGTGGGGGACCAGGTCAGCATCCCGGTGGGCAAGGCTCCCGGTGGGGTTGTTGGGGGACCAGAGGCATTGCTCTGCTGCCCTGAGGTGCTGGGCCTGGAGGAGGATTTTGGCAGCCTAGCTGATGACAGCATGGCAAATGCAGCCCCTCACCTGGGGGCCTGGGAGCTGCTGCCCGAGGTTTTGCATTTCAGGGAGGTTCAGACGCATCTTTCCCCAGATCCTCACGGGTGCCTACATGGCCATGGCTGACATCATCCGCTTCCTGCTCACCATCTTTCCCTCGTGCCCACCTGAGGCCCAGAAAAAAGCACGTTTGTGCAGGGAGACCCCTCCTTGCCATCGGCGCAGGTTGGCAGCAGCCTGGTCTGAGCTGAGGGCTTCAGGGAGCACCGCATAGCTCTGGCTGGGCAGCCTGTGGTGGGCACCTTGGGGACAGCAGCACCTGGGGTAGCAGTGTGGCACCCTGGGCGAGCAGGGGATGGCTGGGTGGCCCCCAGGATGGGTGAGGAATGGGGGACTTGGTACAGGCCACAAGGGTGGTATGGGGCAAAAGCTGTGCCTGAAAGTGAGCCCATGTCCCATGCAGGTCCACCACGGCAGAAGGGGAGAAGGAGGAGGCGGTGGCTGCAGGATGGTCTGCTGGCCCTTGCCCTGCCCCTGTCCATGGGTGCTGGCAGATCTCTGCTGACCACCAGCCCCCGGCTCTCCCTGGAGCGGCTGGAGGGAGCCCGGCGGAGGCTGCTTGGGGCAGTGTTGGAGGTGAGATGCCCCCTGCTCATCCCCCCAGGGGCAGGTGGGCAGAGCCTGGGCAAGCACAGGCACTGCTGGGCTCTGAGCACCAGGGGGTTCTGTTCTGATGCATTTTACCACTCCTGGCATCACCCAAGCTGGCATCTTGGTTTGTGTCCCTGGGGTGCTCTTTGGTCCCTCAGTGGTTGGGGTCAGTAGAGGCAACCCCTGCACACGGTGGCACTTCTGGGCAGGCTGAAGTCCCTGGGATCATCAGAGGACCTGGAGCAGCTGGTGGGAGCAGTGGGGACAGGGGTCCTGCTGGGAGGTGTGTGCTGGGCTCTCTCCAGACCCCTTCTCTGGGCAGGTTGTGATGGAGGTGTTCCCCTGCCTCCCCTGTTTCTTCTCCCTCCCTCAGGACAACAGGGGAACGCTGGGCTTTGTCCTGGGGCTGCTCTCTGCCCTTGTTGCCCTCACAGCCAGGATCCCCGCACTCTCTAGAGCAGTAAGTGTCTGCCTGGCATGGCTGCCCTCATGCCCCCCAGCCATGGCCGTGACTCCTGCATCCCATTGCAAAAGCCCCGGGGGAGCTGCGGGGTGCCCTTCCCCGCTGTTCCATCCTTAGGGCAGCTGCAGGGTTTGGCACTGCAGCTCCCTTTACAGCAGGGTGTAAGGATCCCCATGCCAGCTGCGGTGATGTCCCCAGCTGGGGACAGGATTTGCAGCTCCAAAGCAGGCTATGGGTGGCTCAGTGCAGGGGGAAGCCATGCCCACGGAGGCGGCTGTGGGCCACCTTCTGCTCGGCCACAGCTGGGGTCCTCTACGCAGCAGCGATCGTCACCCACGACCAGCAGCCTGTGCACCTCCTAAGGGCCCTGCCCTGGCTCCTCATCGCCCTGGGCTCAGCTGTGCTGGACATGGCCGTATCCTTTCCCAGGGCTCTTGACCGGGACATGGCTCCTCTCCTGGTCCCAGTGCTGGGGCTGTGGGATTGGCGTGGGGAGGGGGCTCCACTGTTACCACAGAAATACCCTTAATGGGGGCTCAGCTCCTGTTCATTGCCTGCACAACCAAGAACCAGAGGAGCCAGTGGCCCGAGGTCCCTGATGCCTGGGCTCCCCTGACTGGAGAGGAAGATGATGGAGGAACAGAGGAAGAAGAGGTTGTTTTTCCTCCCTCTCTGCTTGAAGGGCAGGAAGGAGAGCTGCCCTTCTCGGTAGCACTACTGCTCTGCCTCCCCAGGGAGGGTGGGGGGATGTTGGGGGCCGGGGGCCCATGGAGGAGGGGTATGGAGGGTCAGCACACTGCGGGGCATGGCTGGTGCTGGGAGCATCACCCTCACCACAGGACCACGTACATTTTCCTACTATGCTGGCCTGGGAGCAGCTTGGTGTGCAGCTCCTGGATGCTCCCCCAGCCCCAGTGTAAGGGGGGAGGCTGGTGGGGGTCCTTTGTCCCCCTGTTCCCCTGGGAGGTGGGGAGGGCCTGGCTGCAGGGTCTGGATGTGCCAGCTCAGCATATTCCTGCACCCACCCAGGTCCCCACTTCGTGGTGTGGCTGGAGTGACGCTGCTGTTGGATGGGGATGGGTGCTGTGCCCTTGGCATGGGCTGCGGTGTGGGCACAGCTCTCCTGGTTGTAGCCAACATGGCTTGCTCTCCTTTGCAGGCTGCCAAATGGGTCCCACTTAACATGGTTCCAAAACCCAGGTCTGGGCCCAGGACGGTGGCCACCAGCCACTCCTTAGACCTGATGATCAGGCTGGTGCAGCAGGTGAGAGGTGGCTGGGGCAGGGTCTGGGGGAATTTGGGGTGCTCTCGTCCCTCTGGCAGGGAATGGGGTCTCTGCAGATGGCTGTGGGGTGTGTTCCCGGATTTGTGGTGAGAGGAGGGGATGCATCTGCTCTGCTGTCCTGCACAGCACGGAGGGGCCAGCAGCTTGCAGATGGTGTTGCAGTGTGAGCCCCAAGGTGCTGTGCAGGGCTGCTGGGTTTTGGTGCTCTCCCCAGTGATGTCTCCCTTTGTCCTCCTCTTGTTTCCTGTGCCCTCTCAGACTGGTCATGGCGTGGCGAGGCTGCCCAGGGATGCACAGATGGGTGCAGCAGGCTCCGTGCCACCCCAGCCGCCTGTCTGCCCCCCGCTCCTAACCCTGCACCCTGGGCTCTCCCCATCGGGCTCCTCTGATGCCGCCTCCATCAACTCGGAGCTCGAGGTCAGTGCCTTCTCCCGGCTCTTTAGGTGCTGTTTCTTCTCCCTTGGGGCTCTGCCCTGCTGCAGCGTGTTCATTAAGGCATCCACCCTATATGGTCACAGCCCTGGTGCCAGAGATGGGTCTAGAGCCCTATTAGGACAGGTCTGTCCTAGAGCCATGCCCAGGATGATGCCAAGGTGCACAGGCTGCTCTGCAGAGCAGAGCTCAGAAGAGGAACTTGGAGAATGACTTGTTCTGTCAAGGTGTGGGTGAACCACCACAGCATCTCTGCACCCCCTCACACAAGGGTGCAGCCCCACTCGCAGTCTCACCTGCCCACCTGTGGAGTCCCCATCTATGTCCATTCCTGAAAAGGCTGGAGCCAGATTTCCAGGCTTTCCCAGCCTCGCTCAAAGGTCTTTATGCTCTGAGCTGTAGCTAACATGGTCCTGCAGAGAAGCTGCTGTGAAATGATGGGATTTCACAGGGCTCCTCTTGGTGGTATTACTGGCCCTTCTCTTCTTGTCTGCTTATTACTTAGTGGAGTTTTATTATCAGGAGAGGGGCAAGACTTGTAGCTTCTGAAAGCTTACCTGGTAGTCTTGTTTAGCTTCTCCTAAGGGCCTTTTCCACTCAGGTGGCTGCTCTAGGCTGCAAGAGGGTTTCAGTGCAGGTCACCCTGGTGCAACACTGGCCCCAGTTCTGCCCTGGAGGTCCAGAAGGCTGGGGCTGTCCTTCATACATAGGATTGCCATTGCATGTCAGAACTGCTGCTTAGGCCATCCATCTACTAGAAAACACACTCTGCAGAGTCTTTTTTGTGGAGAGAGTGGTATCTTTTACTTTGTCCCCGAAAACGGAAGCATCATGAGTGAGCATGGTGGGTGTCTTTGATCTTTTCCTGCTGTCTCAGCCCAAGGATGGGTGGGATGACGACTTTAGCACTGGGGAGTCCTGCAGTGAGGGGCTGCCGTGTGAGCATCTCACCAGCTTTCCGCAGTCACCCTCTGGTCCAAAACTGCTTCGATAGGTCTCTGGAGTAGGCTGAAATCCTTCTCTCCTGCCGTTAGGGGCCGGCCTTTCCAAGGCAGAGGGAGAGCAGCCCCGGCCCCACAGGCGGGCGTTCCCAGCACAGCAGTAAGGTGGTCAAGAGGACCATGCTGGGAAAAGTGGATTTTACCCTGGCAAGTGAGGAGCTGGGTCCAGGACCTCTCAGGCTGTTTCTACTGAAGTTAAGCAGCTCTTTCCTGGTTGTCCTGAAACACAGTTGCTTTAAAGTAAAAAGCAGACAATTTTTTTTTCTTTATTTTTTTTTTCTCGCCTGCTCACAGCTCCTTCCCTGTTCCTCTGAGCTTTATGTCATTGCCTGGCACCAGCACAATCCTCTACCTGTCATGTCTGTGAGGAGCAGCGCTGTGCTCTGTCACCCCTGCTGCGTGGTGGCTCTAGTCCAGCTTTTTTCCCAAGTTGGGTTTTTTTGTGGTTTTTTAATTTTCTTTTCCTTTTGCAGCAAAAATATTGTGAGAGGTGCAGGGAACGGCTCCCCAGGCCACCTCAGAGAATAATTTCTCAGGGCTAAATACCTGAGGTGCCCAAAGTAGAGGTCATGGTGAGGACAAGAGGAAAAGAAAGGGCTCCTGACTCAGAGGAACTCTGCCCCTGAGTTTTTTTTCTTGATGTGGCTGTGGGAAAAGGGTCTGTCCCTTCTGGGTGGTGTCGGGGACGGAGGGCTGCGCTTGCTGGGTGAAGCAGACTTGGGTTTGCCCTCCTGGAAATGTCCCACTCTGACTCCCAGCCTCTTGTCACTTGGGAGGCATAGCAGTTGAAGCAAAGAAATAGAAATGTCATCATGTGCCTGACGGGAAGTTCCTGCAGTGCAGTCAGGTTTTGCTGCCTGCACAGAGCAAAGGGAAGCTGAGAGCCTCTGTGGAGCCCCTTTGTGTTGGCTGGTCCAGGCTTCATCTGGGGCTTCACAGGGTTTTTAGCAAGAGCTGTCCCTGGTGGTGGCTCCCACTCACGACAGGGGAACGCTCAGGAACTGCTGCTGTGGGGTTCCCAGGGAAAAGGGGTTCTCCCTCTCTTGACACACTCCACTCAGCCACCCCTCTGTGCGCGCCTGAGCTGTCTCCTCACGTGTCCTGGGCAGGGAGGGAAGCACATGAGAAAAAGGGAAACCAGCGTTCTTCTGCTTTGAGCTTTGCTTGCATTGTTGTGGGGAAAGGGAGAACCAAATACTTTCTATTTTCAAGCGTAGCCAATTCCCCTTTTAGGAGGAGGCAGTGCATCCCCACTGCTGCCCAGGGCTCCCTTACATCCAGCTGTGGCACCTCCTGCTCCTTTCTTTTCACAGTGGGACTTTGAAGACTTGACGGTGCAGTGGAGCCGCCCCAGCCCTGCTGCTCAGCCTTGCTCCGTGGTGTGTCCAGGCACCTTCAGACAACCTGCAGCCCCTCCGAGACACCTCAAGCACCCGTCCCCCCAGCCCAGCAAGCAGTAACCAGCAGAGGGTGCCTCCTTGGGGCTCCCCTGGGACAGGTGATAAGCCCTGGGGTACCATCACAGGCTGCACTGCCTGGGTGGATTGGTGGCAGCTTCCAGCATCTCTTTTCATCCTTCTGCTGCAGAGGGGTGTGGGGTCCCCCTTCCCCACCACCATTGGCTGCCCTCCCTGGAATTGGGGCTGTGGGAGCGGTGCAGCCTCACGGCTGGGTTTAAACCTATTAGTGTCTTCTCTTGATTGGGCTGGTGTTTCCCCCAGCACAGGGGTTACAAGCCCTGCCCAAACATGCTCTGCAGACTCTGGTGTTGAAGCCTGCTGATCTGCCCAGCAGGGCAGGAGATAGGGACAGTCCCCACTGTGGCTTCCTGGTGGTGGCTGCCACGTTCCCCGGTCATCTCTGACTGCTGAACATTAGCACTGCGAGCCATGGACCAGCAAGGAAGAAACCCACCTGGAAGATTATATGTGTCTTCAGTGCCGTATGTGGGGGACTGACCCATCACTTGTGGGCTCCCTGGCGGGTGCCAATTCCTGCAATGGGGAGGTGAGTTTCTTGCCCTGGGATCATTTTTGTGCCTCAAAAATGTGTGTGGTGCAGACTGGTGGAAGCTGCAGAAACATAGGAGCCCGTGCAAAGGCCAGGAGGGAGCAGCCAGTTTGCATCCACAGCGCTGGGTGCCTTCAAGTGCCTTGGTCCACGTGTGCAGGGGTGAGGCTGCAGTGCAGTATGGGGATCCCCAGGACCCCACAGCCCACACTGCATTTGTTGCATGTGAAGCTGGAGCAAGATCATCCACAATGGGGACCTGGGGACCTGCCTGGCTGCTCTCCTGCTCCTCTGTGTTACGGAGCACAGGGGAAAAGAGCTTTCCCACACTGGAGAGCAGTGGAGAGCACAACTGGGGCCAGTTCGCTCCCTGCAGCTGGAGGTCAGCTTTTTGCCCCAGGGTGGGTGGTGGTGGCTCCTACAAGGAGCAAATCAGGGAAAGAGCCTTTGCTATAACCCTAGGCTGATGGCGTCTTCCGTGGTCTTTTCTGAGGTGCTGGTGGCTTGTAGCTGTTCCTCCTTCCCAGTGGCATGCATCCTGCTCTGGGTTCTGCTCTGGCTAAATAAACTGGAAGGAAAAAAGAAATGTGAGACTGTGGTGTTTCATTGCCATGGTCAAATCTCATCAAGCCATGCTGTCTGGCACTGCCATCCCTCCAGGTGAACAGCTGAGCTGGCGCCTGCCTCGGGCAGTGGAAAAGGCACAGGATGAAGCACGGCTGGGTGAGGATGGGGGCCCGGGATGTGCAGACCCTGCCTGGTGTGCCTGCAGCAGCAAAAGGAGCCTGTGTGGAGCTCCTGCTGATAAGAAGTGCCTGCATTCACGTTTCCAAAGGCCCGAGCGAATTGCTGAGTGGTGAGGCTCAGAAATCCAGACGCCAGACAATAGAAAGGCTGGAAACATAAAGGAAAGGAAATTCTTCTGCTGTATTGCCTTTCCTATGGCGATAAGATAACCCAAAGTGAAACAAAAGTCTCCGCTGCAGACGGTGGGGTGGGCACCTCGGCTGCTTTCTGAAGCGCAGGAGGATGGCTGTGTGAGCCGGGATCCCCCACGCTGGTGGGGGGCAGGCAGCGTGGGGGGTGTCTCACGGGCAGCCCTGTTTGTGGTGCTTTGCAATGAGTCTTGGAGCAGCGGGTAACCTGGCCCGCTCCTGCTCCATCCCATGGGACCACCCCTGTCCTTCATTTAGGCACTGGCAAGAGAAATCTTTCTTCAAATCCTCTGGCAGAGCTGAGAAAAGTGAGCCACAACATTTGCTAGCGACACATCATTATTTGGAGTATGAGCATCCCAAAGCTGGTGGTAGAATGTATTGAAAAGGGTCTAGCACTGCTGAGTGTCGGGGGGACAGAGTGACAGGCTAGACTACATGTCAGAGCGGTGGGGACAGGGACAGAGAGCGTGTCCACACAGCAGGGCTGGGAGCAGGATTAGCTGCTGCCACAGGGGAGGCTGGTGATGGGAGCCCAGTGCTGTGTGGGAGCTGCTGGGGCAAGGGCTGCAGGTGGGTATGTGCTGTGCCAGTGTGTGTGCCAGGCTGAGCATCCCTCACAGTGCCAGGAGAAGTGTAGGGTATGAGAAGAGGAGTGAGGGTGGCATCTGAGTAAGGATGGAGGTGAGTCTCTGATGAGGTGTCCTGTCCTAAAGAGGAGATGTGATGGAGTGGGTACCATCAGGGCAGCAAAGGACAAGTGCCTCTGCTGAGTCTCGGAGCACGGGAACAGGGAGGTCTGAGATGAAACTGGCCAGAGACAAGTTCAGATTACAGCCTGCAGGCTCAGAGCGGGCCCAAATTAACTGCGGAAATCATTGTGGGCTATTTTGGGCAGTGAGTCGGGGATGAATGATGAGTTCAGAGAGGCAGACCAGGGCTGCCCCTCTGGCTCAGGAAGCCCCCGGGCTGTGGCCGCTGGGAGCGGCAGGACGGGCTGCAGGAGGTCACCCTGCGCTGCCCTGCTCCACTCTGGCTCCAGAGGTGAGCCTCTGCCCTGCCCCAAGGGCTGCTTTGGTGCCCCGTCACTAACAGCTGGACTTCAGACAGCAGCGGGATGGGTACTTTGCCCAGCGGGGCAGTGCCTGCTCCCTGCTCCTGGGGTGTCCTGGGATGGGAGCTGTGAAGGGGCAGGATGGTGTTTGCTCAGGCTGTGGGAAGGGATGTCACAGGCTGCAGGGACCCAGGCAAAAGGAGGAGCTGCATGGGCGGGTGGTGGGGCTCGGGGACATCACACGTTACTGTGGTTTGCAGCTCTGCTCACTCTCTGCCCTGGGGTGTGGTGATGGGAAATCAGTGGTCTCGGCCCTTTCTTGTATTCAGTCCACTGGGGTTTTTTGTTCTTTGGTTTTATGATGACAGCCCAGTTCTGGAAAGCTGTAGGCACAGGGAGATGAGCAGGAATCAGGACAGCAGCAGCTTTGGTGGGCTGGTTGTGATTCTTGCAGTGCCTGGCTGTCACTTCCTTGGGAAGCAGGACCCTGCAGGAGAGCACCAAAGGGCAAGGAGCACTGTCACACCGGGCAGGACTGCACACTTGTGCAGTGTGGTTTGCTACAACCTCTCTGCCTGCTCCCTGTAGCCCTCAGCAGCTGCTTCTGCTGGGGTATTTGGGGAGCTCCCACTGGTGCCAGCACCACCAACGGAGGTCACCCCACAAGCAGGCACAGTCGTGCTTGGGGGGATGAAGAGCTGTTCCCAGGGCACTGCAGCATTCCTAGTCCTGCTGCAGCCACGTGTTGCACAGGCAGTTGCACGATGGTGGTGGCTGCATGCACCCAGCACGGTCCCTGGGCTGTTACCCCTCCCGGGCAGGTGAACCAAGCGGGCCAGGCAGGTGTCCCCTGTGGGACTTCATTGAACATTTGTTCTGTCTGTCCTGATGGCCATCACACCTGCCTTTTGGGTCTTCTCCTGCCCTGTGGCTTGCAGCAGAGGTAAACCGAGCACAGGCTGCTCCCTGCTCAGCCAGGGGACGTGGTTCATGGGGCATCTGGATTTGCTCAAGAGGCTCTTTTGGTGCTCTCACCCCTGCCGGGGCAGGTCCTCAGGTGGCCTCACAACAGCAAGGAGTGAAGAGATGGCAGGACTGACCTGCTCTCCTCCCTGCAGGGATGCTCTGCAGGCAGGGACAGGTGCTCTTGGACTTCCCAGTGAGATGAAATAAGCTCTTCAGGTGATGATCCTCTTTGCCCTGGGACTGGGAACAACATGCCTCCTGTTGCAAGGGGTGTTTCAGGGACCGAGCTGTCCCCGGGGTCAGGCTGAGCACCATGTGGGCAGGATGCCCGCTGGCCACGCTGGGTCCCCCGTGCCGTGGAAACACGAAGCTGAGTGCCTTTGTGGGGCTCTACACTGCTCTTGGACAGGATCTGAGCAGCCATTGTGCAAAGCAAAACAAACCCTTCCTATGGTGTCAGCAGCTCGGGGGGTGGCTGTGCTTCCAGCTGCGGGGCTGGAGAGCGAGCACAGCCCTGCCAGAGCCCACTGATAGCCATCTCCCTTTGCAAAAGAGTTCAGGTCCCTGCTCCCCAGAGGGTGATGTCACTTTATCAGCGCTTGAAGGTTCCTGATAAAGGGATCAATCTAACTCTGACTGCATCCCCAGCAGGGCTGCAAACACAATGTACAGGGTGCAGCCAAAGCCAGGGTGGCCGGGGCCCCACGTGCTCTTTCGCCTTCGGGAGGGTCGTGGCTGCCCGGACCCCGCACGGTGCAGCGCCGGGGCTGGGAACAATAGTGGCCGTGGCTTTGCTGCGGCCGGGGGGGCCATTACCGAAAATCATGTGCTTACCCCGGCTGCGACAGAGGCAATTAGTCAAAGTCCCATTTTCCTTTCCCTGATAAGATAGGGCTCGTGGAGTACAATAATGCTTTCCTGAGATACAATTGTGGCTCTTCTACCCGGCACACACGCAGGGGAGGCTAATTTTGGCCTTGCTGGGCTGGCAGAGGGTGAGAGGACGCCTCTGTCTGTGCCAGGGCTGTGGTCCAAGGGGCAGAGTGGCTCTCTGAGCCCTGAGGACCAGGACAGCCCCAGGCGCAGCTGGGTCACGCAGGCTGGCGTGCTCCCTGCTGGTGCCCCTGGAAGGTGCCATGGCCGCAGACGGAGCTGTGGCCGCTGGCTTTGTGATAAGGAGCCAATACGATGCAGCATGATGCTGCAGTCCTGCCAGCACCAGGTAAACCCTGCTTGAGGCTGGGGCAGCCAGGTTCATCAGTGCCCCCCCTTACCTGTGCAGGCGCCCAATGCACATAGCTGCATCCTCACACCCTCCTCCTTCCCGTGCTTTGAATGTTATCCCATCCTAAAGCAGCACCATGATGCCAGGCCAGTGTTCGTGACCTGGCCAAGGAAAGCTGCCCGTTCCAGATGTCTGCACCATGGCTGCTGGCCAAGCGCGGGCAGGAAGGCAATCTTGGCTGCCTGCTGCAAGCTGGTCCCTCTGCAGCCAGCTCCAGTACCACCACAGTCTCAAGAAGAAAGCAGTAAATGGCACCACTGACAAAACCGGACCTTATGAAATCCCCAGCCTCCCTGGGAACCAGACCTTTTTACTAATATATACAATATTTGTAGGTGCTGGGTCTGGCCTTCCTTGGGAGGGCAATGAGCAGCACACCCCTCCAGCAGAGCCAATGTTTCCATTTTGGCATATTGCTTGGGATGCACTTTCTGCACAGTTTGAAATCTGAGCATAATACTATCTTCATGAACCATATTCACCAGTCTGATAATGTCACCCGACAAAAGGTCAATGGAAAAGTTAATATAATTTATTGGCTGATTTAAAAAAAAAAATCTAATCATCTGTTTTTCCTTTTTCCTGACCCCCCACCCGCACCCAGTGCCCTGCTGACATTTTCCAGCCATTCCCAAAACAATGGCCAGGGTGGGAATGCTCCAAGCGGGCGCAGCTTTGGAGAAGACTTTTCCTGAGGGGCTGCAGCTGCATCCGTCTGCTCGGCTCCCCATCCCTGAGAGGTGTGCAAGGGATGCTGTGGTGACCAGTGTGGCCAGGGACAGGGCTGGCGCCAGGTCAGGTTTGGGCAGACCTAGGGCTATCAGTACATTTGCTGGGTGTCCTCTGCTCCACAGAGTGACTTGAGCTCACCTGCTTTAAGCCTCATGGGAGACATTCATCTCTGCTGGTTTTTTAGCTGTGGACAGGAGGGAAGGAGGGTCCAGCCAGGAACCTGGGTGTCAGGCACAGCCGCTGGAACAGTATGACCAGATGTCTTGGATGAAGGCATCAAGGACCCCAAGAACATCCTCTCCATGGACACAGCCCTTTGGAGAGGTCTTCATCGACATGTGCTAGGCTGCCTTTTGATAGCACACTGGTGTTTTCAGTTGTTGCTAAATCCTCAAGGCCTTTTCTACTTCTTGTACCACACCAGCAGTGAGCAGGCTGGGAGGGTACAAGAAGTTGGGAGAGGACACAGCCGGGACAGCTGCCCCAAACTGACCAAAGGGATATTCCGTATCAAGTCATGCTCAGTATATACATTTGGGGAAGAAGGAAGGGGAGGGCAGGGGGCATTTGGAGTGATGCCATTTGTCTTCCCAAGTAACCATTACATGTGATGGAGCCCAGCTTTCCTGGAAATGGCTGAACACCCACCTGCCAATGGGAAGCAGTGAATGAATTCCTTGTTTTGGTTGCTTGTGTGTGAGGCATTTGCTCCACCTATTAAACTGTCTTTATCTCAGCCCATGATTTTTTTTTTCACTTTTACTCTTCTGATTCTCTCGCTCATCCAAACCTGGGGGACAGTGAGCGAGCAGCTGCCTGGTTCTAGATGTCAGCCGGGGTTCAACCATGACAGATGTGCTGTCACGCAAGGTCCCTTCTTCTTTGCAGAGTCCTCCCTTCGGGTTTCACAGCCACCAAGAGCGTGCTACAGCTCAATCAGTCTGGGGCAGGGGGTTAAAAGCTGCTTCACCCCATAGCTACTCAGCAACCACTTGTCTCCTCATGCTCAGGAGCCTGCCCTGTTTGCAGAGCCCCAAGGGGTGTCTGGAGCAATCAAGCAGCCAGGTGGTTGTCAGGGCATGACCTGTCCTGAGGAGGCAGATGAGCTTGCTTCATTAGGGTGGAGCTGCAAAAGTAATTAGTCATTTCTTACGCTAACACCTTACAGATGCAAAAGAAAGGACCCCAGAGGGCAAGGAATGGTGGAAAGGGTCCAGCAGCTTCTTGTTCATCATTAGCTGCTGATTAGAAGTGGTGCCTTTACAGCTGGCACCCTGCTGAGCCATGGGAAGGAGAGCAGCAGGAAACTATCTTCTGGCATGGGCTGAGGGAAGGAGAAAGCTTGGATCTGCCCATTTCTGTCAGGCTGCAGCGCTGCCCAGCTCTGTCACCATGCTACCATGTCCAGGCATGGAGAACCCTGTGTCCTGTCAGCAAGCAACTGTCCTCCCTGGTTTCTTCTCAGCACTGTCTCCAGGCTTGGCTGCTGCTGAGGAAAGGCTGGAGAGACGGAGGGAACCTGAGCAGTGTGGCTTGGAAAGCAGGAGGCAAAGGAAAAGCAGGTAACGTCTAAAGTCTGCAGTTTCAACAAAGCAAAATAGCCTCAAATGTGATCTCACCTTGTGTTTCGTAAAGCTGCCTCATACACATTTGTGTCCAGGGCTGGCTGTAGCCCAGGGGCTCCCTGGCTGTGCAGCTCTGCCTGCTGCCCACCCTGCCTGGCGCTCTGGGGAGCTGCTGCCCACCAGCAAACCCACCCTCCCCAACATGGGGGATCTGGGCTCCCATGCTGTGGGTGCTCCCTGGGCCTGAGCTCTGTGGCAGGTAAATCTGGGTTCCTCTCATGAGCAGGAGCCTTTGGATGCTGCTGTGCCCAACAGCCCAGTGTGAAGACACCCCTAGCCAAGGCCAACAGCAGGCATCCCGTGTGCATGCCTGCCTGCCTGCCTCTTGTCACTGTGCAGTTACCTGTGCTGCTTGTATTCCCAAGACTTTCTGCCCACCCTAGGAACTGCTTTTCAGTGGCTTGTGGGTGAGCTGATCTTCTCTGACCCTTGCACAAGATGTTCTTTGCCCATCAGCACATTTAGCTCCTGCTTTGTTCCAGCTGGTGCTGGGCACACTGGTCCTGATGGCAGCGATGCCGCCAGTCTGCGGGGTGAACAGGGAGCCGCCGGGGTGGCACAGGGCACTGCAGAAGCATAGCTTGTCAGACCGTAATAAACTTGTGGACTTTGCCCGTTTAGTTGAAATAACGGAGATGTAAAAGTTATTAATGAGAATGACTGACAGTGGGCCAAATGACCAGACAGCATAACCTGCCTAGTCTCCTTCTCCGAGGCACCATGCCAAGGAGAGGAGATGCACTGCTCTTTGAAAGCAGTCATGGCCCAGCCTTGCTCTGGAGAGCATGAAGCAGAAGAAAGGTTTCCTGGCTCTCCGCTTTGTTGAGACAGCACTGACTGCCAGTCTGCCAGGCAGTTTCCCAGGAGATGCTGTGAGAACAGGGTTGCATAAGTCACTTCAGTGATAACTCTGCTTGCCCTGCCCTGGACCACGCGGTTAAAACTGTGTCCTGTCTCCAGGCACAGCAAGGGTTAGGAGTCATTCCTTACCCTGGCAGGACAGTGGTCTCTTGGTTTGGGGTCTGTGATGAACCCCTGGAGAAGCAGTGGATGCCAAACGCCCCCAAGTCCTGCCCATGTTGCAGTCCCCGGTGGTGGCAGCAACAGGGAGATTTGTGTTGGATTTCCCTATGGAAGGGCACGCAAGCTGTCTCCTTGTCCTGGGTTTCAGTGCTCTTCAGCTCCTTACTGCATGCTTGGGACATACTGCCTGCTCTGGGCTAGCTCCCGTCGGAGATGGATGGGACAGTGGTCTGCATGGACCTTCAGCCTGGCCCAGATGGCTGCAAGAGCTGCTGCTTCTCTGCAACTGATGTCAAAAGACAGAAGGAGAAAGCAAGCATTGCACGAGCTATAAAAATCAAATCCAGGGGTTTTTTTTTTTGGTTCAGCGAAGTTCACCTACTATGATAAATATGTCTCGGAAGCTGGGAAACCAAACAGCAATAGTTCAAAGACATTTTTCCGGCGCTGCAAATCTAAAGCTGCTCATCACAGCACAGCCCTTGTCGGGCTGAGGGTAACAGGGATGGTGTCCTCGCTGCCCGCCGAGGGTATGAAAGCCAGGCGCTAATTCACAGGTCTTGAAGAATGTGCCAGTGGCATTTCGGCAGCTCTAATGCTCTGCAGCCTGTGAAGGCTGCACAGTAACTGAAAGGAAATATCTTTGTTTTTATTCACTTGGCTTTATTCCTAATTCACTCTTTGATGCCATCAGCCTGAGATAATACATTTTCAGAAATATGCTTGAAATTAAGGAAATGAGTCTGATTAAGTCCCTTAAACATACTTTGAGGGAGAAATGTACAACAATAGAGGTATTAAAGACCCTATTTTCAAGCAATTCTAATATGAGATCAAAACATCATCGTGCTGCTAGATGGCGAGGTCCATTAGCGGAGTGTGTACATTCTTCAGCTGAAGAGGATATCTCCTTCTCCAGGGAGGAAAGTTGCCAGAGAGCTTGAATCTGTCCTCAGCGCTGGGTGGGCAGCGAGAGGCAGATTCATTTCACAGTCCTCTTTCTTGCTGTCAAATAATAAATGCACGAGCACTTGTCCTTCCCCACTCGTACTCTGAGAGGTAAAAGTGATAGTTTCTCAAGAGTCCTGTGTTTGAGGTTTGCCTGCCTTTTTTAGCTCTGTTTAGATAGTTAATTTTACGTAGCTGTCCTGGGGTAGTTTACCTGTAAATAGCTTACCTACTACTGCATTTATGCTGTCTATTGGTGTGGGTGGAGCTCCCACAATTAACTGGAATGCATCCCAGGGAAGTTAGTGGCTTTGCAGGTACCTGCTGGGTGCCCTGGGCAATTTTTCCCTCTGCTACCAAACTCAACCCTCCTTCATAGTGTGGCAGCTTTTGCTCTGCTCTTATTACCTCCAGTGCTGATGTGCCCAAGGGCTTCAGCCTGACCCAGGGGCTGGACGTGACAAGCCCTGTGCAAGTCATCAGGAGACCAGTGTCCTTGGTGGAGATGATCCATCATTGAGCTTTTGGGTGCACGCTGCACGGCAGCATTAAGTAATAATGCAGTGGAGGTGTGAAAGCAGGTAAAGGCACTCATATCCCACCTTTCTGTGGGTATGATATGGGCTAGGCAAGTCTGACAGTCCTATTGACTGAAAGATTTCTGCATTATTTAAAATAAAGAGGGGAGTGGGGGGAAAAGGGACAAGTACCAACAAACAGGATGTGCCAAATAGCCGCACAGTGATTCAGTTATGGCTTTGTGGCAGCGGTGAGCCAGGAGAGGAGAGGGGATGGTAACTTCTGGGGAAGGAGTAGTCTTCAAAGGGTCCGAGAAAAAACCTGGAGATAGCCATGACCTCCTTTACTGCTTCTTGTGGCAGTTGTGGGGCTAGCAAGAGGAAAGGGAAAGCACGTTCATTCCATTTACTATGAAAAATGACTATTTAAGATCTTGTTCCAGCAAATGGAGCAATGAATTCCCCTTTCATTCTGACTGCTGCTGGAGGCATGTGACTTATTAGATATGCTGCTGTTGTAATGGAAATAACTAGCCAGGCTATTTTAAACCAAGAAGAACTGGATGTCTGGGGAAAGGGGAGAAAAAGGATTGGGTGGCACAAGAGAAAAGAGAGGCTTCATCTGTGACAATCTTGGGCACTTTGTAAAATTTGCTCTTTAAGCTGTTTCACAAGCTCTTCTGGCAGAGAAGTGATAATAAATTGTTTAACAACTCGGGTTTGCCAAAGTAGTTTAAGGAGCTTTCAAAGGAGACTTTTAAAGATTTGTGGCTTTCAACTGCATGTGAATCGCCTTCTTGAAGACTGAAACTGTAACTGCAGATGGCTAGCCACCATTTCATGGGTCACTATATACCTGTCGGTGCATTCACGAGCTCTGGCACTCAGTTCAAGAGTCAGATGTTCCTGTGCAGATCCCATGCCCGTGTCCAAGAGCCCAGGGTGACAGCAATGCCATTGCTGTTGCCAACCTACTGAACTAGAAAATCGCAGCTGGAAGAACCTGCAAGGAACTGAGGGGGAAAAAATAAAGGTAGGAGGAGGAATGTCATGTTCCATCCACAGCCAATTCCTTCTGCTCTGTGACTTGGGAAAGGCATGGAGCCTTATCTGCTTTCAGCTCCTCTTCTTATGGGGCTCTTTTTATTTGCCTAAGGATGTATGGGGATTAGAGAGAGTGGGCAGAGGGACTTCATCCCCTAAGCATGTAACACTCTTGCCAGGAAAGTCAAACAAACAGGGCCAGAGGTGTTCCACAGGAGGCCCCTGGCTGTCCCCGGGGAGGGCTTGGTGACACAGGGCTAGCAGAGGTGTGCTTGCAGTTTCTGGGGCCAGATGTGGCCAGCTGTGTGCCTGTGCACTGCAGAGGTGAGTCCCATTACCTCCTCTGGGCTAAGGCACATGTTTATACAGCCCTACCAGAAAAGGCAGGGTTGAACACGCTAATATTACACATTAAAGAGACTAAATAAATAAACAGTAGGTTTTGATTTATTTTCTCTGCTACTCGGGTATCTGAGTTTTGGCACAAGATAGATTCCATACACAAACACAATCTCCAGATAGGTTTTTGTCCTGGCTGATTTAGAAATCATGTGCAAAGGAGAAAAACTTTGTAAATGTTCTTAAAGCAAAATTATATTTATGCTGTTTACCACCGAAGCCTGTAAAATCCTTGGCCCCTGTCAGCTGGGTAATATACAACAGGTAACAAAGCCGGTCCCTGCCCTGATGGATTTACAGTTTAAGATGAGAGATAAGAATGGATACAGTCAGTCTGGGAAAGCACATAAAATGTGATTAGTCAGCCTGAGACTCACTAAATGCCGTACACCTAATGAGCATCGTCCAGCACATCCGTGCCTCTGCCTGGGAGAGTGCAGGGTTTGGCGGGGCAAAGCCAGACAGGGGAGACAGCACACACCCTCGGCACTGGGGAAAGGGTGCTGAGAGCGAGCGATTGAGAAATGTCACGTGTCAAAAATGTTCCAGCCATACGAAGTCGTAAAGGAACCGGTAAGTTTTACTTTGGGACCTTTACCCAGTTCAGGTGAAATATATATAACTATGAAATTGAAATAGCTGTGGGAAGCCTGTTAAGGAACTGCTCCTCCTGTCCTCATGCCCCAAGCTGCTTGCCTGCTCCCACATTACTGAGCAAAGTCTGGGGGAATTACACTGGTTGTGAATGGCCTTAGTATTTCCAGAAGTGGTGGCAGTGCTGGACTGTGTGCTCTGGCTCATTTCCTCCTCTTAACCAGTCTCAGGTGAACCAAACTGAGAAGGACTGTACCTGAACTTTCGCTTGTAATTCTTTTTCCCTTGTTTTTATCAGGTTGAACACTTGATGCTTTAAAAGGAGCTTATGCCATGCTTTCTAGGTGTGTTCTAGAGAAAGAACTTGTGGTGTCCTGTGACCTGTCTCTTCTCTAGAGAAGCTGCAGCTGGAGAGGAAGCTGCGGGAGAGCTGAGCTTGCTGGGCACCTCCAGCAGTACCAACCAGAGTGACGCTGAGAGAGCTGGAAAGCAGCTGAGAAACAGCTTTAGGAGACGGGTGGAGGGAACGTGCCAACCAGAAAATTTATCTTTGAATTAATAAAAGCCTGCATGGTTTGAGGTTTGTGAAGCAATAAACGACTTCAAATTTCCCAGTGATTGAAAAAGAAAAGCAATTAGGTGTAAGGGAAACTTTCTAGTGGGGATAAAGATAATACATTAGAATATGCGATGAGTTGAAATTATGATGAAGAACACAGAAATGCATGTATCAAAGCAAATCTTTTTACTCCTATTACGAATAGGGAACAACAGAATAAGAGCTTCTGTTTAATAGCACTAATAACTTCATAATATTTTTCCTTTGAGTCATATGCTAGGCTCATTTTACCAATCAGTGCTTAGTTAAAAAAAAAAATAATCTTGTCTTTGGCTTCTCCTCATCACAGTCATGTTTCTGGATCTGTATAGATGTCTGCTACTTCTGCGTAGGTGTTTTGCCTCTATTTTTCTCTTTGTATCAATATCCAGGCAGAACAGTACCCGTCTCAATCTCCCTGCCTTCATATGACTCTATTGAGGACACTGCTGCTAACTTTGCAAGGCTAAAAGCAGTTACAAGCAAGAGTGAGCCTGAGGAAATACTTCAGCACGATCTGAATGGAAATTGGGGGAGTTCTTCACCAATGTGTTATTAGATGACTAAAACGCTCACGATTTCAGTGTCACCAAAGGAAACTTTTCTGGTTTTAAAATGAAACAAAACATCCTGCTCAAAAGGGGAAGTATAGGCAACTGTAAAGAATTATAGGTAGGTGGAAATTGGGCAAGCTGATAGCAATGGGTAAATCAACAGTTTGGAAACAGGGGTAATGAACTGGGAAAATTCAGTGAAAATATATACGACTGATCACGACCCTTTCCTTGAGGTACAAGGAAACCAGTGATTTAGGTTGGATATTAGACAAAGACAATAGCACTTCAGTGAGAAAAAAAAGAGCTGAAATTATTCAGTGAATGTTTCTGTTCTTCATCTGGAAAATGGACAGGATTATGTCCCCAGATTTAACAGAGGTATTTTTGTCTTCCACATATAACCAGAGTGAATGAAAACCACTGGTTAATACCCATCTTTAAAACTAGGGCTGGAAAACTTGCACACAAAACTATCATCTTTAAAATCTCCTGAGAAGCTCATCAAACCCTTAGACAGACTTCTCAGCCAGTGCTGCATCACTGAATTCCCAGAGGACCAGGGAAAGTAATGGTTGAGTCACTACATAAAAACCAGTAACTGCTGTCTCCCGGGTACGCAGGAACGGCAGCTTGGCTGGGCTGACCCCAGCCTTTGGCAGAAGTGGGAAGGAGGTCAATGAAGGATGCAGTCAACACGGAATTAAGCTGTGACAGTACTCAAGTTAACACATTAACGGCAAGTAGATGGTTTTAATTTTTTTTTTTTTAATTTTTCTTTGAGTAGTGGAAGGCAACCGTCCTGATTTGAGTCAGCGCAGCTCAGTGTTATACTTGACCTGTGGGCGGTTGCCGAAAAGGGCAGTTTTGTTTCTCCTTTTCTTGTCCTCTCATTCCCTTAAAATAGTGATCTCGTGCCTGCCCAGTGAATCATTGGGTCAACAGAAAATTCTGCCTTTTCTTTTCTTTTTATTACTGGCAGTTTTCTGCTGGTTCCCCGTGCTGGGCTGACTCACCCTGGGGCTCTGGGGTCACTGGGATGCCGAGAGCGCTGCCAGGGCCATGGGATGCTCTGCCAGACGGTTGCAGCCCCTGTGCAGTCCCTGCTGGGGTTGCAAGCCATGAGGGGTAAGTCAACAGCTCCCTTAATCTGCAAGGGAGCACAACTATTGGGAAAAAAAATAGTACTACGTGAAAATAAATATAGACCCTGTTGTGGTTTACAGATGCCCAAACGGTTTGCAGCGAGCTTCAAAATCTTTAATTGAGGCATCTAAAAACTTAACCTGTCATCTACCTGAGGGTATGTTCAGTGAATTCACACAGGTGTCTTTTTTTGGCCTTGCAATATTGATTATCTTTCTGTGTTACCTGGAAGTAGTGAAAATGATGGGGATCTGGGGGGAGTCCCTCGGAGCATGGTGCTCTCTGGGGCATGCAGTGGGACGCTCATCTCTTAGGGGGGTTTCTATAAGGCCTTCCCCACCCTCCCCATCACAGTGTAGCATACAGTGGGGTGATATACAGTGACAGAGCAGCAGCCTGCTCCCCTGGGTGCTGCAGTTGAGTATCAAGCCCACCGTGGTGTGAATGCCTGTCCTGCATGGGGTCAGTTCCTCCAGCAGAGGCTTCAGGTCCTGGCCAGGTACCCCCTGTGGTGCTGCTCCCCATCCCGCAGCAACTGAGGATGGGAGTTGATCGAGGAGCTGGTCCTGACCTCATGGGGATCTCTACCCCGTGGCTTTCAGGGTAATGTCCAGCCCCAGCGCCTGCAGGACACCCTGCAACCAGCACTTGTGGCCAGGGACGCCCTGAGCCTCCGCTCCTGCCCTGGAGTGAGGTCCAGCGCTCAATGCCACCCCTGGTCAGACCCTTGGCTCCACCTGTGGGTGCCCAGGGCCCCCACCCTGCCCAAACCAGCCCCCAGAGACCCCTGTGCTGCCCCCCAGCCATGTCCCCCCCCAGCCATGTCCCCCCACAGCTGTGTTCCCCATAGCCATGTCTACCCTCAGCCATGTCCCCCT
>NW_015090872.1:7875823-7896871 GCF_001431845.1 Calidris pugnax | reverse complement strand
GGGGCTGGCTGCCGCTCATCCATTTTTCAGCAGATGAGTCAGTGTGTTGTGCTGCTGCTGACAAAGGTTATAGAGCCCTCTTCTATCAGCGGTCCCCCCCCCGCCACTGCTCCGTTCCTCCCAAAGAGGGACTGGTTTGTGTTTGCTCAGGGATAAGCTACAACTAAGTGAATTAAGCACTGAGAATTGTAACAGAATTGTTTTATTGACACTTAGGGTAAAGAGGAAGAGCTTCAGTCTCTACAGTGTTGTTTCTAAAAGCTCGCTCCTGCCACTACTGCTCCAGCTTGCAGGCCGGGGTCTGTGTGTCCCTGCAGGTGCTGTGGTTGGAGGAGCCTTTTGAAGCCCTGCAAGAAGCTGTTGTCTCCCTCAGCTGAGATAGTGTAGCCTCCAGTGATGGGAGATGGTTAACTCCAAACTGTTCTAACATGAGCACTGATAGTTGTCTCTCCACACTGACTGCTTCCTCTTCATCTGAGCTTGCTGAGAATTTAGTTCCAGTTTTAGAACTCATTAACGTGTTTTCTTTGCTGTATGCACTCACTAGAACTGTATGGTGGCTTCTTAGCTAGGGCAATTAAGCTCAAGTTTCATTTAGCCTATTCATTCCTCTGACTGTATTTTTTTTTATTGTAGGTGACTCAGCCGTTGTATGTATGAGATTTGTCCACACACTGGCTCTTCAGACAGGTTAGCTATATTCTTCTGCCATCACTTTCATCATATCTGAACGAATGGCTTCTTTTACCTTTTATTAAAGTAAAACTGGCTTTTGTACAACATTATTATCTCCTGTAGAATACTGATGTTCTTGAACCTGTGGAGAAACAGCTTTTGTTGGCATCATTTAAATATACTCTATGGTATGAGTCAGGCCCTCATAAACTTAATGTCCATGTAGCAGTGTCATTGGTGACAGCAATAGATCTTGACTGCATTTGCACTGAGGAAATGTTTGTCTTAGTAGGTAGCATGACAGTAGGAGCCCCATACTGCTAGTTTTGTTAGCTACTTTTTCTTAATGGCTAATCACAAATACAACTTTAGGAAGTTTAAAGAAGATGTACTGTGTAAACTTTAAACTGTGTAATTGACTTGGAAATTGACTTAACTCTCCTGACGTCTAAGAAGTGTATTGATACAGTGGCTTGGTGAACTAAAACTGATGTATATTGTTGGTGTAGTCCCCTGCAAGGAAGGACACTGCCTTCTGGCAGGATGGAACGTTCCAGTGCGAGCGCCTAGGTCAGCTAGGAAAGACTGATGTGCTCCTAAGTACTCAGCTTTTAAAGTGTTTCAGAAAATGGATAAGAACGGTCTTGTTAACTCTGGTTTTGGTCAAGCTGACTGACTGTGCCACAAGGAGGAGGAAGCAGTGAAAGGAGTCTGAGCAGTTCTGCAGACTTTGTATCCAGGCTGCTGCCTTCCTCAACATCTCCATGAGCTGTTCTAGGTGCTCCTTCTGGTCTCCTCCAGTGGTGCTGTTTAGACTTCTGGCCCAGTATGCTCTCACCCCTTAATTTTTTTGTTAGTTGTCTTCTAGAATCAAGTGTCTGTTCCTAGATTATTATTAATTTTTTTTATTCATCTCTTTGTCCTCTAGGAAGGGCGTGATGGCTCGGGTGGGCACTAATTCATCCCTAACCTGAAAAGAGAGGGATGGAAGGTCCTAGCTGCCTGCTCAGGCAGCATGTGATTCCTGGCAGGGGAGTGTGGGGGCTGCCTAGCAGGGAGGGAAGTTGCATCATGATGGCTGAGTATGATTGAGAAACTTTGTGATTCAGTCCTCTTCTGCTCGTGTGCCATGTGACAGGCATGGTGCATCAGACAATCTGTTTTGCTGTGGTCCTAATAAATTATTTTTAAAAAGAAATAATAATTAAGAAAAGCTGTGTTGACCTGGAGCCTATGGATTAATTTTTTTTGTTTGCTTTGAGGAGATAGTATTCTCACTGTCTTCTGTGTGGGGTATAAATCGGTCAACAACATGCAGATTTTCAGTAGTATGGAGACAAACTGTGTTTATTCCTTGGGAGAATTTTTATTGTTAAAGCCAAGTCCAAGTGGGTTGCCCAGGTCGTAGAAGAAATCTGTACTAGAACTGGGGGCTGACATGGAAAGGCTAGGTTTCCATCAAGGATCTTAACCATTATACCTTTGTTCCTTTTTCTGGAAACCTTCAGATACTGTTTGCTTTACTTCTGTAAAATACCAACAGTGGATTACTCTGATTTAGCTTGTCCAAGGTCTGTTGTAGGAATTACTGCTTCTGGTGTGAAAAATGTCTTGAGTTGAGTGGGACCAGGTGGAACTTGATGGTAGCTGTCATGGAGGGAAGAGGTTGCGTTCCTTTAATATTTTGTGAAACCAAGTCCTTTAGTTAATTATTCTAAAACTGTGGGTTTTGGAAATTTCCTTAGGTTATGTTTTCTTAATGCTCAACCAGTATCAGCGTAATGTGAAAATGTATGCTTCTTCAGTGTACATTTAGACTCACTTTTTGAATAGCTTAACGACTTGCATTGGAGAACTGAGTGTGTATGTAAGTGTATGCTTTTTTGGGCAGGGCTTACTGGTCTCCACAGTATGGCATCCAGTATGGCTACATCTGCTTTGGGTCAGTATGCATGGTATTGTGCAAAGTAGTAGATTTCGTGTTCTTTCAGCGGTGAAAAAAATCCCACCATTCTGATTATTGCTTGGATCTGGTTATGTTTGGCATGAGAGAGTTCATACAAAACAAATCCTAGTTCAAAAATCCTCATTTCCCAATTAGACATTAAAAATAAATAACAGTAATGCTAAAATGTGTCCCTTTCACTGTTACACAATGAGCTAAAAATAGTTTTCATTCATAAAAAAAGCAACTTCCTTTATTAAATAATCTGCTTAGCAGAGAACAAAAGTTCAGTTTGTAGTAAACTGTAGTTGTATTGTAACCTCAAGTCTGACACCTTTATTCCCAATTGAAATAAAATTTAATATTTGGTAGCTGAAAGGCAGACTTAAATAAAAAAAAGGATAGATAGTTCACAGTTACTGTTCAGGAGTTAAGGATGTGGTCTGCACAAGAATCTAAGTGCTGTATGTTGCGGCTCCTTTTCTAAAATGTGTAACTTCAGCACCATGTGCCTGGAGCTCTGTGCATGGGCTGGGATCGGGAAGGGGTCTCCATGGCCATGGAGTCTAGTTGTGTGCCCTGAAGTAGTGCAATGTCAGTTGTGTTTGTAATCCTGTCAGTCCTACCAGAATTAGCTGCATTTTGCATTCGTTCTGGTTTTTCCCTTTGAAAGAATTTAGCTCTTTTTTTTGTCGTTCAAGTTTATTAGAATTGTGGCATTGCATTGTTCATTTCGAAGCAGCTCTTTGGAAGAGGACCAGGTACTGGAAATAGTGGCAAGTCCATTACTTCTTTAGTTGGATTGAGATTTTATGTGGTATTTAAGACCAAAAGACCCATCCTTCAAAATCAAAATGCCCAACTCTTTCTTTTTTGACCTTTATCAAAGTTATGTGGTGGTGACATTTTCAGTTTAGAGGGTACATGCAGTAACAAAAATGGCAACTCCTTTAGATTTTATTCCAGCTAGAGGTTGTCAAAATGAAAGGTGATAAATGGCAATGGTTATGAAATCAGAGCTTGTGATCCTTATAAAGGATAGGACAACATAGGATAGAACAGCAAAATGGGGAGGTTTTGAGAAATAGATAAAGTAGTAAGTCCAACTTGTATTGCAAGTTTTTGCTGACTTTGGATGCAGGGAAAAAATATGTAGAGCTTAAAAGTCACATTATGATGAACATGTATAAAAGAATAGTGGAAGCAGGTATTGGAAAGGCCAAAGTGCAAATGGAATTGCAACTTGCAAGGTTCCTGTAGAAATAGGTTAATAGCAGGGAGGAGATTGGGAAATGTCTGACTTGATTCAGTGAAGAACATACATATCTGCAGAAGATTTAAAATGCTCAGTGTCGATTTTGCTTGCCTTCTCTAACATGGTGTTGTGCAAGTGCTTAATGTTATTAATACTTGTGATAAGATAGTATTTTACATTAGAGTGTACTTCCACTAGATGTTCATGTGTCAGCTGGCCCTGACAAGCTTCACTGTGCTATTCTCAAAACAGCCAAATTATTATCTAGAAATACTCAGAAGTACTAGAAGACTGGCAAAGGATGAGTTTTTAGAGAGTTATAATGGAAGAGAGCTGAAGAAGAGGAGTTGAAGCCTGACAGGTCACTTTATCTCAGTTTTTTCCATCAGTTGAGATTAATAAGCAAACATTCTATTTTCAAGTGCTTGGAAGATAACTACGAGAAGAATAACAGCATGAACTTATTTGTGGGAAAACTAATTGTGTCCAAATTGCGACCTTTTTACTGCAGAGCAGAATGCTTTGTGCCTATTCCAGGAGCAGTGGAGGTCTTGTCTCCTGATTGATTGATTTATTTATTTAATAAGGTTTTCTGTGTTTTAATGGCCTCCTAAGTAGATGGAGACATGATCTGGGGAAAGTAGTCTAGGAAACGTGCAAAATTGGGTAGATGATCCTATTCAGGCAACAGTAATTAATGATTCGGTGTTGAAATGAAAGGTTATGTTGAAGGGTTCTGTTCTGGGTATGGTTGCCTTTAATGAAAGCATCAGTCAACAGGGTGATTAAATGTGCTTATTAAATTCTCAGGGACTATATGTTGGAGGACATTATGAGAGTTCAGAATGACCTGAAAAGTAAATTGACATTCAGTAGGGACAGATGCAGAGTGCTGCACTTAGGCAGGAATTATCAGCTGTGTGAATGCAGGGTGAGGAATAACTGGTTAGGTACTAGAAAAAGGACCTGGGGGTGTACTGGATCACAAGCTGAACATGAGTCAGTGTCATGCTGTTTGCAGAAAAGGCAAATATCTTACTGGGATGTTTAAACGGGAGCATTGTCTGTGAGATGTAAAGTTTAAATCCATCGGCTTTATCTGCTGTCGGTATACTTTCAATGTGCAGACAGCATCTGGTTTGGGTGCCAAAATTCGAGAAGAATTTGGACCACTTGGAAGGAGTTCAGAGGAGAGAAATGCAAATGATCAGAGTTTGAGGAAACAACTTCGTAAAGATGGAAGAAAATCCGAGTTATTTTGGCAAGAGATGAGGAGGTTAAAGGGAATGTAAGACATTTCAAATATTTAAAAGACTTTTAAGAAAGAAATGCTATTTTCAGTGACCGTGATGGGCAGGTTGAGATGGGATTAAGTTTCATTAAGGAAAACACCAATTAAGCTTTTAACTTTCTCCAAGGAAAAATGGCACTTTAAGAAGTCCTTTATTAGTGGCTATTAAGAACAAATTCTTGTATTGAGAAAGACAAGAATAGTTGGTTTAGGTTGGGGAATAGGCTGGATTCTGCATTGATGTCCCCTTCATTCCATTTTATAGGATTCTAATTCTAGGTTGTGTCAAGTTTGAGCCAAGGAGGAGGCAATAGTGAGGATTCTTTTTGTTCTTTGTGTGGTCATATCATGTGAGTTTAGACCTTGCACAGGTTCGAATCACTGGGTTGTGGTGCTTCTATCACTTTAGAAACATACAGTGTTTTGGATGTTATTCTTCTCTGGGATGTTGCCTCTTGCAGGTGGAACAACTTTTATTGTGCTGTGGGGAAGTTCTAAACCTCCGTAGTGGAGGTACTACAGCATGGCAAGGGCTGTGTGTCTAACTTCAGTGCAGCTGAGCATGGAGGAAACTACTGTTTCAGTAGTCTTAGTAGCTTCAGATTACTTCTTTAGACTCAATTGGTAATCCTAATGCTTCTGATCCATACTTAGAAAGGTCCACCTTTGGCTTTGAAGATCTTTTTGAAGGACACAGGCTTGGGTATATTCATGAGTACAGGGAGTGTGAGGACGGACAGATGTCAAAGTGGCAAGTCCAACTGCGAGTATAGCTCTGCTATTTTATGTATCATTATTTTCATGCACTCTTATAATTGCTTTGTTTTCCTGCAGTAGACTGCATGATAAAATGAAGGATCCAACCATTCCTTCTATTTCAGTGATTGGTTTGTAAGGTAACTGGAATGTGTGGAAACATTTGAATTAATCCTGTGCATTTTGCTGTCATTCCGTATCTCCAAATCAATGAAGAAAAGCACAGTAACCCTTGTGAACTCTGGCCTTCAGATCTGCCACAGCATTTAACGTCAACAATAGCAAGAGCTTATCTTCAGGAGGACACGTTTAATGCAGTAGTAGATATCAGGAGTTGAAAGTTCAGTGATGTAGATAAGAGTTGACCTCCAATATGGAGATTATACGATGCGTTGGCAGTTGTGCTGCATTACCTGCCTGAATTTACCTTCACCCCATAATAGTGTTTATTGAACTGTGCAACTTTTGAGTATAGATGAATTTCCTGAAAAGTCCTTTTACTGTTGAAGGATTTTTTTTTTTTTTCTCTGAGCAGAAGGCTGGTTTTTCTTATCTCTCTCTCAAACAGAGGAACTTTTTTTATTTTAGAGGAGTAGAGGAATCTTAACATATTGGCGATTGGCGCTAAGTTGTGAAGGCTTGATCCAAAGCCCAGTGAATTCAAAGGGTTGCTCCATTGGCTTGAGCAGTCTTTGGCTGAGGGTGCTGCTGTCTAAAACCAGTGCTTCTGTCGCTATAGCAGTACTCCAGATCTGACAAGCCAGCAAAAAGTTCTTTTCAGACCAAGTGGTAATTCAAACAGGAACATAAAAGGGCTGTCAAATGTGCAGTCTTGCAGAGTGCATTCTTTGGATTAACCCTATCTTCAGTTGGTCCATTTGGCGAGGACCAAAAAAAAGTTAAGTATTGTTTCAAGAGAGGGTCTTGACATTAGCATCTTAGCCATGCTTTATTGCTAGAGCCAATCTACTGAGCCTTGATACTGGCAATACTGAAGACCTGTGGTGTGAAAAGGAGTAATGGTATTGACTCCAGTTTGGACAGCCAGACTTTAAATGCCAACAGTGTATGGATGAAACATGGTTTCTGCCTATTTGTCATTCTGTACAATTGTACTGCTGTGATGGTTATCTAGTGCTTGGGTGAGATCAGCCTGTGGTGCAGGGCAGATGTCTGGAGCAGATGTAATGTGTCGAGTGAACAGAAGCACTTGGAAAAACCCTGTTGTGCCATCTCAGGTTGAAAGTGTACTTGTGCTCCTGACTTCCTGAGTTTCGTTAGCTCATCTACATATTTTTTGTTTGTTTGAAATATTAATTGCATTTTCTTATGACCATGTCTTTTTCTAGCAGAAATAGCTTTACCATAGTAATAAACAGGCAAAAATGGTTCACCACACAAACTGTATGCCTTTTGTAGGGGGAGAGCACATTGAGTCTTGTCAGCTTGATTGTGTCCTTACTCCATAGCACACAAATGCAGGTACCCTCATAGCACTGTTTCCTCTGCCACCCTTTCCTTTATCCAGCAACACTCCTTCCCCAGAGGGACAGCTTTGGTCAGTAGTGGGACTCTTGGCATAGTTGCATCCTGAGCATGCGTTATGAAGGATTTTTTTGTGCCTCAAGCTGGTACTGGTTTGCTAGTAGTATTTGTAACACCAGTTCTTACCCTATGTTCCTTTCAGTGGTGATTATCCGGTGTGTTTAATTGCTGCTGTCTCTTTGCTCAACATTGCTGGTCTGCGTGTCTTGCATTGGTGGAATGGATCATAGGAGTGTTTTGCTCATGTTCCAGTGCAAGTAATTTGGATTTGCCTAGTCTGCATCTTGCATGTGGAACAGACGTAGAGTGCCTCCACTTCTTCTGCTTGCTGTTATCCTCCTATAGCATAAATGTCTGGGAAGCTATAGAATATTAAATGCCGTTACGGTCCAGCTGAAGTCAAGTAATACTTGTTATATGTAACTTTGGTAGGTGTGCGGTAAGAGAACTTATGTAGGCTATAGTCAGACAGTAATTGTGCTGGTTGATTAGCCACTATCAACAGAAGCTGTATTAAGTTGTGAATATTTTGATGTGTACCCTGAGAAGATACTTTCTGTTGACTTATTGCTAAATTGGAGTAGTTTCACCTTCTGTAAAGCTCATTTTCCTTGGAGACTAATTTTTGATATTGTGGACATTGAATTATACCTGGGCAGCTGAGTTCATGGGGCACTATTTTGTGGTGAATCATCTGCTTAGTGTTTCACTGTATCCTCCCATCTTATCTTTGCTAGATTCCTGAAGTGTGTGTTTTATATCTATGCTTTCCTCAATCAGGGAATATCCTTATTCCTTGGATGCTAGTTTTGATTTTCACTAAGTTAATATTTCTTAATTTTGAAAGTGTGGTGTATCTATTAAAAACAGCAATGAAAATGGGCTTGAGAGCTGTAACATCATCTTGAAAGTTAGTAAAAATACAGTAATTTGTGGCTGATTTCCTTCTTAATGTTCCATAGAAATAAGGTAATGCTCAGACCTTTAGTCTTTTTCAAAACTTTTTTGATTGTTTTGCTTTCATTCAGATAAAGTCATTGCTTGTGAATTTCCTTTCTGGAGTGCTGTAGCCAAGGAGAAACCGAAGTGCATATTCATACAGTGAGTTACGACAGTGTTTAAGTTGGGTATTTCCTTAGTTCTTTTGTTCTACCTTGATAAACAAAGCATTTTTAATAACTCTGCAAGGTGGTTGGTATGTTTGCAGGTAAGACGGGAGTTAAGTTAATGTCTGTCAGTAAGTTGCACGTGTGGATTTCTAACTGTATTAATCACACTGGTTTGCTAGGTGTCTGGGATAAAGCCTTCTGTGTCTGGAATTGGGCTACTCTGCTGTGGTTTCTGTAAGGAGCATACAAATTTGAGGACTTTGCAGAGCCTCTGTGAGGGTTTCTGTTTATTCATAAGTCTTACGATCCCATTGAAGCTTCAGGGTTAGGTGTCAATTTTGACAGAGCTGTCCTGTGGTTACTTTAATGTGAATTGTGAACATTCTTTGTGTAGAAAGCCAGGTTAAAAAGCTACCGCTTGCTTTGTGTTTGTAAATGTTTTCAGATATATTCTGTGTTCTACCCTTAATCCCTTTACTGTGGGGTTTGAAGTGTAAGACAGGCTGGGGATTTGGATGCTGAAGTACCATCTGGAATAGAAGAGTTAGCTTCATCCTGTAAACCAGAAATCCAGAAAGATTCATGCTCCTCAGAAATGGCATGTGGGGATGAATAGTCCTGGTGCGAGCTTTTTGTTTTCTACAAATGTTTCAGGGATCTGGGACTTGACGATGAGGAATTCACTGCCTATGTAATTGCCAGTTTAATTCTTTGATGACTTATGAAAAGCCATTAAAATGTTTGTTTTAAATCTCTCATCTTGCAAGCCACCATTGTTTGAATGTTTGTTCATGAAAATGTACCTGGTGTATGGCGAGTGGAATCGCAGCCTCGCAGGATGGTTGAGGTTGGGAGAGCCCTCTGGAGGTCATCTTGTCCATACCCCTGCTCAAGCAGTGCCACCTGGAGCCAGTTGCCCGGAACCAGGTCCACATGTAATATATGTAATGGTATTTAATGCTTCTATTCCACAGGTTATTTTTTTTTTCAAACATCAGCACTTAATGTAACCAGCAGGTGCTTCTAGGAACATGTGATTTCTCTTCCACTTGCCTGTAAAGACTGAGTATGTATGAGAGAAAACAGAGACTTCTGCTCTTGAAAAATGGTTTTTAACTGATCTTAATTAGCTATTTGTGTAGTGTACTATTTTCTAATTTATTTGTAGCATTACTGTGTTACTGGCCATGTGGAAATTCTTATGGGGGACGAGACGTAGTAAGAAAGATACATACCAGAACTGAGAAGTGCTGACAAGGATAAGAGGTATAAAATGACCTCTGTAAGGGATGCTGTTGGTCATTTCTGCATGGCCAGCAGGGGACTGAAGGGTGGGGGATAAAACGGTTTATAAAAGAATCACATGTGAGTGGGAGGGAGTAAATAAAGCAGGACTTCACTGCCCCTTCAAGTAGAAGAATTGAGAGGCTTCAGCTGAAACTAGTAGATGGAGGGTGAAGATAAGGGGGGGAAGAAAGTCCTTCCCCAGGAACTCTGGAATTCTTTGCAGGATGTTGGCAAGCTTAAAATGTCCCCCAAAATAATAATAATAATAATAATAGAAATCCACTGTGAGTTAAATAGTGTTAAATAACAAAACCTTTGAACTGCAAGTCACTGGGGTCAGAGAGAGTCTGCTGGGAAGTATTATACAACTCTACTCATGATGTCTCCTTGACTGCTGCTCATCAGGATGCTGGGCTAAATTTATATTTGATCTGACCTTTTTGGGGACTGTTTTTCTGTAGCTCTATTAGCCTTCAGCCAGGCTTTCTCTTCTTCAATCACTTTCATTCAAAGGGTATAGTGTAAAAGCTACTTAATGCATTTAATGTATGTGGAGGATGATGGCAGTCCTTAACGGTGCTTTAGAAAGCTGACCTCTGTTTTCACCTAACATTTAAGAAAAAACAAAGCTGATGTGGAAATCTGACCAGAGCATCTGGACCAAAGGTATCTAAGAAGAGGCTATTTCTGAATATTGGGCTAGACAGTGGTGGTATACCAGTTATTGAGGTCAAGACTTGAGGAAAGAGTGCTCCTTGATATGTTTAATGTACTTACTTAACGACATGCCAGTCTTGGTTTTAAGAAAACCAACTTTCCTCTCAACAGCAAAGAAGGCAGATGCAGTCACTGCAGTTACATCTCTTACTACCACCATAAAAAAAGTTTATAGGCTAGGAAAGAAAAAACTAATTCTAAAAATGGTAGCTCATGTTGTACGCATTGCGCTAGACATGATATGGTAAAGGAGAATTTCTCCTTCTAGGCAAATTTACAGGATAACTATAAATGCAGTGATAGCCAAAAGCTAATGCTTGCTGGAAGAAGCAAGCCTGAAGACCTTTCCTGACCCATCAGCGCTGAGAAGATTGCAGCAGTCGAAGGGAGATCACATGTCAGATTTTTGCAGAGTCTATTGCTGTTCTGCTGAAGTTGTCTTCCACTGCTGATGCTGTGCAAATCACTCCCAAGAGCTACACAAGTGCTGTGAGGTATCATTTGGGCTGAGCTATTTCAGGAGATGATGAAATGTATTGTAGCAGGCTGCTGCGAGTTCATTTAATTTCATGGACTGTAGAAGTCCTTCTCTGAGGGATAACTGTTTACTAAATTACTGAAGCTCTTCTGGGTTTGTAGGCCTGTTCTGAATGATTGGGACATAGTAGCTAGATGGATGGGGGCCAAGGTTTACATTACAGGCGTGGAGGCATTGAGTTAAATGCTACCATCCTGAACGTCTGTTCTCTTTTTGGCTTTGTCAAACTTCTGTTCATGGCCATGGAAAGTGGAAATTTTCCCTTGGTTTTCTCATCTTGCCTCATATGGTAGTTGTGAGAGTAAATGAATCCTTTTCAGGGGCTAAGCTGTCAGGTTGTATAAATTCCTGTGCTTAAGAAAATCTCCTTCTACAACAGTCTCATCTCTGGAACTTGTTTGCAGACTTTTGTTACTTACTTCAGTTAACAGAATTTGATCAAGGCAAATAAATTGTCCTGCTTGACATCTTGAATTGTGCTTAATTCTTTGATACAACCTCTTAATTTCAATTTTTAGTGGTGTTATATGGTATTTAGAGTTTTAACAATTTCTGCCGTGCATAGCATTACTATTGATTGATGGGGAGATTGCACACAAGAAGAGCTCTTTCCTTGAAGTGTTTCTGATCTCAGTGAAGCGAATGTGCCACATACTTAAGGCTTTGTATCAATTTATTATGATTGCTTAAAAAAATTATACTTTCAGTAAACATTAGAAACCCCAGGTTTAAGTGCTGAGTCTACTTGCATGTATAGACCTTCTTACAGAGCAGATTTTTAGAAGTGAGTAAAATTTGGTGCTATTTCTGTTAATCTGGAAGATACTTGATGTGTGTGCATTTAGCAGTCATAGTTGAACTTTAAGAATCTTTAAGTTCTTTCTTCATCACAACTTCAGAAAAGCGTGAATAAATACCGCTGCTTTGTCTCAGAATGCTGGGCTTAAAGCAACGAAAGGTCCTAAGTCATACTTACAATGAGAAAAAAAAGAAAGATGCTTAAGCAGATTGCTTGCTTATGATGAGTATGACTGGTTCTCTCTAGTCATAGCTGTATGCCAGCTATATGTGCTTTTGAGGAAACAAAAGTTCAATGTCTAAACTTTAGAGGAAAGCTCATCTCTTGTGATTAGTCTGGTTGTGCTGATGATCTCCTTGTAGGTGAACAGAAATTAGATTCAAATGTTCTTGTGTTAACCTCAAAAATATTTTCCAAGAATTTAGAGGAAGAGGAAAAAAAGTCATTGCCTCCTTTCACTGAGCATCCATACTACAAAAGCAAATATATCCCAGGAAGCAGATACTCTACATCACACAATAAGGCTGCAGCCACACAGGAAAGGTTGGGCTCTTGGCACAGCCCCTGAGGGGAAATGCTTCCTTGAAAGGACCCATTGTTGCTGGATCTGGGTCTTCAGACTCCCAGTTCTCCCCTAGAGTACTTGCGGTTCTCTTGGTGCTGGTATGGGGCATCTTTGCCATCTCCATTATCTAACCGTAATAGTCCTGGTTATTTAATCAAATAGAAGGACTGAGTAAAGTTCTATACCCCATGTGAGAAAGGAACGTCTTCTTGGAAGCAGCTTTGGTGCTCAGCTATTGAAAATTCACGCTGGGTGTAATGGCGCTGTGCCTTACCCAAGGTACTTGAAACAGTTTAGCTTTCTCTTCCAAGAATAAATAAAACATTTCATTGTCCCTGTTGTCAAAGTCTGTGAATTCTAACCCAAATGTCTGGTATACTCTTCCAAGAGAGGAAAGAAACAATAAGCATCTAAAATGAATGTATACTTTATTGGATTCCCTTACTGTGGGACAGGTCTTCTTTCCCTCATGGCAGTGAGGTAGGAGATCCAGAAAACTAAAAAGGAAACAAGGAACAACTGTGTGGCTGAGAGAGAGGGAACGAGCTTTGGGCAATTTTGACTTTTGGTGCTTGATTTATCAGTTGAAAATCTTCATTAATGTAAATAGCTGCTGCTTGAAGTAAGATAAATGAGATTCTGGGAAGGTGAGGTGCTGAAGTGCTTGATTGACTAGTTGTCCTTGATATGACAGACTGCTTTCCTGAATTCTCTTCTAACATGTCTTGCAACTTGTGTATGTGCAGTTACATTAATAACAAATTTTTAAGTGGTCTGAAAATAATCATCTAAAGACCAGTCAGAAAGTAAGTTTTGAGTATAGTATTGACTATAGTATTTTGTTATCATGATGAATTGTGATACTGAGTTTATTGTTAAATGTAGAATTATCTTTCCCTAATGTAGCATGTTTTCTACTATAAACATTGCAATTGCTATTACAGCCTGCAAAAAATATACTTTACAAAGAATACACTCTACAAATGTAAATACAATTTTGGTTTGGTGATTGTTGGATACAATGGTCTTCCTTAAGCCTAAACACAGAAACAAAAGCTTGTATTATAACAGAAAGCCTAAGATGGGAAGTGATAAAATAGGTATTGAGTGGAGGGCTTTGTTAAAATTTAGCTCGTGTACTTGTAAAATTTCCATGTATTCATTAAACTATTATGTCATTCTTATTGTTAGAGCTTGGTGAGTTGACTAAAGTGTTAAGCTTTGTTTGTAGTACAAATTATAACCTTAACTCCTTTCAAAATGTGGCTGGAGAATTTTTGATCTTCCATAGTTCTTTTAGCTTGTATGTCTTATCCACATAATATACAATAAAGGTTTGGGTAACTTTGTATTTAAGGGTTTGGCCACAAGCTACTGGAGAACTGTAAATTGCGTTGGCTTCCATTCATCTAAGGTGCGTTTCTCAGTTTGAGGGTGCCTCTCAAGGAGAGTTGTCTTTTGTGTTTGTAATGTGGATGACAAATTTGTAAAAATATCAATATTTCAAAATAATACTGAAAGCTGTACAGATAAATTTGAATTACACGCGTAAGCTCATCCTAGTGTACGTTGAAGTAAAACGTGGTAACCTTGTTTTTTTTAATGCTCACAAAAATGTGATATCCCCAGATTTTTGGCTAAGTTGTGTATCAGGTGATCTGTTTCAGTTTTGAAGTGGTATTTCAGTGAGAAGGCTTTTGTGTTTTGGGGGCAGGCAAAGACTGGTGCCAGGTGATGTGAGAGGTCTCTGGTGTGGTGCTGCAGCTTGGATGTACGGATCCCTTGAGTCCAGGGTGTAGTGTAATCCCATCTGCCACAAACCATGGCTCTGGTCCTAGATGGAAGTGGACTTAATGGTCCTAGATGGAAGACAACTTAAGTGGAAGTTGTCACTGCAGCAGTGGTCCACATCAGAGAAGCAAAAATGCCGAGTTCAGGCACACCTGTGTACAGAAGCTCCTTGAAGACTGTGAGAATCTATAAAAAGAAACTTTGGAAACCCTTTCCTTTGAGGAGGTACTGAGACTAATGAATGAGGGGTGCTGAGTCCTGATAACAGACTGTTTGGAGACAAGATGTCATAATGTGGATTTTAGCAGAGTGTTCTTATAGCCTTTAAATATACTCCTAGCTTTTTTAATTGCAATTCTATTTAAAAATGGTCATTTTTTCATTTTGAGTGGCTGCAGGTTCTGCCACTCTGTTTCAAAAGTAGCCAGTGCAGAAATTTTGGGAAATAGCACATTATTTCTATAGATGCTAAAATAGGATTTGTTACATAAAGGAGAAGAACTGGAAAGTAAATATGGGACTTATGTCCAAGACACTGTGGGCAGAAGCTTTGGTTTCAGCTCTTAACAGCTTGAAATGTTCTGTTCAAGGTTGCTATTTTTTTGGTGATTGATTTTTGACATGTGCAGCGTGTTACTTGATACAGATTGAGAAGAATGTGCTCCTAAATCTTTTTTGTTTTTTTTTCTAATCCTTACATCTTACCCTTGTGTCCTTGTCCATTTATTTATTGGTACAGCACATTTTAAATGAAGTCAGTTTTTAGATTCAGCTTTTCAGGTATTGTATGAGGAACTCATTGCCAGTTGGCATGGGCAGGAGCTGCAAGCTCAAGTAGTAATAGCTGATAAGACTTTTCCTTCTATTTTTATAGCTCAATTTAAAAGTGTGCTTTTTCTAGAGTGCAGTTGCTTAAGCTATACCTAGAACTTCTTTCCTTGGCTGCTGGTAATTCTGACATCAGGTTAATATTATGTACACGTTGAAAGGGATGTATTGAATGCAACTTTGCATGGTCAGTGCTGCCAAGTGTCGTGTAGACAAGGAGGTCTCATTCACAGGATGGCAAAGGAGATCTTGGGTGAAGAACAGATTTTTGTTCTTTTTTTTTTCTGCTGAAAAAATTCTAATCTTTCTGGAATAATTTAGAAGAAGCATTTTCATTGTTTTTTACTGCTGATAGTTACATAAGAGGTACTTTGTTTTATAGGCATGTGGATATAGTATAACATTCAAATTTGGAAATACGTTTAATATTTTGAGCAACTTTTTGCAATTAGGTCTGAGGTACGAGCCCAGAACTGTCTTCCAAAGCACCATCTCCTTGGATGCGTCAAGTGCTCCCGTGCAGCACCTGACACAGCCCTTGTAGAAGGTGTGGAAAGCTGGCTCCTCTGGCAGGGCAAGAGAGTCCTCATCTCTTCTGTCAGTTGCTTTGTAAAATTAACTGCCATTCTCTTCTGCTGCTGGTCAGCTGTAGCCCAGGCTGTGTATTCATCTTTTGTAAGACACTGGATGTATTTTGAAATTGAGTATATTCCCAGAAGATACATTCATATCTCTTCCTGGCCAGTTACTGCTCATCTAGTTTGAGTACTACTTCAATTTTTAATTTCATAACTGCCAGTGTGGCAGAGACTAAGCATTAGTTGATGTTTTGTATATGTAAAGTAAGCAAGCAAGTAAAACTTGCGTACCTCCTCTAGGTCCATTCGACGAATACCGAAAACTTTAACCATAATGCATGGAAAAAAAAAAAGAGAAGTGTGTGGGAATTGTGTGTTACTGGAACAAGAATAAGCCCAGGTGGTAAACAGGGTCTTTGTAAGGTCTGTTACCTTGTGAGGTTGATTTCTTCTTGTGGTAAAGGATTCCACACTCTAAAGTGCAGAAATATTTAATTTCTGACTGACTGAAATAATGTTTGGCTTTCTAGTTTCGAAACAAAACATGGTTTTTCTGTGTTTTGACAGCTAGTCAGGGTGCAGGTGAAGACGACATCTGTCTGCTATGCAGCAGGCACTCTCTGCAGTTAAGAATAACTGTTCAAGGTATTTTCTAATTCAGAAACCTGAAAGACTTGTAATGACATCAACCTATTTAGAAACTTAATTTTAACTCCAGAGCTGTAGAGTGTCTCTTAATGGAGGATATATTTGTTGTAAATAAGTTCTGGAAAAGGATTTTTAGTCTTTCAGCAGCCCTTAAAGATACCATAATGCCATTTATACCCTTAAAGATACCACGGTACTCAGGAGAGCCAGACGGTCACTTAGTAAGACACTCGATCAGATTTCAGGAGTTTGATTCACATTTGATCTATACCATGATCTTTTTCTAGACAGGTCAGTTGGTTTTCTTGGTCTTAATTCTCTTCCTGTAGAAGGTTACAGTGCTTGGCTTATTTAATGAGAGTGATTATGTAGGAATAGGCTTGCGTTAATCTTTGCACATGGGTGGGTTGTAAATTTGGCCCCTCTTGTGCGTGTCTCCTGCTCTCCCTGCCTGCCTCGCTTGGTCTTTTCCTTTGCCCTGCGTGTGCTTACCGAAGCAGTACTGGATGATTCCCGTCTTGTACAGAAAAGTAACTTGTTTCTGCAGTGTTCAGATGGTGATCGAGTTCCCTTTTTTAGCTCTGTAGCACTTGATCTCTAGAAGTTGTCTAATTTGCTGTATGTGATTGCTTCATTATCCTCTGATGAACTGTAAAATGCTGAGAGTGAGAAATGTGTGTATGAACAGCCACGTTTCTCATCCATTCCCTCCTCGAAAGGAGCGTTGCTGTCTTCACTCCACCAGCTGTCAGTCCGGGGAAGGCTTTGCCCGGCAGCACATCTGGTTTTGGCTGGGCAGATGGTGCCAGGAGCTGTGCACAGCCCCGAAGCCGTCTGCAGGCTCCCGGAGAGGCGCTTGGGGCTGGAATAGCAGGAGCTGGAGCCCGGCACAGGCCTGCATTGTTCCGCCACACTGGAGGGAAGAGGGAAAAAAAAAAAAAAGCAGCATTCCTTCCAAGCAGTGCCAAATTTTCTTTGATATGTTAATCTTTTGATAACAGTTTGAAAAGCCCTTGGAGACTTTTTTTAGATTTTAGACAAAATAGTTCATTTGTCAGGACTTCCCTTGTAGATAGGGTCTCAGTTATTAAGAACTGCCTCGCTACCTCATGGTAACAAAAGCAAGTGCAGAGGACAGCTGCTGGACTGCTTGCTGGTAAGAGAAACTCTTTCAGTTATCTCAGGGCTTTTACAAATATCTGAAGAGAATAAACTAGGTAATGTTTAAGATATGAGTTTGTAAGTTTATTTACTTGTGTGTTTTAAGCAGACAAATGATTACAGAGCATAAGCATATGTAGCAACTTTTGATATTTTTTTTTATGTGTATCCATATGTTGATTTTACAGCATAGTTGAGCTGTCAAAATTACATTTTCACCTGAGAAACTCGGTGTTTAAATTACCCAGTCATTGCGGGAAATCTCAAAACTTTCTTCTTCTGTAGCTCTAGTCTTTCCAGACCTAGGAATTTTTCTCTTGAAATGATGAAACTTCTAGTTAAACTTGAAAACTAGAAGAATAAACTCATGGCAATGAGGTATGCATGCTAAAGCAGAATTAATTTTTAAGGATTATGGACTTGGGACAAGTGTTGAGGAGAACTGAGGGGAAGATCTCTTTGCTTCCCACTCCCCAAATCAAACTTAAAGTTTGCACTGAAGGAGTTTGTTAATTATGCCAACTATTAGAAAACTGACTTCAGATAAGCTAGTAGTCGTTTGAAAGCATAGCTTGCAGAACTGTTCAGGTGTACTCATTGAGATTTACTGGAGTTCTTTTTCAACAGTTTCCTTAATAAATATGCCGTGAGTTCACTTGCAGCTTTTATACTTGCTATAAATGCTATACATTGCTACAAATGTTTATTGCCTATAAATATTTTGGTAGAACTGCTTGGTATCTGTGTGGCTTAGTCAGGATAGATCAACAAATAGATATTGGTGTAGTAATTCAGAAAAGGGGCAATATTTTCTTCACTGTGGGGGATGCATGTGGCTTTAAGGTCTGTACACTGCTGTAATTCCTCCAGTGATCCAATTTGTGATCTGCTTTAGCTCCAAGGTAATACTCACTTAAATCTGAAACTGCAGGTGCTGTCCTGCTCATAGCTACATACTCTTCAGGACAGAGGCAAATGGCAAATACAGTTTAACTTACTTTTGATATGCTTTTTTTAACAAAGCTGCAGATTTTCTGTTTAAGTTTGTAATTCAAATATATGCTCTTAGAAATACTTACAGTTCAGATACTGTTAAGCTGAATGCTGTACCATTTAAATTTATACCTATGTTGTTCTAAAATGTTGCAAGTGATTCCATTCTCTTAGTCTCGGTGGCAAATGGCATTTCTTTTACAGACCTTTTCTGACTCTAGAATATGCTTAGCTACACAATAGTAGCTAGTGAGTAAAAATTATATAAGTGGAGTCACAGCAACTTTCACTGTTTCCGTTGGTTTTGGTCACTATATTTGAAAGGAATAAATAGTGGTTTTTGGTTGCTATTTTCAGTTTGTTAAAGGGGGAAAGGACTTCTCTGTTCACTCCAGGGAACTTGTGCTGGTGAGAGGCTGAGTGGCAGTCCTTGTGTCAGAGGCACCTTATATTTGAATATTCCTAACTCCATGTTACTGCTTGTGAGTGGATTTCAACCTCACTTCAATTCAAGCACTAATAAAATGTCATACTCCCTTGTAGTCTGAAAAGTCCAAAGCTTATATTTAAATATTTAATTAAATATTTAAGATATTGAAATGTTTAATTCCCCACCGTGTTACAGAAGGAAGGAAGTAAAGATCAAATGCAGATTGCTGAAGTCTCTCCTGAATTGATGAGGTGCTGCTACTTATTTCTTCAGTCTGCCCCAGCAGTCACCTCCAAAGAAGGCAGCCCTTGGAGCCCATGGTGGTGGTGTTCAACCCCAGCTGTCAGAGAAACAAACCCAAAGCAGTTACGGGTTTGAACTCTGGATGATGAGCTTGGGCTGATGATGTGCCAAAAGGGTAAGATTGGAGAAAGAGTGCTGTTCTTCATTGCTGAATAGTAATGATTTTTGTGACCCGTCAACTAAGAAAAGATCTCTAATGTTTTCTAAGTTTAGAGATTTGAATTTTAGTTTAATATGGAAAATTACAGGCAGTATGTGAAATACTGAGTATGTGTGTGCTAGTTGAAGGTGGCTCAGTAAATGAGTCTGTATGAAATAATGCAGATGGAGCTAATGATGTGAGTCAAAAATAACCTCCTAATGCTGTTCATGTATTCCCTGTGTGATTCTACCCAGCTGTTCAAAGAACTCATTGAATCACAGGAATTATCTCTGGTGCTCTCAGTGCTGAGATTTCCCTTCATGCTTCTTCAGAATGCTTTCCTAGCTGTGGATTGGCCCTCAATTACAGCAATTGCACTTCTCTTACGCTGCCGCCGTGTCCCATGAGGTGTCTGTTCTGACGTGTTGGCCATATGGAAATCTCAGTTGAGATTTATTGATCTTGAAGCTGTTTGCATTTACTTTGCTGCCTAGTGCTTTCCTGTATCAAGTAGGGTTGTTGCTAAATACGTTCATCAAGTTTGGAGTCTTGCCTTCAGGCACTGGTTTTGATGTTGCGGTGCGCTATAGGGGGGAAATGCATGTTTGTTTTTTAAGAGCAAACGAGTTCAAGTATGATAAATTAATAATTCTCTCATGGAGCTGTGAACTCTAATAGAAGCATAATTCTGTAAATACACAAACCTTTTCCTGGCTGCATGACTTCTTGATTGAAAATGTGATTTGTACAGTGTACATAAAGTTGTTTGAGGTTATTAATTCAAAGATTGTTCTCAGGAGATTTCTTAGCAATCCTGTGTAGGTTTAGGACAGATTTTATCTGGTTTCATATGTGTATCTTTCCTAGGATAAAAAGCTGTTTAGTGAATAAAAGTGGCACTTTAAACAAAAATGTGTTTTAGAACTTGCATGACTTTTGTAACAGAAAAGGAAGTATCAGTGGTGCACATCTTCTGGCTTAATTTCCAGATTAACCTGAGTAAGAAAGGAATTCATAGTTCAGTATTGGATAGTAATAGAAAATTTTCATCTTAATAAAACAAGGAGTGTGAGCTGGTGTTCCTGTCAGAGAAGACAGTTGTTATCAAATTAACTTCCTTCCATACAGAACAGAGTGTATCAAGCACTCAATTTATAAAGCTCCGAGTTGTTTTTCACCTGTAACTGAGCCCTGTGTTGTGATGCAGTTCTTTGCTTTGAGTGTGGGTTTCATCCACTAAGACCTTATTCAGCAGACTTCTGAGGAGACCCAGATTTGAGCAGAAACAGAAATCTTTTCTGTTGAGTTCCTGTTTCATTTGTTGGCTTAACTGGAAAGGAGGTGGTAGCTTGGTGAAACACGTGAGGACGGCATGATGTTGATAAATTGCAGGAGTTGGGAGGAAGGACCTTCTGAAGTTGGCATTGCTGCTGAATGTAAGTGCATGGATCCAGGAGCTGGCTTTCACAGGACCTGACTTCAAGTCTGGTGATTTGATTTGTGAAAATTTGGGGAGTTAATGATAGCTAAGAACTTGGTAATGGTTGTGCTTTTATCCTAATGCCACCTAATACTAAGTATTTTGAATAGTGGCATCCTAGTCTTCAGTGGGCAGCTGAGATGAAGTTAAATGGGTGGCTTCACCTTGATTTTTTTTTTTTTTTTTTTTTTTTTTTTAAAACGTCTTTTTTT
>NW_015090872.1:7778396-7875665 GCF_001431845.1 Calidris pugnax | reverse complement strand
TTCCCTTTTTTTTTTTTTTTTTTTTTTTATTTGTAGTAACAGCATTCTATCTGAAAAATGACAATTACAACCAACTACTTGTGCTAGGGCAGTCAATCCTTAATACCTGAGGACTGCTTATATGCTGTGGTAGTAAGTGCTGTCTTCAGAGTGATAGAGTGATTTACATATGTGCCGTAACTAAAAGCAGAGGCTGTACGGTGTCAGTGCAGAGAATGATAGTTAATCCAAGCCTTGGCAGGTTAGCACTGGCTATTCAGTAGTTTTATCTACAGTAGGTGGTCCTGTGGAAATACAATACGGGTGCATTAATTATAAATTGTATACAATTCACGTGTACAGGGAGTACCCAAATGAACGTTGGATGCAGTTTTAATTTCAAAACTTTAGCTCTTTGACTTGGTATCTTTGTTTTCTTTGTTTATGTGATGTTAAAACTTGTGATGAGCTTCATAGTATGTAGCCTTTTGTTTGTAGTTCTTCTCTATTGGAATGGGGGTCTGTGTGCAATATGTTCATCTCATAGACAGGTTCATATTTTTTCATGCCTTCACCTGTTCATGAAACTTGTGATGATAATTTATCCTCAAAGCATCCCTCAAGATTTGCAACTATAAGAGATTTACAATAAGAAATGAACCTATTGATACAAATTGGATGGTAAAAGAACTGGAAAGAAGGGAAAAGACTAACTGGCCATTAAACAAGTCTTGATTTAGAAAGATTAAACTGGGAACTAAACGTTTTTTAGCATATACTTACTTTTCTTCTCAGATGAGAAATGCGTATCTCGGGGGTACAATGCAATTCCTTGTGGAGCACAGCCTGGCTTCTGAAAGCATCTGATTGGAGCTACCTCGATATAGAATGATAGAAAAGCGTTATCTTGACCTACTTTTAAGCTTTTTCTTTTTACAGGTTTAATTTACATTTTCCATCGTGAAGTTTGTAGAATGTACCAAAACCTGCTTGCTGCATGTAGAATGTAACCCAGTTAAATTGGTGTGTACTCTTTTCTCTCCTTAAAAGCCTGCTGTTTCTGCAGTATTTCACTTGTATTCATCCAGTGTTCAATCCTAAAGCTTTACTAGAGCTCCTTGGGCCATTACTACTGGAAACTAGTAACAGTGAAAATTTAAGGTCTATATTAATATGATGTCAGTGTGTTGTGCTTGCTGAAGATAACTCAGCAATAACCTCATATTTAGCTATAAAATCAGTAATGTTTCAATTTTTAATTTTTTTGTTGTTAAAGGTCTTCCATATCTCAAGTTGAGAAGTTCCATATCGTACTAAACATGGAGAAAGAAGAAAAGAAATTTGTCAATAAAGCAGAGGAGGATGAGATGGTAATTAATTCTGTTTGTCTATTTTTATACGGGGAAAGAAACACTTCCATGTTTTCCCCTCTCTATGGGACATATTTCATCAGGAAGTGGACTGTCTCAGTTTAAATGATTTTACCAGTTTTATAAGGTTATCCTTTTTAATCTTTTTTGGTATTAAGAAATCTAGTCTTGGGATAGGAAATGTTTTTGTTGAAAGCCTTTGCAAAGGTTCTGAGTTGCCTACATTGAGGTCAGCAGTTCAATAGATAAAAAATTTTGGTACTTAACATTTTAATGTTTTTTAAAGGAAAATGGAAGCAAAGTGTTTGGCTTTAGTGGTTTGGGTTTTTTTTTTGTTTTCTCCAAATTTTGCGGCTTTTTTTCTTGTCTGTTAAAGCAGGTTAATGCTCCATAATCTGACTGTACTCTGCATACTCTTGCATATTCATATTTATGCAGATAAGACCCACTCCCTAAAGCATGGCGAGCAGTTGTGGCGGTATTTGGTAGCACATAAACTTTGCTTCCTACTAGAGCAATTATATCTCTCGTCCTTTGTCCTGGAAGACACAGCAGTTAGCTTTGGCAGGCAAATAGTGGCAGCTGATCTTTAAATTTCTAGCCATTCTAGAGAGAGCAGAAAATATTTAGGGTATATGAGGATTTTTGTTTTAAACAGTGGTGGGTTCCTGTGAATTAAAGTACTTGTTCCTCCCTTTGTGCACGCTGCTAGGAAAAGCTGCTCTTCACTAGACCAGCTCTAATGCAGAGAGTAGGCAAATACACCTTTCAACAAAAAATGAAACTGAGATGCTTATAGTCTGATCACTAAAAATAAACGTTTTGGGGAAGAAGAAATTTTGTTTTGCCCCCAAAAAGCATTAACCTTTCCCACTGTCTTTCACCCACTGGTTTTTATTGGTAAGGAGTGAATACTGACTGCAGTGTTTTGGGGGTAACTGATAATGGGTTTTGTTTCTGCTGCTTGTCAGCTGAGAAGGCTGCAAAATGAACTTGTTGAAAAGGCTTTTCTTAGGAGAGGAGTTTAAACAATTTATAATATTGTTTAATGAAAAGTACAAAAGAATTTGCAAAAAGTTGGGGTCAGTATGAACAATGTGGGTGGGACTCAATGGGAAACTTCTTTGCCCTTTTGCAGCAGGAAATATAATCTAATGATGTAATGTGAAACTCAGGAATGTAACACAGCATCTAGTAAGTCACTGAATTATTTTCTGTTCCTGGCTGTCATCAGGTTAAGTTGATACTTGCCTTTGACCAAGGCACACTTAATATTGTGGGGTTTTTTCCAGCTGGTGCAAGTTACAGAGGCTTTGACAAGGCAGCTTGCAGTTTCTAATGTTTCATGGTAGCATTTCTTGTTACATGGCAGGCAAAATAAACCAGTTTATTTACTTAAAAGTAGTGTTTGACAAATAAATTTACATGTTTGTTTAGAAAGTATGAAATTCTGCTGGCAACAAAAACTAATGCTATGCTAGCATTCAAAGCTGTGCTAGGTAGTCAAATACTAATGTGGTAAAATCAGTATTTGACAAAACTAAATAAGCTTTTACTTCTGGCTGCTTAGTTAGCTTGTACTGGGTCATGGTTGTGGTCAAAAATTTGGTGTTCACTGAGAGTTAAGGCAGTTTGTGTTGGAACTGAAGTCCTTAGGGAGCAGTGCAGAGAGGAGACAGGTCCCATAATGAAATGTTGTAAACAGTATGTGTGCTCTGCCTTTCTGAGGCTTCTACTGATGTTTATATTTGTCCTCCTTTTTGTTGCCTCCCTGTCATATATTAAGTTTTTAAAATCTTTCTTCCCCCAAGGGAATAAAAAGAGGGAAATTGGCTTTCAAATTTGATTTGCTTTAAATACCGCACTTTATGAAAAAATTAATGTTGTCTTCCCAAGCCAGAGCAATTATAGAGGGTCATTGTTTGTTATTTGTTTCTCTGTTTCCATGCAGGAGATCTATGGTTATGAACTGTGCCGTTGGAAGTTGGTGCTAGTTACTGTAGGAGTGATCTGTTCTGGTGGTTTTCTTCTCCTCCTCCTCTACTGGATGCCTCAGTGGCGTGTGAAAGCAACGTGCAGAAGGACTACGCTTAAAGACTGTGAAGTGGTTCTGCTGAGAACAACTGTAAGTCCATAGGAGGGTGCACTTCCCCCAGTTTGCAGCTGTTTCACATCCCTCTGGCTGCTTACTAAAATACACAAATCCTTGTCTGCGATGTAGATACAATTTTGTTTTACAGCACTGCAGAACTGTGCTCTTTGGTACTTGTCCATAGCTTTGCTGTCTGTAGCTTTTGCTGCTCCTTGTACATAACTTTGCTGCCCATAATGGGATGACTGGCAGCTGTTTGCAGGGGACACAGCAAAAAGAAAGTCTTTGATTTTTGGCTTTTAAGAATTAAATATATGAATCCTGTTGTCATGACAGGTTTCAGAACAGATACCTGGTTCGTATAACCTGATAACATGGTTTTCAGGTTTCTCCTCCCTTGTTCAGGAAAGATAAATTTGTTGAATTAACGTGTAACTGTGGACCCAAGTGGGGTTTGATTTCAAGTGATTTTCTTCTTCCACACTTGCTGTGTACTTGCTGGTTATTATGTTGTCCTCAGTTATATGAAGTTGCCAGGTGGGCGCAGCTAACTGCATAGGAATCCCATAGTTCCTCCTCCTACAGAAGGACTATATTAAATTGTGAAGAGCTGAAGATGTCAAAATTCAAGTACTGAGACTCATTGCTTAAAAAAAATTTTAAATCTTTCAGCCCAAAAAAAAAGTAGAAGTGCTAAAAAACCCCGCTTTTAGAACTGTGGAAAAAAAATTTATTCTTAAGGTAGCTGATACTAATTTGGGGATACCTTCTGTAGTTATGTATGGGCTCTGCTAATCTGTCATCTGTTTTTGACACATTTTGCTACTTCTGTTGTAGTAAGATGCTGTTTAAATGGTGTTTCAACTAACTCATTTTTTTTCCTCCTTGTTAAGGATGAATTCAAGATATGGTTTTGTGCAAAGGTTCGCATTATGCCTTCATTGGGAGCCAACCCTTTACAGAATCCTAACCCCATTGTACACAAGGTTTCAAATGGCCATGCTGTTCATTTCTGTGAATCTGCTGCAGAAGAGAATAAAAATGATTTGAAAAAGTATTTGCCTGTAAGTAAACCTGCAATGCTACGCTTGCTGATTTTCAAACTATCTCAAATAGTGTCTGGAGTAAACACACACACAGTACAGTCCATGTGAGCTGCTGCGTTTGTCTAAAAGGCTAACTTATTCTTCGGGTGGAGCACAAATCTTTTTCTCAATAACTTGTTATTGGAAATTGTGGAATGCTTGAAATACTATTTTGAAAGGCAACTATTCATGTCTTTAGTGAAATTTTTTTACATTCACTTTCTATTGCTGTTCAGAATAATTTCAGTCAAAAGAGAGGTGTTAAGTGGTGCTAGTTTAATATCTCTGTCTGCCTTTGCAGATTCGTTATTTCTCACATCACAGCGTGAAGTATTTCTGGAATGATTCCGTTCAAAGTTTTGATGTTTTACGGTAAGAATACTTTTTTTTTTCTTGTGTGTTGTGCTTCAGACTGCATTTTTTTTAAATACAATTGCATGTCTAAGAATATGATGAAGACTGGTATCATGTTCCGACCAGCTGTTTTCACTTATTGAGTCTTTGTTTGAACCACAGTGAGAGCAGAGAAATTTTTAACTTGTATGTGACTTTGAAAGGAAGGTATTTGTTTAATCTACCTTTATTGAGCATGATTCTTATATGCCTCTGCAGGCTTTTTGCTTTTTCTTGGAGTGTTATTTGAGAATCAGAGCACCTATTTATAGACAGTAGCTCCCCTTCTATAAACTCTTAAAAACTTTCCTTCTGATGGAATAACTTCTATTTTTTGGATTGCTGCTGAGCTAGACCCTAAAGAAGTATCTAGGAAGAGGAGAATTCACCAAATACCTTGTTGCTTGCCTTTTTCTAGGTCTGTGCTGCTACAGTTTAGTCCAGTTGAGCTGAATTTGTTCCCTCCTGTTATTCTTCAGTAACAAAACCAGGGCTCTTCTCTCACTGATGGAAAACGTCTTTAGTGGGCAGTACTAGCTGTGCTCACTGGATGTGATGTGCTGTTTGTAAAAGTGCTACTTTTATCCAGTAGCACTTCATCCTTAAGAGTTTAAGAAGAAAGTTCTTTTTTTTTTTTTTTTTTGATGCTACTGCTAAGGCCTTCTCTTAGTGCTAACAAGTTAAATGAACACAGGTTTCTCCATTTTTGACAATTGCTTGCTAAAATAAGAAGTTCAGATCAGAAATATAACCTCTTCTTAGCTTAAATCAATGTTCAGTGCATTGAACTATCACATGGAAAAGTCCAAGCACTACATATAGAAAAAAATAGTGGTGACTGAAGGACAGTTAAATAGCCAAAATTTCCATAAGAAGAAACATACTCAGCAAATGTTTCTTATGTTTTAAAAAATCATGTGTGCAAATAGTATGGAGATTTATCAGCAATGATAAAGAAACAATTTAAAGACATTATCATAATACAAGCAGTTTACAATCCTGAGCACTCCTCCTCTGGGAGGGTGGAAATGTCTCCCTTCAAGTATAAATGATTAAAAGCTTTTTTAAGAAAAAAATTTTTTTTTTTTTTTTTTTTCTGATGCTACTGCTAAGGCCTTCTCTTAGTGCTAACAAGTTAAATGAACACAGGTTTCTCCATTTTTGACAATTGCTTGCTAAAATAAGAAGTTCAGATCAGAAATATAACCTCTTCTTAGCTTAAATCAATGTTCAGTGCATTGAACTATCACATGGAAAAGTCCAAGCACTACATATAGAAAAAAATAGTGGTGACTGAAGGACAGTTAAATAGCCAAAATTTCCATAAGAAGAAACATACTCAGCAAATGTTTCTTATGTTTTAAAAAATCATGTGTGCAAATAGTATGGAGATTTATCAGCAATGATAAAGAAACAATTTAAAGACATTATCATAATACAAGCAGTTTACAATCCTGAGCACTCCTCCTCTGGGAGGGTGGAAATGTCTCCCTTCAAGTATAAATGATTAAAAGCTTTTAATGTAACCTTTATGTTAAGCCTCCTGTGAATTGCAGTGGTGCAGGTAGTGACACTTGTCATTTTACATTACCAGGTTCTGTTTTCATGCCTATAGTGTTGCTAATTTAAACTGTTCAAAGGGAGTATTTCCCACAGATGAGATTTAAAAAAATAACCCAAACCTATACTTTTATGCTAAGAACTGATATGGGGCAAAAACCCTATATTACTCCTCATGTTTGGGAAAAATGTTCCTTAGAATTACTTGAAACTTGGCATTTTTGGGCTATTTGTGCCGTTTGATGTTCTTGTGATAACTCAGCCAATTTATAAGCCCTGGAAAAATCTTAGATATGTCTGTGAAGTTATGTGAGCATTTATTCAGTCACATTCTTGCTGATATGCCAAACTTTCATTTGTTTAATGTATTGGCAACGACTGAGCCTGACGACTTGTTTAGTCAGGTACTCTAGCCTAGCTGGACACCATTATTCACCAATGGGATAATAAAGAGACATGTCTTAGACATACCCAATACTGGCAGAATACCAAGTCACTTTTGCACAAGGTCAAATAAGAAGTTTGTTATAACTTTTCTCTAAAGTGAATTGGGCGTGATCATCTGGTGAAGTACTAGGTACCACCTCTGAAATAATAGCTGAGCTGATGAATGCTAACTATTCTGAAAAGAAGTCTTAAGCTCTTGTCTTTCCTCAAGATACCTTTTCTTAATCTGCTCTTCAATTTATGTAAAAACCAGATAATAATATGGTAGAGAATCAAGTTAATATTTGTGAAGAGACAGGATACAAGACTGAGAGCTTCATAGTACAATCATAAGGCAAGCAACAGTTGTAGTTGTGATTTAAGAACAATACTACGTCATGAGGATAGATTCACTCTGTGCAGTTAATTATCCAAGTATCAAGAGACAGAACAGTTTGATTACATAATTAAAGACTTAGCACAATACAGAAGGGAAGCAAATTAAGATTTCTTGGGCGACTAGTGTAGTTATGAGAGCTTGAGTTTCATATCATTGTTCTTTTTATAATAATGTAATATTAAGATCACTCTTTAAACACAGGAAATGCAAGTGTAATTGTTCTTAAACTAAATCAGACTTGGTCACATAGCCAAAGAGGATGCAACTTTGACCTTGTATGTCTGTTTTGTTTTAGCTAGTATCAACTGAATCTCTGAGTGAGTTGATGAGTGCTTTATGTAATAAACTGTGTGGACACAGGGATTTTTTTTTTAAATGCCCTGGGAATTCAGTACTGTAAAAAGCAGATAACTTCCTATTAGAAGGTTTGTCTTCACATGGACATTACATAGGTATGCATATTTGCATATAAAGCACTTAGTTTTAGGGGCTCTTCTTAAACCCACTGTTCTATTCCTTTTTGTCCAGGAAAAGAAAAACTGAATCATTTGGGATAGAATGGGAGGAAAGGCACCGTTAACAGAGAATTGTATATTTCTTCATGTAAAAAGCATAATTTTAAAATCCTTGTACTTGAAAAATTTTAGGGAAACCTTGTAAACCTGTGGGCAGATTAACACATTAACATTTTTGTCCTCTATTCTTTTATGAGAAGTTGGCAGAAACATGGTCCTAGCCTTTGCAGTAGTGAGGATGTTTAAAGCTTTTCCTGTGTTCTAGAGAATGGAAATAGTTGTCATTATGTATGCACAATAAAGAGTTTTCACTGGGACAACTCTGAATCCTTGTTAGTATATAACCTAATAAATATCCAACATAAAAAAGACTTGGGTTGAGTAGTCCTGGTTTTGTCATGTCGTCTGTGAAAGCCTTTTGGAAGGTAGTAATGTTTTCTTGTGCAACCAAAGTATATTTGCTGGAAAATGCCTGGATATTGGCCATGATATGTGCGATCTACTGAGTTTGGTAGCTGAAATGATCTCTAAACTGTAGCATTTGCTTTCACAGCATGTAGAAATGTTCTGTGAAGATGCATCTTCCAGTGATAAGGAAGTATTTAAAATGTAGACTGTACATTACCTAATCACGGATAAAACTTTGGTATCAAGATGCTGCAAAGCAGCTTCAGTATAGATTTATTTGTTAAATTGATTAATAATTGTTTCTAAAATGCCTCCATTACTACTTAGAGACAAATGAATGTTATTTGAAGAAATATTAATCCATATTGATTTCATGTATTTTGTAAAACTTGCTCATTGTTTCTTTTTAGGGGCTTTTGAATAGTAGTTATGCTAGCGCGGCTTTTTTTTTTTTTTTTTTTTTTCTTTAGTGTATCTCCATTTTGATTGAAATAGATATGACTATCACACAGAGTAAGAGTCAACAAGAGGAACACTTTTGACATCTTATTAATATATCTACAGTTGTGACAAAATTGCTAGAAAAACATTAATCCGTAGACTTTTTTTTTTATAATACAGTGTGACTTTTGGCAAAGACCTAGCTCTTTAGTTACTGAATACTTCATTTGAAATATCAGGTTTCTTAAATAACTCATTGACTTTTTCCTTTGCTTAGAGGTCTAGATGAATCTACATTCTGTTCTTCAATTCATAACGAACACAGCACAGGACTGACAAAGGGAATGCATGATTTCAGGTAATGTTATAGTATTTAAGGGAAGAATTGTTTTTGTTCTGTTACCTGTGCTCAAAGCGCTAACAAAGCTAGAAGACAATTAGGTGATTAGTGATTACAGATAGGCTGTACCGCTTCCTTCTAAGAAGGCTGTTAGATATATGAAATTCTTGTTTTACTTTCCTATACATTGAGTAGTTGATGTGAAAATAGTAGCTATTTGTTTCCAAATAACCTGCCCTTAAGTGACAAATGTTATCACAAGGTACTACATAGTGTCATTGTTGAAGGAAATGTATGGGTTCAGAGGTAAAACAGACTGAGTCCCAGAGGAAAAGTCCATCAGTCCATCAAGGGCACTTTAGCTGGAAAGGTGCTCATTTGTCTCAAGCTCTGCTGCTGCTTGTTTTCTTTCCCAGCCTTGGCTAATGGTCATTGAGGGAGGGGGTAGTGTACTAGATGTCTGATAAGGAATAGTGGGTGCCAGGAAACAGCAAACCTGGCCTGAACTGTAACTGTTTTCTTTTTTTAGGAAGATCAGGCTGAAATTTCCAGGTCTCAGGACTTTGGCTTGAATTTTAAAAGCTTAGTTGGTATAAGAGGTGTGTCCTATAGCTTGCATGGATCTGTCTCTGGTTGGTTGGGGCTAAATGCATTCCCCGCTTTTTCTTTTAATTCTGGTTTGCAAGAAATAATTGGGAAAAAATATTTTTAACATGCTGTTTTACCTTAACTGTGCAAAAATGCTTGTCAAGGGACACAACTGAAGTGCATGGGTAGAGAAGAAATTAGTGTGGGGAAAAAAGCCTTTGAAATGTAACTGTAATGGTACATAGTTCAGGGATTTCTTGGTTCTCAAATTTGAACAGGAAGCTGGAATATCTGTTGTGAAAATATAGATATGTACTTAATTATTGGTGTTTGAATTTATTGATAAGACTACCCAGACTGAAGTATTTCAGGTTATGTTACATTCCTGGCTGTTTTTTTGCAAATGACCTCTCCTTAGAGTTTAAAATAATGGAAGCACCTGCTTGCTCATCATTCCATTTTCTGTCAGTTTGTGTCTTTTGCTACAAGAAAAGCCTTTTCCTTAAGAACATCCTTTAAGGGCTTCTTCATGTCAATTCATTTAACCATCTCAGATCCCATCAGAGGGTGGTTCTTACTCCCCCTTTCATGATTTGCCTTTCTTCATGCTAAGAATAAAACTAGGATACAGAACCATGAAAACAGTCTCTTACTGCAGAGTAAGACTTAACACTTTTTTGAGGTTTAAGTTAATAAGTCTTACTGGCTTTCAGAATTACATATTTACTAACATTGGACCTATACACAGTTTACAGGGAAATCTTATTAAAAAGAACCTAAAAAATAAGTTAAATTGAAGTATAAAATAACTATCGTTGTATTCAAAAATATTTACTGATAAGTGCCTTTTGAAAGAATGTGATAAATAAAAGGGGTGACAGGTTAAATAAAATTTTGTACTTTCTCATTTTAATGGAGTTACTTTGAAGTGTATAAGATTTCTAATAAATGTTAACTGTCTTTTGTTAATTTTCTTTTGTTAATGCAGAAAAGCATTCTATGGAGTAAATGAAATTGCTGTGAAAGTGCCTTCCATTTTTAAGCTTCTGATTAAGGAGGTAAGATCTTTTCTTGAACAAATTTAAAGAGAAAAAAGTATAATTATAAGTTACTTTTAGTACAATGACTATTGGACTGGTCTTCAAATAATAATGTAAAACAGAAACTTCCCCCAAAGTCCAGCACTGTAAAGCAAAATTATATGGACTTCTATTTTTGAGCTCTCCAAACTCTAACGGCCTTAATTGTAAGCTCTTCAGAATTCACAACCTGGTGCCTTAGCAAGGACATTAGAAAATGTGTCAGAATTCTTTGAGAGGGTGTGCATCTTATGTATTTTTTTGTTGTTCATTTCAAACATAAAGCCACCAATTATGTTTTCTGTTATCGGCCCAGGGATTATACATTACAACATATGCATCAAATCAAACATGTTCTTGCATATACTTTTGTTGGATTTGTTCCATTTTCCCTGTGTCACATGGATTTGTATGATTGACTTGTTATCCACGTGATAGAAACTTTTGAACAAAGAAACTCTCGAACCTGAACTAATGGGGTAAGAACTTGAGGTGTCAGTGCATTTATTAATAAGAAATACATAATAACATCCAAATTAACACATCAGATGTTCCCATCATTTTCCTTTGAGGTGAAGGGGTGAAATGCACACAGTCTTGAAAGTATGTATTCATGTATTATTTTAGTGGGAACTGGGCTTTTGAAGAGCAGAGGAAGTGGTGAAAAAGAGAGAGCAGTTTGGCAAAATCAGGTGTAAAGAACTGAAAGAATTATCTCCTCCGTGGAGGAGGATGATTATGATTCTTCTGATGGAGAATGCGTGTAACCTTTTGGTCTAACTTTAATATTCTGTTACTCTTCTAGGTTCTCAACCCTTTTTACATTTTTCAGTTGTTCAGTGTGATATTGTGGATCACTGATGAATATCACTACTATGCATTAGCAATTGTGATCATGTCTGTAATATCCATTGTTAGCTCACTCTACACCATTAGAAAGGTAAGTTCAAAGAAAACAGATGCATCTTTTCAGCTGTTTGGTTTATTTTGATGTGAATTGCCTGCAAATCTTTAAGAATTTTTCGGAGGGATATAGGTAGAATATTGTTACAGGTTTTCCTTCTTTGAGCTGAAAGAATTTGGATTTACAGTTCTCCTTGAGACCCTCTCTGCTGACTTTCCATGCTGTTGAGTCACTAGGTTGAGCTCAGGTAACAGAAACACTACCCCACTTAAATAGAACGGACACAAATTTATTTACCAAGTTGTATTGACCAATGGAACTGAGCACCAGCCAAACGTTGTTAAATTGGTGATGTGCTTTTCTCTGTGAACTTGGCTGTAGCTGATGGAAATCAAAGTAGTAATTATCCTTAAATTGTAATCTCTGAATTCAGACCAGAGACAAAAAAAGCCCCTCTTACCTTAATCCAAGTTTGTAGAACTACTGCAGTTCTTACTTATGTATGTTAATGACCAAATGTTTTAATGACGTTTTGCATGGCAGTGTGTATTTGCTTTCAGAATGCTGTTAGAAGTAGGAACCTGTACAGGTTGATGCACTCAAAATTTATTTGCCCATAGATTCCCTATGTTCAAAAGAATGTTGTCAGTAACACTTTGTTGTAAAAGAACATTAGTAAAGAATCTCATAACTTTGACTTGTAGAGATAGAACGTGCATTTAGAAGATAACAAGCTTTGCTTTTAAATAGTGAACTGTTTTCTCCCCTTTGCAGCAATATGTTATGTTACATGACATGGTAGCAGCTCACAGCATTGTCAGGGTTTCTGTCTGCAGAGGAAATCAAGGTAAGCTTCACAGGTGGTTCAGAAGGTTGAATTTAAATTATTCGTTAAATGTGTGAGTGTAGAGTTGATGTGCATCTATGCTTTCTTTGTCAACTTAAAATGTTTGCATTTGTCAGGAAAATTGCATGGAAAAACAAGAAGTTGCAAAGTGGAATTTGAATAGGATAATCATCTGTTCACTATTGTAGAAGTAGTCAACATGGATTTACCAAGGGGAAGTCATGTCAGACTAACTTGATAGCTTTCTATGATGGCATGACTGGTTGGATAGATGAGAAGAGGGTGGTGGATGTTGTCTACCTTGACTTCAGCAAGGCTTTCAACACCGTCTCCCACAGCATCCTTTTTTCAGTGCTGCTCAGTGACAGGACAAGAGGAAATGGGCACAAACTTGAGTATAAGAAGTTCCACCTAAATGTGAGAAGGAACTTGTTTACTGTGAGAGTGGTAGAGCACTGGAACAAGCTGCCCAGGGAGTGGTGGACTCTCCTTCTTTGGGAACATTCAAAACCTGCCTGGACAAGTTCCTGTGCAACCTGCTCTAGGTAGACCCGATCTGGTGGTGGGGGGGTTGGACTAGATGATCTCTAGAGGTGCTTTCCAACCCCATAGGAAGCTATGATTCTATGATTGTCCTTCTAGATAGTATTTTTAGTGAGGGTCGGGTTTGTTCTAGATGAGGTGCTTGCACTATTCCTGTTTCTCTTTATCTACTGCTCCACATATGTAATTGACGTTGTAGTTTCTTTCTTAGTTTATAGATTTACACACTAGATGATCTCTAGAGGTGCTTTCCAACCCCATAGGAAGCTATGATTCTATGATTGTCCTTCTAGATAGTATTTTTAGTGAGTGTCGGGTTTGTTCTAGATGAGGTGCTTGCACTATTCCTGTTTCTCTTTATCTACTGCTCCACATATGTAATTGACGTTGTAGTTTCTTTCTTGGTTTAAAGATTTACACATGTTGGGTTTCCATTACAATTTATTGCACAGTAGGGGCTGCAAATTGATTTCTGGACTGTTGCTCATTTGGATACAACATGAGTTGAAGGTGGTTAGGTTGTGGTGTGGGATATTTTTTTGTAGGGCATGCATTTGTGTTGGACTTTTGTCTTTATACTGAAGTTAATTGTTAATCTCTTGTACCAAGTTGATTTCTTTCATTTATTATGATGAACTATATCCATGTGGTCTAGAGTTTAATCTGATGGAATTGGGTGTATAGATGGCTTTTTTCTATATCTTTTCAAAAACTTTTCATAATGCCATTAATAAATTGAAGTATAATCTGAATTGTCACCACCTGGATCTTAGCTGTGAGGATCTTTATCAGGTTTTGTAGATGGTGGCTATTTTCAGGTAAACTTGTTTGTGTTTTAACACTCAGAAATAGAAGAAATCCTTTCCACCGACCTTGTGCCTGGAGATATCATGTTGATTCCATCTAATGGGACAATTATGCCCTGTGATGCAGTGCTTCTCAGTGGTACTTGCATTGTAAATGAAAGCATGTTAACAGGTAAAGTAAACTTGATACAGTTTTGTGTGGCTGAGCGTACTGGTTTATACGTGTGTGCATGCTTAACTTGCACTATGCTCTAGTGGAAATGCATATGTTTATTTTGCTTGAATCATGTACGTTCTTAGAACTACCTGTGCTCCTAAGTACTGATATACTTGTGCTCTGCTTGTCTGCAACAGCTTTCTGGTACTGCTTGGCAATTCCCAAAATGAGTAATAGTTTCTTGTTGAAAAGCTTTCTTCTTGGTAGTTTGTCTTCTGCCTCTTGACTTGGTGTTCTCTGTGCAGATTGAGTTCTGCAGTATGTTTCTTCAGAAAATTTTTGCCCAAGCTTTTTAGCTGTTTCCAAGAATGAAGCTAGTGAGTAGAATGTTCTGCTGTATTTAAAAACAGAAATTATCTCAAGTTGTGCCTGCGTACTCTGAAACCAGGGACCTGGTATATTTGAAGGACAGCCTCAGTAAATTTTTGTTATTCCTAGGATAATCAGTCTGCACTGGCAGTGTTAAGAAAATTATAGTTCAGAGATTGTGTTTTATCATGTTCAATTCTTCGAATATACTTGAGCCTCTTGCTGCTGCTAGCAGCCGGTAAAAACCCCCTAGTTTTTCTGAGTAAAGATGGGGTGATGCCTTGCAGCAGGAGAAGGAAGCTTGTCCTGATTGTTTTTTTTTTTTTTCCAATGAACTGGATTTTACACCTATCTGATTTGAATTAAGAGGCACAAAAGCTGAAATGGTGAATAATGAATAGAGTTAAATAGGATAAGGAATCTGGTGAGCTGAGGCTAATAAGTGAGATGCTACCTAATAACTTGCTGAAAGGAAGATGGCTTTTTCCATGTCTGCTTCTGTGCTGATGAAGTGAGATTATATGATCTCACATATGTTCTGAAGTTTTGAAGGAAAAAAATGTCTATTTCTATTTGATCTTGCTTAGAAACTCCTTTTCCATTTAAGGTGAAAGTGTTCCTGTCACAAAGATTAATCTACCAAATCCTTCAGAATATCCGAAAGCAATGGGAGATGAAATATACAGTCCAGAAGTGCATAAACGGCATACTTTGTTCTGTGGAACCAATGTCATTCAAACACGTTTTTATACTGGAGAATTGGTCAAAGCTCTAGTAGTGAGAACAGGTACTGATCATTATCTTTATCACTTGTTAACATACTGCTCACTTTTGTAGGTGTGTGTCAACTGATAGTTTGGAGTATTGTGTTGAATATTGCTAAGCTTGGATAAATGAGTGTTCCCCAAACAATTTGATAAATGTCTTACAACAATAGAATTAGATAATGGCCTGGGAAGTACCAATTGGCAAGCAAGACAGTGAATCATCCTTTAGCATCAATTTAAAACTTACCTGAAGCATTTTTGGGTCTTTTAGATCTCTTTTATGCTGTACTGGTTGAAGCTACATACACCTCTTTGAAAAGGTCTGGCACGCCATAGGATTGGGCGGGTAGTGGGGAGCAGTTCATTTTAGTGGAGTCATTGGCAATGTCAAATGTTTTCTTTGCCCATAGTTTCACCAAAGCACATAACATTTGTTTAAAAAAATGTGCTCGATCTAGCCCTTTCTACAGACGTGCTTATTCATACTAATATGTTAAAGGTTTGGGTTTAGATAATACAGATATTCTATTAAAAACAACTGCACAGACTAATGTAGTCGAGGAATCCTGCTTTACAAAGATGATCTTAAGAAAAACACTACGAAATAGATGAATGTAAGCTGTAATCCAAGCTACAATAGAATTGGATAGAATAAATTTGACTACTTTGACTAAAATACTATTCAAAGAAAGTTTTCCAACAAGTAATTTTGTCCTAATTAGCCTCTTCTTTCTCGGTGTCCTCTCTTCACCTTGTGTTAGTCTGTTTCAGCAGTCGGTGTTCTGATTTTTTTTTATTGAACTCAATAACATCTTTATAGAGGCTTTTATTAGTCTCTTTTTTCAAAGAAAAATATTTCCTTTCCCTTGAACACATCTCCCCTTTAATAAGACCCGTCTGAACTTCTTTTATTTCTTAAATAAAAAATTATGTGCCCAGCCTGACGTGTATATACAGGTCCAAAACAGGAACAGAAGGGAACTACTGAAGACTTATTTCTTCTACTCTGCATGTCATAGGAAAGAAACACTTTGTATGATGTGCACATACATTTTTGAAGCACCTTAATTACAGTATTGCAAAACATCTGTTACTGTGTATTGAGAAATAGTTGTAATGAAATGAGTAGCTTAAGGGTTTCATTGAGGTTTTTAATATGTCTGAATAGCTTTGCTCTTGTTTGTACTTTTAATGACTTACTCCTTTTTATTTCTAGGCTTTAGTACTGCTAAAGGACAGCTTGTTCGTTCCATACTGTATCCAAAGCCAACTGATTTTAAACTGTACAGAGATGCCTATTTGTTTCTCCTGTCTCTGGTAGTGGTGGCAGGCATTGGGTTTCTTTACACGGTTGTCAATAGCATCTTAAATGAGGTATGTTTTCATTTTTGGTCCTGAACAGCCTTGTTTTAGAAAAGGTTTGATCATTGTTTCCAACACACTTCACAGATGATGAGAAACAACTCAATATTAAGTGAAATTTTTTTTGCTCTATTTTGTATTAATGGAATGAGAAAGACAAGCTTACTGAGAATAAAATTCAGCAGAGAAGCAGAATTTGAATATATTAGAGTGAAATTTGAGTTTACCTCAATTTCTACTAACCCAATTACTAGATATCTATCTTTATTATAAGTTAGATTGTCATCTGACTGATATCCAGCTGGAATAAATAGGATACAGCACATTTAAAGCATGCTGCAGACAAAAAAAGTCCTTACCAAGAAATTAATAACTGATAACTGTAATTTTTTTCTCTCAAAAAAATTTGCATTATTCTGTTACTGTTTGAAAGTAATATATTTGCAGATGAAAAAGTGAAAACTTGAGGGTTATAGGTTATGGATAATTTAGGACTGGATTACCATGGTTGCTGATGGTGGGTGAAGATTGCACTAGGTTTCTGGACAATCCAGAACATGCTGTACTGAGGAAAGCTATGTGTGGATTTTGCTTTTGATAATAGTAATGTAATGCTTCAGTGGCATAGGGAGTCTTTAGGTAATGAGTTCTTGTTCATTAACTCTGACCTTTATTGCAGGTTCCAGCTCACACCATCATCATTGAGTCTCTGGACATTATCACCATCACGGTGCCTCCAGCGCTCCCGGCTGCCATGACTGCTGGCATTGTTTATGCACAAAGAAGGCTGAAAAAAATTGGCATCTTCTGCATCAGCCCACAAAGGATAAATATTTGTGGCCAGCTGAACCTTGTGTGTTTTGATAAGGTTAGGTGAATTTTGGAAATTTGTGTTGCCACCTGGAAAGACATTGTATTATTAAAAGGAATTTGTATAGACTAGCAACTCCAGGACAATTCATTGCTTTTGTATAAGTTAGGTCATTTTGTCCTGGTAACTTCCACATAATCAGTGTTTACCACCTGTTAACTCAATTTAGTCTGCTCTAAAAATTTATTATAATACAGAGCTGCTTTCTTACCTCAAGACTCCGAAGTCCTAACTTACTACTGGCACTCCAGAAATGTGAGAGTTGAGGACTATTAAAAGTTTTATTTAGTACATAGGCCTCTGGAAATCTTGAAGTGTGAGGTCAAACTTGTTTCTTATTTTCTTTTATTCGATGAAAAGCCAAACCAGCGTATCTTGTTGTTATTTCTTAACATTAAAGACAGTGGTGCCACTAGCCAGAATAATTTGATTTTAGCTAATTCTTAAATAAAATTTATTTTCCTCCTCAGATTTTAATCTAAAGCCTGAAGTACCCACACTACATTTATTATTTCCTTTGTAAATATATTCTAATTGCTCTTTTTAGCAGTGTAAGAAAGTAGCACTATGGGTTTAGTACCTATTTTCTGTTGTCCTCAGCCCCTGAATATAGAGATATTGAAGAGGGGCATGATTGCTTTGAATGTTTTTTGATGTTATTTAACAGAGTTGGAACTTAGTTACTAGCAGAAATCAAGGGAGGTACTGCATTTCCTGTTCTGAAGTCTTGATTTTAAGTGAAAACAAAATAAAATACATTGTTCACGTGTAATTTGGTTAATTAGATGTTAATTTTTGGTTTACCTGAGGTTAATTTGTTTCTGAAGGCTTTTTCTTCTTGCCATGCCCCTTGGTTTATTTTGCAGACGGGCACACTGACTGAGGATGGCTTGGACCTTTGGGGAATTCAACGGGTGGAAAATGCTCGGTAAGAATAAGCTCAGAGCTGGCAGCAAATATGATACTTAATGGTGCTTTAACAGTTTCAGCAGAATAGAATAGAAAATTCAATGTGAGCTCATATTTGTTCGCATTTCTGTAACGAGCTGTAAGAATGCAACTGAAAAATATTGTTTAGGTGTAATGAAAGTTAAAACTCTTACAAGGCTGAGGTGGAATTTCAGTCTGAGACCTTGTTAGGTTCATACTGCAGAAATGATGCAGTTAAAGTACAGCATGTTTTCCTTAATCGTGTCCTCCTAAGTGATGACTTTTTTGGGTTGCTAAAATGAATTAGCTTAGCTAACTGAGGTACGTACAAAGTGGTAAGAGTATGAGTAATCAAACTAGACAGTGAATTTACACAGAATTTTTGATGGAAACAGAAGGTTGTGACTTTTTCTGGAGATTCCAGCCCAGTCTTAACCTGTTTTCTCTGATGTGTGAAAATACCAGCGAAGAGACTTGTGCAGTCCATTTTCTTCTGTTAATCTAAACAAACCTTTTGAATTGGGTCATAGTAAATAATTATTGTGTTAAGTATATTATAACTTCATTGTTTTAGTTTCCTTTTGCCGGAAGAGAGTGCTTGCAGTGAGAGCTTGCTGAAGTCGGAGTTTGTGGCTTGCATGGCGACTTGTCATTCCCTCACAAAAATTGAGGGGGTGCTTTCTGGGGATCCGCTTGATTTGAAGATGTTTGAAGCAATAGGATGGGTAAGCGTCTGCTTGTTTCAAGAGAAGAAAAGTTTTTAAGACCAGTAATATGAAATTTCCTACGCTGCTCTATACAAGATTAGGCATTATATGCTGTTCCAAGCTGTAACTGTATTATGGTGGGCCTTTGACGATACTCGTGTGTCAAAGTCTTAATATGAAAATGTTCCTAAAATGTGTTCTGTACAACAACTTCTAGAACTGAAAGAATCTGAAGAGTTAACTTTCTGCTTTCTGATGTGTGTGGCAAGGTTTCAATCCATATAATAAAAATGTAAAAAATAGCAAAGTGGATATTAAGTTAACTGATAAATGAAGACACTTAATTCTCACAGGAAATCTTGTTTAGAAAGATCATTGCACCTTGGGCTGGTTTCCAAGGCTGGTTTTTTTCCTGAAAATTATATTATGAGAAAAATCAAAGTTAATGAATGTATAAATTAGTTGATTATTTTTAATACAGATTTTAGAGGAAGCAACTGAGGAGGAAACAGCCCTTCATAATCGAATCATGCCAACAGTGGTTCGACCTTCAAAACAGCTTTTCCCAGAATGCAAGCAAGCAACAAATCAAGAAATGGTATAACAATTCAAAGCAATTCTTTCAGTTAAAGTAGTCCTTTGTGTTTAAAAAAATCTGTTTAACTATATGCTGTGGTTCTGGTTGATGTAATCCAAACAGTATCAAAACTGTGATTTTTGATGGCAAAGTTGGAGAAGATAGGTTTAAAGTGATGTTTAAGGTAGTGATTCAGTATACGCTGCTTTCAGGGTGAGCAGACTGATTGCCAGCATTTATTGCCCTTATTGACTGGTTATAAAGTGCTCAAAAGCTTTTTAAGCCTATGCATTTTAATATTGGTATTACTACCAAATTCTACCAAATTCATGCTAATGAAGTGCTTAGGTGTGCTCACCTTGCTGTTCCAGCTAAAACAAGTTTTTGTTAATGTCACTGCACAGCACAGAGTTCTTGCCACCGTTGCACCTCAGAGATGCATGTTTTAATTAAGTGCTAAGTTAAAAATTACATGTGCTTGGCAGATTTAAATTTTTCTTCTATCTGTGTTTTGAAGTATTTTTTTAATACTTCAGGAGGGGAAATTTAAGCATGTGTCTATATATCCGGATTATCACACACAGGGTAGTGGGAGGCTATAGCAAGGTGGTTCCTCTGTATGAGTCTTACTCTAGTAGATAGAAGTGTCTTTTTTTGTTCAGAACTTGGTGTACGTGCACAGCTGTAATTACTGTGCAGAAGTTGACACGTGAATATTCTTGAAACTTATTACATTATTTTTTTGGGGATGTATGTAATAATCATAGCCTCATTCTGAAATACTGTAGTACTGTAATCATTTATGTAGGATAAATGGAGGTTGGACTGTGAAAGAGCTTGCAAATTCTAATCAAGAAATCAAGCTCTAAAGTTCTACAATGTATCAGTTGAAATAAAGGACTCTAAACAGATGCAGTATATTTATATTCAGCTTTTATGAAATCTGTTGCAAATACTATGTGACTTTGTTGAGAGAACTGTGTAGATTTATGTTGAAATAGTTTGTAGCTAAAAAAATGCTTAAGAATAAATGTTTACAGTAAATGTGTTTTTTCTTTTTTTTTAGGAATTGTTTGAGCTTTCGGTAAGTATGCTTTTTCAATTAAGCATGTACTCTTTTTCAAAATGTATATGGATGTAACACTTTCCTTCCTTCCTTCCTTCCTGTATGACACAGACCAGTTATGAGATTGGAATTGTGCGCCAGTTCCCATTTTCTTCAGTTCTGCAGCGTATGTGTGTAATAGCGAGAGTTCTAGGGGAGAAGAGAATGGATGCTTACATGAAAGGTGCCCCTGAAGTGATTGCCAGCTTGTGTAAGCAGGAAACAGGTAAAGGAACAAACTATTTTTATTTCTTGTGTAGTTCAGCTGTAATGTGAATAATTTTAATAACTCTAAACTTGACCTTTTTAAAGTTCCTGTTGACTTTGAGCGTGTCCTGGAAGAATACACTAAGCAGGGCTTCCGAGTTATTGCTCTTGCTCACAGAAAATTGGAGTCTAAGCTTACATGGCACAAAGTCCAGACTATTAATAGGTAAGAGTGACTTTGTTTTGTTAATAAGTAACGGGCTTTAGGAGCTACATGCTTTGGATTAATTATGAAAAATTTATTTTTGTTTAAATCAATTACTACTCTTGTTTATTACTATCCTGTCTTGGCATACGTAGTTCTGCGCAAGATAAGTATACATGAATGTGAATGATGATATTTCTTGGATCACTTTTATAAAGCAAATTCTTTAATTTTCATAGTTAAAAATAAACATTTCCATTTACTTTGATAAACTGAAAATAAGACTTTTTAGACTACATCTAATAATCGTAATTTTTCGAATTTTTTTTCATTGTCACTTTTTCTACAGAGATGCTATTGAAAGCAACATGGAATTTATGGGGTTAATTATAATGCAAAACAAGCTAAAGCAAGAAACCCCTGCTGTACTTGAAGATTTGCATAAAGCCAACATTCGCACTGTCATGGTTACAGGTCAGCATGTAAACGTTCATACTCAAAAGATTAAAATCCATCTCTTTTTGGTCTTATTTTAATTAAAGTGTATGATGTCAAATTTTAGTGTCAATAGTCTGGGATTACGCTGTATTTATAGCAAGAGGGAAGTTTAGAAACTATTGTGAGAATATTCAAGCATCAATGTTTCTTTTTGGGTGAAAGTTGCTTTGGTAAGTCAGAGATCGGAAACCAGTATGGGGGTTAATTCTACTCTGTTGCTTCGTCTCACTGTCTCCATGCACAAGTTGCTTTATACTGAATTGAAGGATGAAAAAACCTTAGAGGTCTTTCAAATCAAAGTCAAAGTCCTCGTCTACTCTTAATGACTGACCCTGCTTTGAGCAGGAGGGTGGATGCAAGGACATCCTGAGGGTCCCTACTGTTCTGAATTATATTATAAAAAGTCACTCTGTATTGGAATTTTTTTTTTTCTAAGCATGACTTATATCCCTGTAAGCTGGCTAGGTATCTCTGCTCAGTGTTATCCGTGCAACAAGTGGTTGCTTTTTAAATCACAGGTATTGCAGCTTTGAAAGAATGTTTTGATAGGCTAGCAATGCAACTCAGTGTTTGCACGTTCTGTGACTGTGTTTAAAAAGTGGTATTTAAATAGTTGCATGTTTTCTGCCCGACTTCCAATATAAACTAAGATTTGGTCAATAAGAGATCCTTATGGCTGAAAGAAGCACACTGTTTCTGGTGATGATAGTCCAGGGGAGGGATTTAACAAGATAGGCTTTGAATTTTGTCAGTGGGCTTGGTTTGCCCTCAGGCTGTCACTGGTAGATTAGGCATTGTCCTCCTAGTTTAAAACTTTTAAAAGTTTTAAACTTTTATTTAATGTGGAATAGCAGTATACGCTATTGATCCTTTCCTAACTGAAACCTTTCTAAATGCAATTGTTTAACAGGGGATAACATGTTAACTGCTATCTCTGTGGCCAGAGACTGTGGAATGATTCTACCTCAGGATAAGGTCATTATTGCTGAAGCACTACCTCCAAAGGATGGGCAGGCTGCCAGGATCAACTGGCATTATGCAGATACCCTCGCAAAATGCACTAGTTCATCACCAGCCATAAACTCAGAGGTAATATCTTAGAATGCAAGCAGTTGGGTTTACTGTTGAGTTTCTTTCTTTTTATCTTATTCCATTAGGTAGCAAATCTGCTGTTAACTGTCAAATCAAAATTGATGTACTAGTTGACTTTCAGATCTAAAATACCAGAGAGTGGTAAAACAGCTGGGGGAGCTAGTTTTTTAACTGATGTGACATTTGACATTTTAGTAGTGCAGGAGACAGGTGTGTTTTTTCCCCGCGTTTCAGTCTGTTAAGACTGTTCTAGCTGCTGGTAGTTGAAATATTAAACCACATTTTCTTATTACTAAGTAATTGTTTTCATTGTATGAGGTTTTCTTTCAAGTAGCATTCTAAGAAACCTCCTCTAGTGTGGGGATGTCTAGGAATACCCTTCTGGGTATTAGCTTGAAATGACAGGGTATCTGTGTAAATACACTACAGTTAGCGTATTAAATTACTTCTGACAGGATATTCCAGTTAAATTGGTCCATGAAAGCCTTGAGGATCTCCAGATGACCAAATACCATTTCGCAATGAATGGGAAGTCATTTGCAGTGATTTTGGAGCATTTTCAGGACCTGGTACCCAAGGTGAGCGTTTTACTTGTGTGTGGGCACTTTTGATGGTGAACACACTTTTCCTTGTGAGCATTAAGAAATCTTCTGTCTTCCAGCTTGTGTTACACGGCACTGTGTTTGCTCGCATGGCGCCGGATCAGAAAACTCAATTGGTGGAAGCTTTACAAAATGTTGAGTGAGTATTTGCTTAAGCATAGAAAGCGGGAGGGCTGATGGCGTTCGATGTGACGGAAGAAATCATTATGTATGCCACTAGCTGCTTTGCCAAATGAAAAAGACTGGGCTAACAAAACTGCCTTGAGTTGGTAGATGAGCCTGTTGGCTGAGCAGGAATGAGAATAGTACCATCTGCTGGCTAGTTGTGAAAGTTTCAGACTTTTCCGTGAAGTTACAGATGATGAATAACTAAACTGACTAAAGTATATTATAAATCTGGTTGTTTGGCTTAATAAATAAATCCATCAAATGTCTTCTGTGTATTAAAGAGGTATTAGTGGGATGACTTCTGTTCAGATATGGTCACTATATTGTTTGTTGGTGTCAGGCCGTGCAGCTGTGCGAACTGCTGCACAAATCTCTGCCTTGAGCAAAGATACACCTTGAAAGCACCTTGATAACTGTGACTGGTTTGATTGGCTGTGTCACGTTAACATTTCTGTCTACTTCTTTATATGTGTAATGGGAACAGTAATTGCTTTCAGCATTGATGACCACTTATTATTAAGCAAACCCTGAATAAGTCAATTAATATAGAAGTATTTAATGAAATGAGCTAACTGGACTGTGATTATGGAATGGTCCAGAATGCTGACATCTGTTTGGCTTTTATAGTTACTACGTGGGCATGTGTGGAGATGGAGCAAATGACTGTGGCGTAAGTATATTTTTATCTTCTATACAGAACTGCTGAGTTAAATTTTGCAGCAGAAAGCAAGTTTTAATGTTCTCTTTTTCAATGTCAACTGACAGGCACTAAAAAGGGCACATGGTGGTATATCTTTATCTGAACTTGAGGCTTCTGTGGCATCACCATTCACTTCCAGGACACCTAGTATTTCCTGCGTGCCAAAGCTGATCAGGTAATGCCACTTACGGAAACTTAAATGTGTCCATGGAAGTCGTTTTGCATACCCTGTGGTAGTGTATGTTTGATGCTGTAGGAAACTAGTTGGAATTAAAGAAGTCATATATTTTTAGTAGTTCCGCTTCTATGCTGAAGGTACTCTGAGCAAGGGCTTGCTGTAGCATGATTTAGTATTTCATCATTATAAACACCTTTTTTCCATGTAAAGTTAATTCTTTAGAGTGTGAGTGAGCTTCTACATGTTAGTATTTAATTTGATACTCTAGAGACTATGTTAGTTTCCATGATGGCTGTGTGTAATTGCAAGCAGTAAAATTCTTCAGATAACTGCTCAGCACCATACAAAGTAGAAACAAATTTTCTAAATAGGGTTCGACCAATTTTTGATTCTAGAATAGGTATTAATTTTGGGTAAAGTTCAACCAGAGAAGAGCATGATTAAGTCTGTGTGGAACTAATGAAGTAATGCGTAATCAGAAACATTTCTGAAGTCAGCAGCTCTGTGGCTGACTGCACGTTCATTCAATCCATGTAGGATACTAGCGCTTCATAGATGGTTTTGGAAGCAGACCTTCATTTTAAAACCTCTGTTGGAAAGCCACAAAGTCGAAAGAAGACCAAAATAAGGCCATGGCTCAGTTCAGAGGGCATGCTTGCAACTTTGTACTTGCAAGTTTACCATTCTCACCCCTTTTTCTCCATGTGTCTCAGCCTGATGTCCCTCAAAGGGTTTGCTGATATGTTTAATTGCAGCTAATGTTCTGCTAAGCAGAATTTAACTGCTGGCACAGAAAGCTTTCTAGTTACAAGATTGCATTTGTTTTGACAGGGAAGGCCGTGCTGCTTTAATAACTTCCTTCTGTGTATTTAAGTTCATGGCATTATACAGCATTATCCAGTACATCAGTGTTACTCTGCTATATTCTGTAAGTATTTAATTGTGTTTCAGCACAATGTAATTCAGAGATTTGAAAATTGATAGCTATTTAATATAAATTGTTGCAAATCTCTTTGACTACACAACACCTGCATTGTAAAAACTGTTTGGACTAAAAGTATTGTTAGTATTTTTTTGCTTTTTTATATTGAATGTATGAAAAATGTGGTAGTATCTATTTTAAAAAGGCAGTAACTAATGCCTGTGAATAGAAAGTCTAGAATAAACAGCATATAAATTGAACAAAAATACAGTTTTCCATTACTTAGAAACTGTCAGCATTTTCAAATAGCCTAACTGTAAATAAAGGGCAATGCGTTCTTTTTATTTAAGGATTGAAAGAGAACAGCTTGCAAGTTGGGGGGGAAGCAAAGTGCAGTATTTCCTGTTAATAAGTTTGGATTCACAATATGGCATGTGGTAGAAAACTTGTATTTTAATTTGTATTTTGAGTAAATTAGACATGCAAAGTATTAAAGGACCTTTTGGGCGGAAATTTTGACAACTGCATAACTACATACTGAGGTTATAGCGTTTAGAGAAAACTGTGGGCTTAAGCTATAATTTCATTGGTTTGTAAGATTCAGTAATATAAGTTTGATTGCAAACAAATTTCCATTACAGATAGCTTATGCATCTTGAAACTGAAATAGTTTCATACCTTGATACTTGAGGAATTGATCTGTGAATTGTAGAGTATTCAAGACTCCCGCAGATAAAGGAAGCCAGTTTGACAGGAGATATCGTCCAGATTATAGAGTGAATTAGTGCTGTAAGAGTGTCACTGTAAGATGTTTCTTGTTGTGAAGAAATTACCAATGTTTCAATTGTGATTCCTATCTAGATCCTGAGCAATTTGGGAGATTTCCAGTTTCTCTTCATTGATTTGGCAATCATTTTGGTGGTTGTCTTCACTAGTAAGTATTGTGCTGAATTACTACTGAAGCAGTTTGAGCTTGGTCAGATTTTCTTTAATATTTAATTACATGCTGTTTGGAGTAAGCGCTGTGACATATTGTTAGGATGTTACGACTGCCACAGTACATGCATTAAAAACCCAAACCACTGTGTACTGAGTTATTCATCTGAAGTTTGTGAAATGTCGTCATACAAAAAGCAGTTTGTGGGCATGATCTTAGAAAAGTAGTTCTTTGCAGCACAGAAAGTCATAAATCTCTATTGACGTGAAGAAACTGGTTTTGGAATCAGACCAGAAGTTGTTCCGATATCATCTTTCTCAAATGTTACGGTTTCTTGCATTTTTAGTTGAACTTCTGTCCACAAAATGTTATACTCAAAAACTATTACCTAGTGAAATATTTGATTCCACTCAGAAAGCCAGTACTCAGTTTACTGGCTAACCGTAGAATTCCATTTTCAAATTTAATAGAAACTGCTTCTTGGAAGCAATGGCAGACCAAAGCTGAGGAAACAAGCCGTAAGTCCATGTGCCAGACAAAGGGAATTTGGCCAGACACTACTAATTCCTGAAGTCTCATGGCTTCTGTTATGGTCCCCTGCTGCCCTGTGCTGCTGGGGGTAACCAGCCTTTAGAAGGCACTGTGGCATTATTCTACTGGGTTGTAATATTTCCAAGGTGGTTTCAACCTTGCAGTTCTGGACTAATTATTAAAGTGATGTCATGAGCAAGCTATTCTAATTCCACAGAATGTGAACAGGGTAACTCTTGAAAACCATAATGATGTAATGTGTACTTTGTTTTCCTTTCTCTGCAGTGAGTCTGAACCCTGCTTGGAAGGAGCTTGTTGCACGGAGGCCTCCATCAGGTCTTATCTCAGGTCCACTTTTGTGTTCCGTTTTGTCCCAGATCATCATCTGCCTTGCTTTCCAAATCTTTGGGTTTTTTTGGGTCAAACAGCAGTCCTGGTATGAGGAGCCTTGGACAACGGATTCTGAGTAAGTGTTTCAGTCGCTTCATGCAGGATACGGTAATGATTGGGAAGCTTTAGCAATAATTGCTCTCTTCTTTATTGACACCCTTTGGGGACTTCGTAAGTTAAGCTGCTGATGGCAGCTTGTTAGTCTGCTGAATTTTGTCTGAAAAGCACACTAATATATAGGAGTTACCCGATGGCTCTGACCTAGTTCTGAATTTCAGCTGACTGCAGGGTCTGAAGACTCCTCAACTTTGTGACAGTTGACATTTGAAATTTGAAATTAGTGGTTCAGATATATTTTAACTCTACTATATTATAAAGTTTTGTTTTGCTGTTAGAGTTCCGGTAAATCCAATTTATATTTCTGAAAATTGATTTAATCTTTTTTTTTTAAGATTACAATATTTTTTTACCTGTCTTCAGAGTGTATCCAGAGTGATAGCTTATAAACAGTTTGTGTAGTGAACTTACAAGCTGGAAGCATAACAGAACTTGAAGCTCAGAAGTCACAAAAATTGCTAGCTCCCTGATGCAGTTTTGAGTTATTTCTTACTACCCATAATAGGTTTTCAAGGATAAAATATTTTTACTACTGTAGCAATTTGTTCTGACATCAATTTTGTTAATTAGTAGACCTTGTTTGGATCGTCTCCTTAACTCGGTATTAAATGTTCTGTTCTTTTTTTTTTGTAGTGCATGTAATCTATTGGATGCCACAAACACCAGCTCTGCACACCATGGGAATGAGACTATTCATGATCATGATGAGCATTACATTAAAAATTATGAAAACACAACTTTGTTTTTTATATCCAGCTTTCAGTACCTCATAGTGGCAATTGTCTTTTCTAAAGGAAAGCCCTTTAGACAACCATCCTACAAAAACTGTAAGTCCTTTCTTACTGTATACGGTTCCAAGTAAAACTCAAGTGACTCTGCACATGTTTATCCATGGCTCACATACAGTTCTCCTGTGCCACATCAGCAGTAATAGTGTTGCCAGGAGAACGTAGTGCAATTATCCTCTGATAATCAGAGATAGAGATAGGGAAGTATTAAACTGTATGGAGAAATTTGTGTTAATAGTTACTTTGTTTATAGAAGTGTATGTGTATATATGCTTATGCTCCACAAGTGAGCCAGTGAGAAACTGAGTCTGGTCTTCTGTCTCTTCATGGCTGTCAGCACAGCTTGTATTACCAAATTCTGCCTGGAAGGGGTTTAGAGGAAGAAAAGAGGTTATTTCCAGGGAGTAACGAACCCATGATACATGGAAAAAATGTCTAAAAATCTGACTGTGAGATAGTCCAATTAAAATATCTTTCTTCTCTTACAGTTCTGTTTGTTACATCTGTGATAGTTCTTTACGTCTTCATATTTTTCATCATGTTGCATCCTGTCGAATCTATTGATGCGTTTCTTGAGGTAAGATTCAGCAAATACGCAGGTGTTATGTGCTTCCTGGGATAACTGGTTGGCTGCCTTTTGGGCAAGCTTGACCTCTTTAGAGCTTTAACTTTGCATCTCTGTGGGGGGGAAGGAGGAATTTATAATGCTGAGCCAGTTTTCAATGTGTGTTTACTTCATATGTGTGTTGCTAACTTCTGGCAACCTTTTCCTACAGCTCGTGTGTGTGCCATATGAGTGGCGCCTAAGGATTCTCATCATCGTTGTTCTCAATGCAATTGTGTCTGTGCTGACGGAGGTAAGAAATTCAAATGGAAAAAAATGCTTGTCTCTTAACTGAGCTTTTTTTCCACGTTATGTGTTTGCCTCTTGTTTAGAAGGTCTCTCTTCACAGTGTGCCAGTGTAAGTGGCCACTCTTTTCCTGTTACATTTATATTCCTAAAAATGTCCTTGTAGGCTAGATTTAAAATGTCAAGATTTTCTGTCTTAAAAAAGCTTTTAAGATCATGCTTTTATTAATAATAAAAAAAGCAGGGAAACTTGGTAGACTTCAATTATTTTGACTGTTTTGTAGAACAGTACTCTCCATATTCATTTGCTGTGTTAGTTCAGTTCAGAATAACAACATAATAAAAAGCTATATAAAATCTTTAGGGGACCCCATCTTCATTCAATTGGATGGCATATGTGGCTTATTCTTCAGAATAATGCAGGTCTTGTTCATCTGATCTGATCCAAGTCCAGAAGTAGAGATGTTCATGCAGATCTGCTTTTTCAAGCCCTGAGTTTTTCCAAAGTCAGTCACTCTGGATTTTGACCTCTTCTGCTGTAATTCCAGAGTTAATGTGAGCAGAAATATACCCAACCTTTCATCCAGTCCCTCTCTGTTGCTTTCAAGAATTGGAGTTTGACAGATGCATTCAAAGCCAGTCACTTATTCCTGTGGTTAGCTCTTCTTCCTGTTAATTCGATGCCTTATTTCCAACCTGAGTACATCTGGATTTTGCTTGCAGCCATTAGTCACTATTTTTTTTCCTGCTAGATGAAACAGCCTTTCAACATTATCTAGGGCTTGCACACTACAATTATCTGTTTTCACTGTATAACATTTTCTGTAGCTTCTACTCGGAATCCGTCCATTATTATGTGAGGGATTGCTATCAAGGTAACCAGGATAATGTTTACTTATACCATTTTGGTCTTTGAAGATTACTACAGCATCCCTATTATTTCCAGTTGACTAGTTTTTTCCCTTTCATTTGCAAATTAGAAAAATAAAATCAACCAAAGTGGGGTTTTTTGATAGTTTAATAAAATTATCAAGGCTTTGTGTTCAAAATGTTGTTCCAAATAGAATTTGCAATATATGCTATTTTGTTGCTGCCTATTGGAACATGTTTTTCAGTTATTTTCATGTGATAGGTAATAACTTGTCTTTTCCAAAACATGGCAGTAAATATTAATTTTTTGGCCTTTGCCCTGTCATTAACAAGTCTATCCTCTCCTAAAGATCTTGTGCCTTTCTTACATTGCCCTATATTTATTCTAACCCTGCTTGTGATTGAGGTTTCCTACATGCCCTTTAATTCTTTCTTTTTTTTTTTTTTGTACTACTAAACTTCTAATAGTTTTCTTTTTTTGCCTCCTTTTTTAAGGTATATTGTGGTCTTTGCTACTGAAACAAAATAGTTATTCTGAAGCTGTGGAATTGTGGCGCTTTTGTCTTATGAGAAATTTAAAACAAACCTTATGGATAGAAAATTTTTTTCCTGTTTACTTTTTCTAATCTGTTTTGATGTTTTTATTACCATCTCTGGAAAATCAGCTTTTTTGAAGCACTAAGATTATTCCTTGGGAGTGAGCGTTGTGTTGATACCTAGAGTGTTGATAGGTGGAGGTTACAATTTTCAGTCCACTGATAAACTCTACCGAGAGAAAGAAGTTAAACTTAGCTTCTGCTGAAAAATTTCTGTGTTCTGCAGGTGGTCTTTCTAACTTGTATACAATCTGGTGATTTCTGTTCCAGAAGTGTAAGGGCTGTAGTAGAAAGCCCGTGCAGTGTGTCAGTCCATGCATCAGCGTGTGTCTCAAGGACAAATAGTTCTCCTCTGGTTTAAACGTTTATGAGGTTCCACTCCTGGGCCTTGTTGGTTGCTGCATCAATCTGTAAATGTCTTGAGTTTCCAGTAACCATAACCTAAGCAATATAATTACTGTAGAGCATTTCCTTTCACCCAGTATTTCAAGCCCCACCTCCCTCTTTTTCATGTGCAGGTCTGCGTTAGTATCTTTCAACACATTAGTCATTTCACTGTCATTACCAAAATGGGTAGAATGATTTGTCACATTCCCTTTAGCCAGACTTTCCTATTTATCTTGTTGCCCATACTTTAGGTGTGGAAAAGAATTAATTATAAAATTTAATTTTCCTGACATTGTTTAGGACGTTCTACTTTGTCTAAAACCCTGTTTCTTCTGCTTTCACTGTTAGTTGAATGCTTTCTTTAGATCTAAGTTGTCTTGCTGTACAACAGAAGCATTGCTAGTGATCCTTGAATCCCAAACCTTGTTTTATGATACATGCTTCATCTTCCATAATCTCAGCCTGCTTTTGTCCCACCTTTTGATCTGTGCTTGTCTGAAAGCTCCCTGAAGCTTTTTCATGTGGTGCCAACTCACTGGGTCCAGTGTGTTGTGTGGAAATCACAGGCTGTTTCATTTTCACTTCCAGTCCATCTCATTGCCCTCTGTCCTTGGGGGCCTGGCTGGATTTTCTGCTCACTGCACTTTTCCCTACAGAGTTACTGGGTACCACAGGTCATCTTCTGAGTATCTAGGAAAAGCTGCTGGTGGCATCTCCTTACTTCTTTTAGCAAGGTGCTCTGTAGGTATATCACCTAGAGTTTATTCTGCTGAGACTAATGCCTCTGTAATTACCTCTAACTGTTTTATAATTATGAGATACAAGAGGGATTGGATCCATCTTTTGTCACACTTCCCAATTTGACACTTGTGTGACACTACTCTCGTGTGTAGTTTCTTAATTGCTTCTACAACAGGAATGATTTCTGACTGTGGTTGTCCCAAAGATGTTTTCTGAAATGCAGTGTGAAGCTTTTGCTCCTTCTGTGTGGGTGCCAGACCAGGTTCACAAAGCACGTGTGTTCTTTCTACCAGGTGGTAGGAAACATTGCACAACAAAGGCAGATCCTAGCAGATGTTCCTCCTTACCCCGATGCCTGGTATAGACATACTTAAACCAGACTGACTGCCTTCAAAAATGAACATCTAACAAGCTGAAGATTGTTGGCAAAAGCTTTATAAAAGCAGTATAAAATTCTAGTACATTATAAAATCATGAGCATTATAATATCTATTATAAAAGCCTGGCTAATCAGCTCTCCTTTCTCAAGGGCAGAGATTAGTCAGATGTGAGAAATGGAATCTGTCCAAAGAGCAGAGCTGAACGCTCAAGGCCATGGAAGATACAGGTTCACACCTGTGTTGCTGGATTTGTTCAAGGCTCGGGTCTGCCCACACAGCCCTGTGAGAATAACCAGATGTACTGAACAGACTGTTCAAGTTCTGCCCTCTTTTCCAAAATCTGGAACGGCTCCTTCAGAATTCCTGCTGGTGGCTCAGCTTTGCCGCCCGACTGAAGCTTTTCCGGGGAATGTCGCTGGTTTAAAATGAGCCACGAGCAAAGCTTTGCTCTGGCATGAAGTATGCTAGAGTGTTAAAGGTGTTTTGAGGGGAAACTGCTTAAAGCATTCATGTCTGCAGCGCTTCTGAGGTTTTTTTAAAGTACTGAAACACATTAAGAATGTGTATTTATGATTTCTACCTGTATCGATGGATGCAGTTTTGGTCATTGTTGCTATTGATTTAAAGTACATGTACATATTCTTAAATCTTATATGAGCACTTTAAGAATGAAAATGTTTATCACTTAAGTATAGTGACAAATAACGTAAACTCTCCGTTTTGCCTGGCACTGAATTAGTCATGCCCAACACACTATTCGGGGTTTTATTTGTAATATGCACACTAACAACAAATGATCATTAGTTTCTTTAATTCTTCCCGCTCACTGCAATGTCTCACAGAATGTCCTCCTTGATATGATCCTTTGGAAGGTTGTGTTCAATCGAGACAAACAAGGAGAATATCGCCTCACCATACCCCAGCCACCTCAGGTTGGAGACTAGTATTTTGCTGTCGTCATTTAAGTGCATGCCGATTAATTCAGTTTTGTCTTTTTTATGATCTATAAGTGTCTGTTGCCTTATCTTAAGCTTAGGACTGTTTAAATTAGATTTCTGTAACTTGAATATTAAAAGGAAAGGCTTCTGGTTTTATATTTTTCTCCTTGTTGACACTTAAGGAATATAACTCTGTATACAAGAACTGTGAAGCAAACCCAGAGGATTGCTTTTAAGACTTTTCTCACTTTATCTTCAGTTTGCGCATTGGCAAATTTTATTTGTGTTGTCCCAAGTTAGCATGCTAGGACTGGAGAACATCTTGATTTGCTTGGAAGCAGAATTGCTGATGCTGGATCTAATCCAGTTCTTTATTAGGTTAATTTGGTTTAGGGTTTTAGAACACTGTCTCGTGAGAGCAGTAATTTACAGCACGTATAAATGAAGCAAAACCAAATGTCAAATGAAAGTGTGTTATTACTACTTCAGACGGTTTAGGAGACTGAAGGATTTAGCTCCAGCTTTTCTGGTGACCATGAATCTTGGTCTGGTCTGCCCCTCTGCCTTTAATACATAAAGGAAATATATGTGAATCCTGTAAAAAATAGCTTTTTCTTTTTTTAAGCCTGTTGGCTTCTTACTTTTAGCTGGTTGTACATTTGTCTTTGTTGAAATTGCAATGGTTCATTTCTCAGTACTAAATTTTATTAAATGTATTCACTTCAGATTTACGTTTGTCATTTTGAGGCTGTTGAAGAAAACATTGCTTTGTATTCACTGAAGAATCGTGGTTGTTCTTAAGGCTCATGTTTGGTTCAGTTCACCAATCGATAGAAATTCTGAGCATAAAGAGAACCATAGAATACTATCCCCATTACATATCAGCCCTGCAGACTACAGGTGCTCTGAGACAGGAAAGGGTCTTGAGAATGAGGAATGGTGTTTCTCTGCACCAGCTAGTTAAGCTACATGCGTTTGGGACAAGGAGAGGAAAAACAGGAAGGCAGGCTTAAGTTCAGTAATTTGTGTCTGTTTTAATAACTGTTAATAACTGTAGGACTTGGGTTTCACAGTATCAGCAAGTTAAATACTGCCACTTGTGGCTGCCTGGCTGCCTTTAGTTAATTCATTGGTTAAAAAGTGTTTTGAGACTCTGGGAATTTGACTGCTTTTTCTGGAGCAGGCTTTTATTCTTCAATAGTAGCATCAATTAATAGTGCCTGTTTTACCTGTGCTTATTGAAACTAATATAAAATACACATAAAAGCTATTGGTGACCTTAGATGTTACGATAATGTAGAATACTTGTTTTTTCTTAATGGTTTTTAAATGTCATTGCTACCACAGTATAGAAGAGATAACAACAGCAGAGTTTCTGTACTGCTGCTTTCTAGGTCCAATGTGACAAGACATAGCAAATTAGAAAATAAAAGTTTACCTTCTATCGAGTTACTGTATTGTTAGTTATATTATTTTTTTTCTTATTGTAATAACATTTTCAAATCTGTTCACTTCTGCAGGAGGCTGTGGATCGGTGTGGAGTCTCTTTCCTTTCTTCCCTGTTTGGTTGTAGAGAGAAGACACCAAAAGCCAAGTATATGCATCTAGCTCAGGAACTGCTGGTTGATCCAGAATGGCCACCAAAACCCAGAACAACAACAGAAGCTAAAGTACCACCCCAAGGAAATGGATCATATCAAATCATCACTGTAACGTAACAGTGGATCTTGGTGGCATGTGTCTTCAGTAGTATTCAGAAGAATGTAATTTTAAGGCTTTATTTGAAATTGCAGTACACTAAACATCAAATTCTAATGCAGATATTCCAACTGTTTTGTCTCTCTGAATACAAATTTCAGAGCCAGATGTCTTCTGGCTATACATTTTAAAAATGTAGGTTACCTTAGGCAGAGCAAACATGATTGTGTTTCCTTCCACCTTCTTTCAAATTTCATTACTCCTAAATGAGATGTATTTGAAGGTTTAAACTGCAGGGCAGTTAAAACAGGTTCACTTTATTTGCCTGGAGTTATCTCAATCATTGTTCTAACTGCTTACCTGGGCACGTGTTTGTGTAAGCCCTGTGATGCGATGGGTTCCTGGTAATATTAGAGGCACATCGTAACCTTGTCATGCCTTTTGGTTTTGGTTTTTTTTTTTTGATACTCTTGAAAAGCTTTGTGCCTCAGAACGGTTCTGAAGTTTTGATGTGTGTACCTCTAAGTTTGTCCCTACTAGTAAAGAGTGTTTCCAGGTGTAAATTTTGGATTTTAAGTTTTAAGTCTTTAGTCTGCCACAGCAGGAACTGGGAATGCTATAAAAGCAGTATGCTCTGTCCTTAAAAAGAAAGCACATTGCTTTCAAGTGGGTTCTTAGCTTCCTTTCTAGCTAACCCCAAGGAAGGGCTTAGGTGGCCTCCAGTGGAGGGGAGGCATTTGGCTACGCTCTGAAGTTTTTGGAGAAGGAAGGCTGGAGAATCTTAATACTTTCTTCTGTCTCGTGTTTTATTACATTTAGCTATGCATTTCTCCACAGACCTTGCTTTTTGTAACAGAAGGATTGGATTATCCCTTTGTAGACCATGTTTTCCGTCTAAATGTTAAGATAATTTTCCTATATACCTTGAAGTAGTAAGGCCAGAGTTACTGCTGCAAGGGAAACGGGGGTAGGAGGGAGAAATATTTTCACATGCCCACGCTTGGGATTTGTGCATGTTAAGAACATATGCATTTCAAAGAGTCTGCCATTGTCTTAAGCGCTATATGTAGCTGTATGAAACAAAATTAAGAGAAAATAGTTGAGCTAAAATCTGTCTTGCTGCAGAACTGTAAGGCTTAAGTGGATTTTACTTACTAAAAAAAAAAAAAAAGAAATGCTTGCATCAACAATAACGCTGCTTAAGCACTAGGGGTAGTGATAACATCATTTTGCCATTTGGCAGTGTCAAAACACAAGGCCACTAGAAGAATAGAACTGCAAAGATGTAGAGGCAGGCATCATCTTCACCTGTAAAGCTTAAAACTATTTTTTTTTTTAACCACACATTACTTATCTCCAAACCATCTTCAACATCCTAAGCTGTCAGGAGAGTCTTCTTTAGTGTCTTTGGGAAGACGATAAAAATAGTGACTTTTGCCTAGTCTGCAACTGACTGTTTTGGGCACCTCCAGGTTTTGGGAGGGGATCTGGAGAAATGGCAATTCTGTAGAGATCTTTAGAGAAGGAAGTCTGGCCCTTTAGGGTAGTTGTGAAGGAGCTGTGTCCCAAATTCCCCAACTGGCTGGGATTAGTGTGACTTGTGTATATTCTGATGATGGAATTTGAAAGCGTTTTTTAAATTCCTGTGGAGACTATTTCATTCCAGCATTGTTTTAATAAGGGGAATTTTTTCTGGTTGGGCCTCATTCCCCTGTGGTGCTCTGTAAGGCGGTACGGGCAGCGTCCCCCACTGCTCACGTTACGGTTTCGGCAGTGTTGAACGTACTGTGCCAATGAGGAATTTAAAAACGGAGCTAAATGTTTGGAAGACTTTTTCCTAGAACTTAGGGTTGTAAGTTACTAGCACTTGCTCCTCATAAATAGTACGCGTATGGTGTACTATCTCCTGTCCAGCTGTCAACTCTTTTCCTGATTTTGTTGTTGTTTTGTGAGGGGTGGAGCAGGAGGAAGAGAAAAGTGGTTTTCTTGGCATTCATTCAGCAGAGCAACGTAAAAGTCGTATTATCCTGGCTTCTTATGGTCATAAACATCGAACAACATTGGTAGCTTTTTAAGGGGTCTGCAATTGTGGACTTGGATAAGCTTCTTAATCATGAGCTTGAGTCAGTTGGCTAACTTCTGTCAATGTTGATCTTACAAAATCTTTGTAGCATGGAATAATCGATGAAGAATAATTCTTAGCTGCGTAAGTAGTACTCAAATTTAAAGAAAAATAATATTTTAGTTGAAAAATGTTGTGAAGCTATGCATCTTGGACCTGGGAGCTGTGACTTATCCTCAAACGCATAAGCTTTTGCTTTCCATTTCATTGACCGTTTTGGCTTGATTGTTCCATCAGAAGTGAAAGAAAATATTTGGGTCTTTCCCTTTTGCTTAATACTTTCTCTAAACTGATAATTTCTTGCAGTTTTTCTTGTTTCTGAAGCTAGTCTTTTGTCTTATTGTAGCTTATTAGACTTACCAGAAAAGCAAGGAGGAAACAGCTTATTAAGGCGGGCTTGTCTTCGGAAAGTATTTTAGGGAACTCTTACTAAATAGAAATTGCCAAGTGTCTTCACTTGATTGGGTGACTCATGGGTCATGAGTTTCTTAAACTTGAGTACTTTTTGCAAACGGGAGCCGGTTTCCTCAAGGTATGCGTTCAGAGTTAGTGAACGTTCTTGAGGTTGCATGCTTGAGCTCTGACCTATTTGCTTCTGACGCTTAGTCAAGAATAATAAATCTGCTTTTCTGAGGATCCTTCTTGTTTGTTGCAGTTCAGCCACAAAATAAGCTTTTGCATCTTCTGCGATTATTGGGATTTATGCCTTCCTGCCCAAGAGCTGAGTTTGGCCACCTATAATTTTTCTCATTTTGAGCAGTTTATTTTTTCTGGTTTTCAGAAATGCAGCAAACTAGATCTGCACTAGCATATTCAGTTTCTGCTTTGAAGTAAGATGAAATTCAGTTCGTAGTTAAAAGAATCTCTTCTAATGTTCATCTTGGAAGTCTAAATTCAGGTGAACAGACCAATTTAGTGATCTCCACTAGATACTTGGTAGACATTTTCTTCCTGCTGTATATTTTGGCCTTACATTGAGGAGTTTGATTTATTATTAAATTATTTGTGTATGCAGACTTAAATCTGTACGTATTTTACTTTGATGTATTAGGATTTGTAAATATTACTGATTTTTAAATATTATTTATGCACATACTTAAAGGACTGGTCTACCCAGAAAAGCAATTGCTAAATAATAAATGTTACTTTTTAGAAATAAATTGCAAGATCATTAAATTGTATATCCCTCAGGGTTATTTTTAAAGTGGATTTTTTTTCCTCTTCCCTTCAGATTTAATTAGCTGTAACTCTTGTTCCATGTACTATAGAACTAAATCTACTGTAAAGAAAATGCTGCGAATAATGCTTGAGTAGAAGCGGCTAAAACACCCACAGAACTGACTGTCCATATTCATCATAACTTTAAATTGGAGACTCTTACTGTTGCACTTTTAAAAAGTCGTTGGATTTAAAATTCTATTTATTTTTTTTCTTTCTTCATGAAGGTTGTGCTGAACAGTCATCCCAAATTGGGTAAATAATCCTGTACTGTATATGTGTATACAGTATAATACTAAGCAGATGTGGAGTCCTTTTTATGCTGCAAATTTTTAATGCTTACGTTGGTCATCACAAAAAGAGAGAGCTAAAGTTCTGTAGGATTTCTCCCATGAAATTCTGAATTGTAAACTTAGGTTTTTGTATGTCTAAGGGAAAGCTGTGGGTTTTTGACAATTTTTAGAGTCTTGAATATGTTGATTTTATACAGTAAAGCTTCAGGTTTTTAAAGCTATTTTCAACAACTGCAGCTTGTTTGATAATTATGTGAACCAGAAACTACTCGGTTTGTCATGAATTCCTCAAGCCTAACACAGATTAAAAAGTTCATCATTACAGCGCTCTCTAGAAGCTCAGCTTCCTTTTATTTTTAAATCTGAAATGATATTACATCTTTGTATTTAAAATATGTATTGCTGCTCTAGAATGGTACCCTGTTGTCAAGAGGCATACATAAATAACTGTACAATAGAATTGTAAATAGAATTGTAAATCATTTTTGTGACTGAAGCTCTTTGAAAATAAAATTAAAATGAACAGATATTTTAACTCTTTTCATTAGTTTCATGAAATTGTTTTCAATTATTCTTTATACAGTTAGGTCCAAAGCTTGTTGAAGAAGTCAGACTTAATCCCACTGATGTCGTAGAATGGTTAGAGTTGGAAGAGACCGTAAAGATTGAGTTCCAAGCCCCCTGCCGTGGGCAGGGAAACCTCCCACTAGACCAGGTTGCTCAAAGCCCCATCCAGCCTGGCCTTGAACATTTCCTGGGTGTCTCATTCGGTGCCCCTGTGTTTTTGAAGACAGAGATGAACTGTGGGCAGTGGTGAAGTGTGTGTGCCGGGCGTTAGCAGTGCATATGACAGCGCTGCTCTGCTGCAGTGGGGTAACAGTGACTACTTTTACCTGATGGCTTATAAGAGCCATTTTAAAACCAGACCTTGTACATGTGATGGCATCTTGTTCCCACCTTCTGTTATCCAGATGTTCCTTCTGTTCTTTGACGCATGGGAGGCATTGTTGTGGAAGGACTCTTGGGCAAATGTTCCTGGCTGTGAGCTGGCACTGTCATTGCAATTGTCTTTGGAAAAATCACACAAATGAAAGCGTCTTTTCCATCCTGCAGCTCACCTTCTGTTTAAATATTCATTGACAGAGCACATTATTTTAAACTTGAAGATGTTTGATTACTTCATTACACGAACTTTGTCTTCTAATTTCAAGCTAATATTTCGAAAATTTAAAGCTTTTCTCTCTTCAGAATCTCTCAGGCTTTAGGTTTTGTTGGCCCGTGACTACAGAAGACTTAGAGGAAAACCAGAAGCCACATGGGTCAGCCCTGGATTGCTTAGCCAAAGGGTTCAGTGGATTCATTCCTTGCTCAAATTGCTTTGACTCCGATCCTGCAAGAAAGTAAAAGTCAGAGCAGCCTCGTGAAGGTACATCTCAGTCACTTGGTGGTTTGAAGTAGATGTGTCCACTTCTTCAAAACCTAATGTGCCTGTATTAGAAGACCATGGTGAAACTGTCTTAAGAAATTTGAAATTTCTTTCTGGTCATAATTCATGTTGAAATGTAGATTTCTGACTCTAAGCAGATTTGCACGGGGTTGGTTGAAGCACATACTCTAATATCACTGTCAAAGAAGATACAACTGTGTTTTATGCTATTGTGTATGTGACTTCAGGCTTTCTCCTTGTTATGAGTGGCCTCCAGTTCTACTTCTGGAGTTGTGTACAACCTCTGGAAGCTGGTTGCTTGCACAACTAAATGCAGGCAAAATCTGCTCTGAAATTGAAAATACTCTTTGGCCTTTCACAGTAGTTAAGCAAATATGGGTGAAAGTGTTATCTAGAGGATGCGTTTTGCTGGTTTACTTCCCATGTGAAGTGCAGAGTCATGGTGAAGCCCGATTGCCTGCAATGCTCCCTGTAAGTTCCTCTAAAAAGCAGATAAGTCCCCAAGGTACAGGTCAAAAGTCCTTTTTCACGGTCATAGGAGTTTAGAAACTTGTAAGAAAGTAAAAAACTTAAGCACCATAGTAAATGATACGTGCGCTCAGTATTCTATGAAACTCAGTTCAAAACTGATTTGTGACTTTTAATATACGGACAGCATTAATTTATTGCATCTGGCAACTGTTCGTAGTCTGAGAAACACTGAGGGGGTGGTAGGAAGGGAAAGAGGTTGTAGACCAGAATGTGGTAAATGAGCAGCCAGGCTGGTGTCCTTTCTGGAATGCCAGGTGTCTCATGCAAGGGTCTGAGAAAATTTTAATACATGGGAATCGATAAGTATGGTCCTTACTTGGCTCTTGCTGTGTTCTCTACTATTAAAATCTTCAATTGTGGAAGTTTAAAGTTATTTCTTAAAAAAAATACCATTAGCAGCTGTAGCTGTTTGAGATCCATAGGATTATCCAGTTCCTGTGCCAGTCATATGCTTGTGGCCTTAATCTCTTGCAAAGAGCTTCTACCATTCCATTGTTCGTTCCTGAGCAGTTCCGAGTCTCTGACCTTGCCTCGTTGAATACTCTCACCTTCTGCTGTGAGACCAGGAAAATGGTCATTCCCAGTCTGCAGCCTGGCCTTAGCCTCTTTCTTATTTTACAGCCTGCAGTCGTGCCCTCGGAGGGACCTGCATTTGCGATCTGTAGCGTAAGAGTTTGGGGTTTTGTGGTGTGGTTTGTGTTTGGTTTTTTTTTTCCCCCATTTGGTTCTCTGGATCCTTATTTCTCTCACCTCACTGAATCCTGTAGTTCTGCCATGGTCTTGGGCTGAGTTGGTGCAGGTTGAGATGCCAGTCAGGGCTTGAAACAGAAATTTCTTGGTCTGTTTCTGCCCTGCGTGGAGGGGTGTACTTGGGCACCCCCAGAAGCGGCTCGCTGGGGGCTCAGGTACTCACCCTGGGTGCCTGGGGATGTGCTCCTCATCGGCGTGCTGAGGTGGGGAGAGGTGGGATCAGGGTCAGAGGGGGTTACTAGGAGGGTGAGGTTCTCTGAGAGATTCTTGTTTGACTTGGAAAAGTCTTTTGGAAAGATGAAATCTCAGAGCCTTTTTTTTTTTTTTTTTTTTTTTTTTTAATAACTTTCTACAACTGAAAATGTAAAAAGCCCAGCAAGAGCTTGCTTTGTGGCACCACATTGCTGGTGGTTGACACTACTAGATGCTGTGTCCTTCCCTTCCCAAGGAAGAGATGCAGATTTTACCAGTCTTCAGTACGCTGAACCTAACCAAGAATTTTTTTGGGTGTTTTTTTTTTTTTTTAAAGAACTCCCTTTTGCTTTTTTTTTTTTTGGTGCAACAGCTGGTTTTGATCCATGGTGGTATGTTCTTGTCAGCAGTTCAGGCATGTGGAAAGCTCTGCCGTCCCACCTGGCTTCTTTAAGCGATGGGGTTTGTACCCATGTCTGTGGGAGGGGTCGGTGTGGGAGAGCTTCATCCTTGCCCCCGGAAAATGGCAGGTTGGGATGGGAGTCCTCCTCTCCCCCAGTGTTCCGGGTGCTGAAGACATGGTGTTGGCTATTCCAGTTACATCCACTAACTTGTCCAGCTAATCCAGCAGTCCCAGCTGCTGCTTCTCCTCAGCCAGGTGCTTGGCTTCCAGGTTTCTGATTACACTTGGACTTGTTGATTTCACTGAGGAAGTATTTCTAAACTGTGGATTTCTCTTTGACTTGCTGTTTTAAATATTGTTATTATTGCTACAACCGTTGTCTTCCTGTTCCTTTTTTTGTTTGGAAATCTATGACTTTACAACTTTGTGGTACGTTTCATGCAGATCTACCGTTATTGGTACCACTCTCTAGCAAACCTCATGGCATTTCTTTCCTCTTATTTCATTGTATTTTTAATACCACTGTTAACCGAGTATTGTGTTAAGCTGCTGAAATGAGACGTGGTGGTTATCAGAGGCTCACTCCTGCCCCGAGCCACACGAGCTCTTGTGTGTTATTTCAGGCGATGTCAAAAATAGCCTGTTGCTTCTTGTGTGTTCTTGGGCGGTTCCAAGAAGCGATCACTTGGAAATGCTGAGAGATGATTTATCAGAACTGTGTGCTGTTTTGCTTTTGGCCACTGAAAATATAGGACACCCTTTTTACCTCCATTGTCTATTTTTGCAGGCTCAACTTTATTTTTAAACCTCAGATACCCTACAATTTATTATTAAAAAATATTGTTGGAGCAGGACCTTTTGATACTTCTTTTTTTAAAAGACTTTGTATGTAACAATGTTTTTTGTGTTCAAATAAATATGTCTTATGACTACTTAGAGTTTCATCATGATATTCATATGCTTTTATTATACTTGACTAGTACAAATATAAATAAGGAATACTTGATTTTCAAAAGAGCTATATGTGTATTTCTCAGTGTAAACTGAGCACCTCAGAAATATTTTCAGTCAACAGTAATAGAGATTTTTACAGTTTGCTTTTGAGCCAAGAGAAATTTTGCACATTTGCAGGTTTTGTGATATATTCACACAACTTTGGCTGCTAAATTATTAACTACTTGTGATAAAATCCTGACTCTCTCTTATCTCTTGTAACAGCTGATGTTTCTGGCGCTTCAACAAGGATGTTGATGTTCCGTTTGTCAGTGATGATCAAGCTTTTCTTCCAGTTGGATGCATCTATTTGTCCTGAGAAATGCGACTGCTCTTCAAAAAAGGCAATTCATTGCTCTGGTCCCCACATAAAAGACCTGGAATCCCTAAATCTGCCTTGTAACATGACAGAAATTCACGTAACGGGCACCAATGTAACATACTTGCAAGATGTTTTTGCTGGGATGGTGGAACTGCAGCATCTTTTCTTGTCTTCAAACAACATCTCTCTGATTTCATCAATGGCTTTTAAAGGCTTACGAAGGCTAAAAGCCCTCAAGCTGCTAGATAATAAGTTGGTTGAACTTCCTCCAGGAGTGTTTGATGACATGGTACAGCTTCAGCAGTTGATCCTTGAAAATAACAGGTTGAAATCCATCGGAGAAAATCTGTTTGACAAACTAGCTAGCTTGGAGGGGCTTTTCTTGAACAAAAACCAACTAACAGCACTTCCTGGTGACGTGCTGAAGAAACTTGCCAAACTCAAAGTACTGAACTTGTCAAGAAATTGTTTGGCAGCACTTCCCAGAAATATATTTAGTGCATTAGCCAGGCTTGAGAAGCTGATGTTGTATTTTAACAGGCTGTCTTCAATAGAGTCTGGTATGTTTGATAGCCTGAAGGAGCTGCTGGAACTCTTCCTGCATTCCAATAACATCCAGTCCATTGCCCCTGATGCATTTAATTGTCTTCATAAACTGAGAATCCTCACGCTCTCCAGAAACAGGCTTGAGGTTTTGCCTCCTGGACTCTTTCTGCGTTTGCATGACCTCTCTAAATTGACCTTGTACGGGAACCCACTGAAGTCTCTTCCAGAAGTGTTGTTTGGAGAAATGAGGCATCTTGGTAGCCTGTGGCTGTATCACACAAAGCTCTCAACAATACCAGATTTTGTGTTCAGTAACTTGACAAATTTGGAGCTTCTTGTGCTAAGCTTTAATCCAGAGCTTAGTGTTCTTCCCAAGAATGCATTCAGTGGTCTGAATGAACTGCGGGGCCTTTCTCTGCATACAAATAATATTTCCAGTCTGCCAGAGGGCATCTTCCTGAGCCTTCAGAAACTGCACAACATTTCGCTTTACAGTACGAGGCTTGAGGTTCTTCCTAGAAACCTCTTTCGTAATCTCAAGCACCTTCAGAAAGTTTACCTCAATAGTACAAATCTGCAGTCTCTTCCTGGAGATTTCTTTACTGCTTTACCCGAGCTGCAAGAAGTCTTCCTTGATGACAACCCTTGGAAATGTGATTGCCAAATTCTTGGCTTCCAAGAGTGGCTCCAGAAGAGCGTGGAGATAGTTAAAAACACACCATCCCTGAGGTGTGACAGCCCACTGGCACTGCAGAATATTTCCCTTGTGGCTCTGACAGATGACCACCTGGAGTGCCCACCAACAACACCCGTTACATACCAGATGTTGAGCTCAACCGATCCCCCAAATTCTACTTCCCTTATGAGGGAGCACTTAACATCATCTTGGGAGACTACTGTAGCAGCGGTGTCTGGCCTGGAGACCAGCACACCCACATCAGTTCCTCGTGCAACTCCAGATTACACCTATTCACACCTTGAAGATGTTGGACAGCCTGGGTTTCATTTCTCAAGTGTTCCAACCCAAACTTCTCCCGGTCGCACAGTAGAAAGCAACGGTGTCAGAGGGACAGATGTAACTACTCTTGCCCAGTGGGATGAGCTGCCAGCCCGCAGGACTGCTAACCCCTATTTTAATGCCAGAGTTGCTTATTGTCAGCTATTTTTGTGCCTTCACAATTTGATTTTAGCGCTCCAGACTGTAACCATTGTGCTCAGTCTGTATGTGATGAGTAAAACCAGGCAACTCTTGCACTCCAGAAATGCTCCTGCTCAGCCTGTAGTTCTGATAAGTTTTTTTAAGATAGACAATACCAGCCAAGGAGAGGATTAGAAGCACCGCTTTGGATGCATTTTGAGCATTTGGGCAGTCGGCACTTGATTTGGATATGGATTACAAATCTTTACAGCAAGAACCATAAAGACCTTGTCTTTACAGCATAATGAGCATGTGCTTTTCTGTCTGTACCTTGCAGGGTTTGCCAGCAGTGGTTGTAATCACTGTGTGGTGCCGCAGCACTTGGTGCATGAACCCAGAGGGAGAGCTGAAAGAAAATCTGTGGTCACCTCTGTGTGTGCTGCTGGTTTGGGGCTGGAGCCCTGTCCCTCCGGACACAGCTCCTCGGGTGGAAGTGGCACTGATGTAGGGCAGCCTACACGGGAGCACTGCCTCAACCCTGCTGTAGAGGCTGCCCGTAGTGTCCAAATGCTGATGTGCCTTATACTGCCTGCAATGCTTTGTCTCCTCGTGGAGAAAAGAAATGGTATTTTTGGGAGGAGCTGCTGGAAAAGACCTTTTAAGATGTGGGTGGGGGCAGAATGATACAGTGCAAGTGTTTTAATTTTTGCTTTCTGTTCTCAGCCCTTTTCCAGGACGTGGCAGGAGGACACAGTACCATTTAAATCTAACAGTGCTTTCCTTTAGCTTAACCAGAGCAAGATAAGCAAGATGCTGGGCTCAGGAATATGATCTTGATGTATTTTGTTGTTTGTTTTGGGTTTTTTTGGAAACTTTGTAACATTAATACAGCTCTGAATTTTAAGTAAACACTTTCATTCTTAAACTTTGCCCAGTGGTCTGAAAAGCAAGGTGTTACTCACTGCCTGCTGGAGCGAGTCTTGGACCCGCAGCACCGGGCAGATGCCCGGAAGCACAGCGTAGCCCCAGAAGAGCATCGTTGGTTTGAGAGCTGGTCACGAGTGAGCTGGGAGAGAAGGGGATGGTGTCTCCTGGGCTTGCAGGCATACAGCACAGTGGGAGGGAGCCTGCCTGAACCCAGGGCCCTGAAGTGCTGCCACCTTTTCTGAAGTTGGCTGGGGAACGTATGTATCTCTGTCAAATCTTGGTGTGCAGTATCACATTTGGTCATATTCAGCCTCAGTACTTTTTACCTTTTCTTATTCTATAGCACCGCTCCCTGACTTCCAGCCCATTCAAGTGTTGGTGTGCGAATGCAGCTCCAGGGCAGTAGTGTGGGTTTTGGTCTTCACCCTGAAATGTTTTGAATGATATGAGTGTTTTAGTTTGTAAGTTGACTGATAGCTGTCAGACTGCATGTGCTTCTTTGGTTGCTCTTGAATTAATTTTTTGCTTAATTACATGACTGACTTTGTTCTTAAAGCTCTGATGTGCTCAAAAGCTGGATTAAAGAGCCCCTGGACGTGGTTCCTTGTCTGCTCAGGTATTGATACTTTGAGACCCAACACTCCAGGAGTCCTTTTGTAGCCTTACTGACTTTCTAACTATTGAGGTCTTCTCTGGCCGGCCTTGAAATGGCACTTTACAAGCCTGAGGTGAAGAGAGCTTACATTTGCTGCAGGTTTTTGGTGTGTTCCCTGCTGTGAGCTGCTCTGAGCAATGAGAACAAACTATGGACTGTGTTGTTTCAGGGTGCTCTTGCTGCTTGACTTGAATTCCTTTTCTAGGCTGTGAAAAGAGGCAACGTGCTTCTGTGGTGTTAAATAGCCATTGTCTTGCTGGTGAAGTTTAGCAAAACTTAGCAAGCCTGGCAAAATGGTAGTTAGAGCCATCGAAGAAAGAGAAATACTCTCTACTCACTCACTACTGCTGGTGCGAAGCAAACTGGGGCTGGATTCATAAACAGGAGCTCCAGAATATTTCTTGTAATATATTTAAGAGAGAAGCACAAAACCAACACAAAGCTTTCTTGGTGGTGGTTCTGGGTGGTTACATGCTAGTGCTTTAAAGGAGGCAGTTATGACAAATTTAGGTTCTTGGTTGGAGAGCTGTAATGACCACTTAGTGCTGTGCCAGCTCCAGCGCCATCGTACTGGTGCCACGCAAGCATCTGCTCGCAGCGGGCAGGAGATAAGTATAATCTGGACTAACGAGGGAGTTGTTTTGTGAACGGAGGTGGCTATTGGCTCGTGGCTACAGGCACTCTGATGCACGCTGTCTGATTTGTAAGAAAGAGCAGCAGTTTAGTCACTGTATGGGCGTACAGCACCCTGGTGCCCGACCTGTGGAAGATCATGGGTTGAGCAGCAGCTGCCATCTCTGTGAGCCCTCCTTTGGCCACCCCAGCCCACGGTGGGGCCGGCTGGGTCTCCGTGTGGTTCCTCTGGCTCCCCTCGGGCAGTGGCCGAGCTCTGGCACGTGGGGCTTTGGCTCACGGCTGCGCACAGGCAAGGGTTGGGAGGAGGAGGATGATGATGATTTGTCTTTGCGTGCTGTCATCGGGCTTTCCCTGCACTGAGCCAGACCAGACGGGGAAGTGAAGTCAGCAGACAACAAAAGGCTGGAGCTATAAGGGCCTGGGGTGTTCTACTACCTCTTCCTCTGAGGTGTCCTGTTTTCAGCTGCCTCTGATTCATTGCTTGCTGCCCAGCAGAGTTCAGCCCTTCCTGTGAAATTCCCTGGGCTGGGAAATCCAGGAATGTGCTTATTTATACCCTGTCTCTGTTTTGCTGTGTTTCCAGGTCAGCGTGACGGTGGCTGTGGCAGGTGGGAGGCGGTGGGGAGGGCTCCTCGGACCCTCTCTGGGCAGCATTGCCTTGCTGCCATCCCATGGCACCCGTGGCTTGCCATTGCCAGTTCTGTTGGCAAGGGTTTTCCCAGTCCTTGTAGACTACTCCTCCACGATCTACTGCCTGACCTTCACCACCAGGCTGGCCTTGGAGGGCAGTGGTCTGGAAAAGCTGGGAGGTGTCTAATCCCTGGTCCTGGGGGTCCCTGCTGCTGGGGAAAGGATGGATGCAAAGCATCTCTGCACCCAGTGGCTGAGGAGATCAGCTCCACGTCCTCTGCTCCTGTACAGGATGCAGAGTCCCCGTTAACAGCCCTCCGTGTTAGCCAGACCTCCGAGTCCAGGAGCTGCTTCCGGGGCCACATCCTGGTCAGGAGTGCTTGGGATATATCACCAGCAAAGTGGAGCCCAGGGTCTTCTGTAACTCCCTCGGTTCCCTCACACGCTTCTTTCCGTGGCAGTTGCTCCTGCTCTCTCTGCTTTAGGAAATCCTGGAGCAGTGGGAGCTCTGCCCCCTGTGCCAGGCCATGGAGAACACAGCGTGTTTCCAGCCTGATGTCTTGGCAGGTGCCACTCTCCTTTGCTTGTCAGGACCCCAGTGTCCCTGAAGAGCGCAGTGACAAGGAGGGAATTAACTGCTGCCAGAAGTGCCTGCAGCTCTCTGCCTGCAGGACCCTTTCAAGCCTCCAGCACCCATTTCCTGTGCTTGTGTCCCTGGTGTCTCTGCCCTTTCCATCTCACCTCTGCCACAAGCAGCCAGTAGCTGCTGGGGGGCCCTTGTCACTGCTTGCAAAGGGCAGTGAGCTCAGGTAGGTGCCTGCTTCAAGCAGCTCAGCCCTCCAGCACCCAGCAGCAAGATCGGAGCCTGCCCCTCGGGTCTTTCCTCTCCCCATGGCAAAGAGAAACCTGGTGATGGCAAATGTGCTCAGAGAAGACACACAGCAGCGCTCCATGGTTCAGGAGTGTGTGCAACTGCTGGCTGCGAGGCAGGAGCTCTGGGATCCTCTGCCTGACGTTACAGAGCATTGGCTGTGTCTCCTCTGGGCCTCCGACCAGCACATCTCGCCTGGGGAAGCTGATTCAGCAGCCGTGATATCAGAGCGCGGCATTTCCGAGGGATAACACAATAGCTGGGAGGAGATGCAGCCAAAGGCACGTTCCCATGGGACAAGAGTGGGGTTGTGAGTGTTTACAAACTGATCAGGAGGCCTGAAGCGCCTGCTTTGCCCCTGCTCTATCCAGAGATGGGCCACCTAAGGAGGTATTACGCCTCCATTTTCCTAGCTGGAGTTGGTTGGAGTTCACATCCCCTCCCCTCCTGGGTGTTTTTGGGCAGATAAGCCCTGGCAAGGGCTCTTGTGGGCCGTGGTGGGTGAGTGCCACTCCAGCGGCACCCGGAGACATCCCGCCACCTCTTGAGCAATCACTGCTGTAGGGCTGTCTGTTTTCCCCGACATGCCAGGCTTCCAGCTGTGCCTTTGTGTCTGTCTCGATGAAAAAAGCCCGGGGCTGGGGGCCAGCGGTGGCTCTGCAGCCTGCTCTGTGCTCCTCTGCACTTCCCTGGCCCTGGGGAGAGATGGGGCCCCTTCCCCCTTGGGGTGTCGGGAAGGGGTCCCTGGGACACTCCCTGGTGTCAGGGATGGAGATGGGGAACGGGGCGAAGCTGGTCCAGCAAACACTTTGTGGTGCATGAGCAGGGAGAGTCCCCCTCCATCGCCTCCTGCTCCAGCCGGTCCTTCCCCCCTCCCGCAGCTCCCATCGGACAAACTCTTTCCGCTTCGGATTATCTCTCCAGGCGGACTTGGCCACAAGCCCCACATTCCTTCCAGCTTAGCCCTGCCCTGAGCCCGCGCCAAGCCCTCTGTGCTGCTGCTATCGCTCAGGGCTTGGGCCAGGGCCGAGCCTGGAGGAGACGTTTCTGCTGGCCATGAGCCCTGCTCTAGAGCTTGAGATCCTAAATGCTGTTTTCCTGGAGCTCCAGGAGGGTTGTGGTGGGTCTCATGCTGGTGTTTGGATGGAGGTTTAGCCTGATGGCTATCCCTGCTGCCCGTCCTGGAGGTACCAGGGCTGCTGCTCCTTCCTGAAGCTCCCACCCCAACATGTGTGTCCCCAGGGAAGGCAGGCCATGCCCCCCCGCCTGTCCCCGGATGCGGATGGGGCATCCTGTAGCCACGAGAAGCGAGGCAGCCCTGGCCCTGTTTCCAGTAGGGAGCCGAGAAAGTCACAGAGGCTGGATCACTGGCCCTGTGGAGGTTGTCTGGTTTGGGGTTGGCAGTGTGTGTGGTGGGGAAGGGGCTGCTAGTGCCTCTCTGTTGGCGGAGGGGTGGCCCAGCACTGCTCCCCAAGGACTAAGGCACCATCCTTCACCCTCAGACATGGCTTGAGCCTATGTGTTCTGCTGCACAGCTCAAGCGCAGAGGTGTCTGTGTCCCCCTCCCACCCCGGAGCACCAAGGGGACCCCCTCCCCTGGCCCCCAGCCCTCCTCCCCGCTGCAGCAGAGCGGGGTTTGGCCCCGTGCCCTGGACCAGCTGGTCTCTGCCAGCACCGGGGGCCACCGGGGGGTTTCTCATAGAGAGACGGGCTCTCCACAGCAGTGAGGAATAACTGGGGCGGTGGTGGGGGGTGGCAGGGTGGTGGGCAATGGCAGGTCCTGGGGATGTCCTGTCCCTCCTAGAGGTGGCAATTTAGCTGGTGGGTGTGGGGGGAGCGGGGGCCAGGGGGATCCGGGCTGTGCAGCCGTGTGGCGTGGGCGAGCGTGCTCAGCTGTTTGGCAGATGAGCGACACGCTCTCCCGGCCAAGCCCACAAGCTGCTAATTTTAGCGATTACATGCGTTTTTCCGAGCAGTCTCGAGTCCCTTGGTGATTCAGAGCCTCTCGGCTTTGCTGTGCCCACCGCTTGGGCTGTGGGGACACTCTGGAGGTGTGCCAGCATGGGGGGGGCACGGACCTGGGACTGTCTCACTGACCTCCCCAAAAAGAGGTGATGCTGCTGTGCTGGGGCTCCTGGGACCTCTCTGGCTGGTGGTGTTTCAGGGCTGAGCTCAGCACAGGGGAGCACCAGGGCTTGTGCAAGAGGTCACAGGACAGACGGGAGCCCTGGTGGGGCTGGGATCCCAGGCTGTGTTAAATGCAATTAGCTTGGGGAGCGAGGCCAAGGGTTGCCTGCTCCCAGCCTCTGGGAACCCCAGGCAGTGTTATGTCAAAGCACAAGGGGTAACCCTAGCCAGGACCACTTGCCAAAGGAGGTTGTAGAGAGGCAGGGGTTGGTCTCTTCTCCCAAGTCACAGGCGACAGGAGAAGAGGAACTGGCCTCAAGTGGCACCAGGAGAGGTTCAGGTTGGATGCGAGTAAAAATTTCTTCACTGAAAGGGTTATCAAGCATTGGAATGGGCTGCCCAGGGAAGTGGTTGAGGCACCATCCCTGGAGATATTCAAAAGATGAGTTGACATGGTGCTCGGGAATACGGTTTAGTGTTGGTGTTTGGTGGTTTTTTTTTGTTTGTTTGTTTTCAGAGTTAGGTTGGTGGTTGGACTAGATGATCTTAAAGGTCCCTTCCAACGTAGGCAATTCTGTGAATCTGTGATCTCCAGCCCTCCTGTGGGCTCAGGAGCATGAGAAAAGCTTGCAGGAAGTACTGAGGGCTCTCGGGTGCAAGGGCACCTCCCGGCTGGGCTGGGACTGCCGCAGAGGACGGATGGATGGGCTTCAGCAGCACCACACACTTGCTTTTCCTGCGCAGCGGCGTTTGGCCACTGCCTTTGGTGAGTAGTCAGAAAACCATGTTTGTGCAGGCAGCAGCTGGAGAAGAGGGCTGGGGGCTCTGGGGGAAGGAGCCTCCTCCCCCAGCACAGCTGTGACCCCAGGTTTTGCTGCCAGCTCCATCTCACAGGGGCACCATCATCCCCTTAGAAGTGTAGGGACACAGCAGTGATTCCATGCCACCCCGAGCTTGGTCAGGGAGGGTTCAGCCTGGCTGGAGTTGGGGAAGGCCCCCAGGAGCACCGCTGGACTCGGGGGCTTTCCCATGGAATGAGGTTTGCTCTGCTCCATCCAGCACCATGTGAGCTCTCAGCTGTGCGGAGCAGCCTCCCTCTGCAAAACGCTTATCTCACCCTCGATCACATCCTCAGTCTCTGGGAGCTGCCTCTCCCCTCCAGTTGTGTGGCGTGTGTCTGCCTGTGCTGCCGTCCCAGGCTCCCACAGCCCCAGCTCCCCTCCCTTGCCCGTAGCCCGGGGCCAGCTCCTGTGTGCTCACCTCCGGTCCCTCTCGGCTGCGGGTGCGGTGCTCGGGCTTGTGCTGTTACTCAGCCTCGCTTTATTTTTAGGGACGTCTTGAAAACAGACTCATCCCCTTCAACCAGGAGCCGGAGCCAGGTTCCCAGGGCTTGGGTAGAGACAGCTGTTTTTTTGGCAGGGCTGTCACCTGGGCACTGGGTTTTTGGCAGGGCTGTCACCCTGGCACTCTGCATGGCCATGGGGTCCCTGACCTGAGCGCTCCCCTCCTGGGGGGCAGGGTGTTTGAGGGTACCCACCCCTGCATCCCTGCCTCCCCCCCGGGGCAGCGCTGCTTGGAAGGAGCTGAGTCTGACATTCCTCTGTTGGATTGGGTTTGGGGTGGTGGTTTTTTCGGAAGTGCTGGGGTTTGATTTTCTGTGTTGCCTTGCTGAAGCGCTGTGTGCTTCTGGGATGAGTCAGAGCGGGCAGGAGCCCAGCAGCGCTGGCCCTGGCAGCGGGCAGACAGGGCTGGTGATAAGGGGGCAATAAGGCTCTCGTGCCAGGGCTGGAGGGAGCAGGCAGCTCCCAAGCCCACAGCCTGACCTCCAGCTGCATCGCTGTCAAGGAAACAGGGCGGGCTTTTTTGGGAACCATGTTGCTGGGAAAATGTGCTACGTCAATAGAGTGTGAGCTGAAGAACTTGCGGGTGGTGTTTTTAAAATGCCCCTTCTCCGTGCCCAAATTTGCTTTGCCCCAGGAGCAGTCAAGGAGCGTGCCCGAGGGGTAGCCCCAGCCTCAGCGCTCAGTCCCTGGCTGGGGAGGGGTCCATGGCCATCCAGCATGTCCCGCAGCAGCTGGGCCTGCCGTGCAGTGTGACATCTTGGTGGCAGTTGCCTCCAGCTGAGGTCCCGCTCCCTACGCTCTTCCCACGATCCCTGTTGCCTTTTCTGAGTCTGGCTGGAAACTCCCCTCCCTGTCCCCGCGCTTTGTTGTTTATCCTGGTTCGATCTCTGCTTTGAACAGGGTCCCTGTCCCCCCACCTCCCTCGTTGTTTATCCTGGTTCGATCTCTGCTTTGAACAGGGTCCCTGTCCCCCCACAGAGCCCTCGCCCTCCCACCCCTCTGGGCATGGCAGGACACGCTGCGGCATGGGGATGGAGCCGGCCTTCCTCACCCCTCTCCGGCAGCAGCCCCCTCCTGGTCCCATCTCCAGCAGCTCATTAGCGCTGGCTGGGACCTGAGCAGGGGCTGCTGTGGCTGGCGGAAACATGGGTGGGCTGAGACAGGATTAGACGTGATCAGGGAAGTTCCAGCTGCCCCGTGGTTAGCACGGGGCTGCTCTGGCTCCAGGAAGCCCAAAGGGGCCACGCACGTCAGCGCTCCTTAGCTGCTTCCTTCCCAATATCCGTTCCCGGTGGCTGCTGGACCAGGGCTGCCCAGAAGAGGTGGGCAAAGGTGGGGGGACCCGGGCTGGGTGGTAGGGACCAAGGGCACCCCCGTGCACCCTTGTGAGCCGGAGGGGGCAGGGCAGGGGGGCAGCAGGCACGCTGAACAAGTGGATGGGATGGGCTTTCGCCCCGATTCTCAAACACCCCTGCGTGCTGGGCTCCATCACCCGGGTGTCAGGGCTGCTGAGGATGAAGAGCAGTGTTCAGGCTGCACCGCAGCCCCTGGGAGATGGCAGCATGTGACATTTTGGGGCTGCGAGGCTGCCTGCCATCGGCATGGGGGGCATTTCTCAGTGCACAGGCAGTGCTGGTGGGAGACGCTCCGGCTTGCCCAGGGCTCTCTGAAACAGCCTGGCCTCTGGCTGGCACCTGCAGCAACACTAATCCCTGCTTGGTGGCCGCGCCGTGACACCTCCAGCACCCTCAGAGCTGGTGCTTGCAGGTGCCTGGCCAGTTTGCATCTCCTGTTGGGGGGGAGGGGGGATGGGCATGAACGAGTGCTGGGACCCTGGGCAGAGTCAGCGTGCTGGGGGGCTGCCAGCCCTGGGCTGGGGGCACGGCCAGAGGTCCTGACGCTTGCAGGGGCTGTACCCGGGGAGGCAAGTGCCATGTGTGTGCCGAGGCGATGCTGTGGAGTAGTCCCAGTGGGAATGTGTGACATCGAAGGGCAGGATCATGCCCAGGGGCTTGGCTTTGCCTTGCCTGATCCCATGGGTTGGGGCAGCCAGCTGTGTCCCACGGGGGGACCACGGGGGTCCCAGGGCAGAGCTGGTACCCAGACAATGGCTGACGTGAGCAGCCTGTTTGTGGGGGCATCTGCTTGTCTTCAGACAAGAGCACTGGGGTTCGGGAGAGGGAAACCCAAACCTCCATCCTTGAGACGCTCCCTCTGTTTGCCGAGGAAATCGGAATTGGAAGCAGCTCTGCTCCAGCGCTTTCCCTAACCCCGCCGCTGCCCCTGTGCTGATTCATTGATTTGGACGGGTTATATACTGGGAGGGGAAGCATGAACCACACTCGGCTCTCTTGCCAGCACGGAGCTGTGCTCGCTCAGTGCTCGTGGCTGCAGGACACTTGGGTAAGTCTCCTCTCTGCTACTGCCCCTGCGAGCGGCTGGGGGCAGCTCTGGGGGCAGCTCTGGGGGGTGGTGGCAGGATCTGTGTGTTGAGCATCTTTTGATTTGATGGAGATGTTTGCCTTGCAAGGGCTCTCCAACTAAGTGAGCCCACTTTGGCATTGCGGGAGCTAAAATAGTTACATAGGCAATGTATCTTAAATAATAACCTATAAAGAAAATCAAGGGGGGCAAAGTAACATTTAGGGGGGCTGAGGGTTAGAGCAGTGGGATGAGGGGCTGAGCAATAGGGAATATTCAGCCTCTTGTTCTGTAAGTGTTTTGTCCCTAGAAGAAAAAAGGAGATAAATTGGTTCCAGCTGCCTTTCCTGAAGGGCGCTCCAGCTTGGATGCGCTCTCAGCTGCCTTACCAGGGAGTGACAGGAGCAGGGCTTTTGATGTGCAGAGCATTTGGGGAAGTTTATAAATGGCTTGCTATAAACAAAGCTGTTCTTGGATGCAGATTGTTTCCATATGGAAAACATAAACTGCGCTGGCTTGTGGAGGGTTCCTCCCTCCCCGCCGGAGAGCAAGCGCGTTCCCTGGAGGGAGCCCGGGGTGGAGGGCAGGGGCTGTGCCCCAGCACCCCAGGGTGCTGTGCCAGCCAGGATGCCATGCCCAGACCCCTGTGCTGCAAGACTTGTCTGTCTGCTGAGCTGTGCTTGGGGCCAGGGGGAGCCACGGGTTTTCTCCCTACCTTGTGCTGCTCAAAGTTTTTAGTGGGTGGCTGCTCTGTGCCAGCCTGGCATGAGGCTGCTGCTTTGATCTACAGAGAGGGGAAAACTCCCCGGCCAGAGGAGGGAGGAGAGGGTGTATGTGCTTGTGGAGTGATGGAGGACCTTGCTGTAAAGCTCTCCCTCCCTTTGGGCTCCAGGACTCCCCTGGACAATGCCCCCAGGATCACCCTGCACATGGGTACCTGCACTGAATGTCCTGCTCTCGTGGCCAAAGTCAGCCAGGGCTGAGACCTTCTGCTAGGGATGGGGGGCAGACAGGGCCATCCCGGTACCTGGCATGGGCTGGGGAGCTGGCAGAGGGTCCAGCTGCCCCGTGCTCCAGTGGGATTGGAGTTAATGCACACCCGGGCAGTGAGTGCCAGCGCTGCTCTTGGCTCTGTGACAGGGGCTCTTGCTGCTGGGCAGAGCTAGGAGGGTGCTCAGAGGTGCGGGGGGAGAGTACCCTCTTCCCAGCATCCCCAGGACCTGCTGAGTGGTGGGTGCTGCGGGCTGGATCCCATTAATGGCTGTTTGGTGGTGCTGGGAGGCCAGTGCCACTGGCAACAGCTTGCCACGCTCACTGCAAAACAGGAAACCACCACGCTCCTGGCTGCTGGAGGGGCCGAGCGGGGGGGACGCCAGGGATGCCACTAATAGCTGTGGTATGGCAGCCAGGCGCCGCAGCCCCCGGCTCTGTCCCGCTCCGTGCTCCCGCCTGGGCTGTGCCCAGCCCTGCCTGTCCCCAGCCTTCCTTGCCTGCCCTCCTCTGCCGTGCTGGGGGCAGGAGTGTGGCCACACTCGGTGGCCTTTTCCAGGGAGAAAGCAGTATACATCACCGGCAGTGGCCTTGGGGGGCTGGGAAATCACAGGGACTGAACCCCCCTCTTTTGCTTACGTTGCAGGTCCAATGGAGCGGAGAGGCTGGTGGCGGTGGCTGCTGCTGCTGGTGGGCATCCAGCTGGCCCGTGGCCAGTGCCCAGAGCAGTGCCAGTGCGCCCGCACCGCCCAGGTGGAGTGCTCCGGTGCCAGGATCACCGCGGTCCCCAGCCCCATCCCTGAGAATGCCATGACCCTCCAGATCATCAACACGCGCATCACCGAGCTGGGCGACGCGTCCTTTGGCAACGCCTCCCTGCTGATCGGGCTGCGCATCGAGAAGAACAACCTGTCGCGCATCAGCCCCGGGGCCTTCCAGCACCTGCCCGACCTGCGCTACCTCAGCCTGGCCAGCAACAAGCTGCAGGAGCTCCCTGTGCAGGTCTTCGAGCCCCTGGACAAGCTGGAGTCACTGCTTCTCTCCAGCAACCAGATCCTCCAGGTCGAGCCTTCCCACTTCGCCCACCTGAGCAACCTCAAGGAGCTGCAGCTGCACGGGAATAACCTGCAGGAGCTGAAGGAGGGGGTGTTTGACCAGCTCACCAGCCTCACCAAGCTCAACCTGGCCAGGAACAACATCGACCGCCTGCCGCCCCGAGCCTTCGAGCGGCTGGCGCGGCTGCAGGTGCTGCGGCTCTATGAGAACCGGCTCCGGCAGATCCCGGCGGGAGCCTTCGATGGGCTGCCAGAGCTGCAGGAGCTGGGGCTGCACCAGAACCAGTTGGAGACACTGTCCCCAGAGCTCTTCGTGCACAACGGGAACCTGCAGAAACTCTACCTCTCCAACAACCTCCTTGCCACCCTGCCAAGTGGCATCTTCTTGCCCCTGCATGCCCTCGCCAAGATCACCCTGCACGTCAACCGCCTACGGGACATCTCCCCCGGCGCCTTCGGGCCCACACCTAACCTGCGGGAGCTGTGGCTCTATGACAACGAGCTTTCCACCCTCCCCACCGCCGTCTTCAGCAACCTCACCCAGCTGCAGCTCCTGGTCCTCAGCAAGAACCGGCTGCGCTCTTTGGCACCGGGAGCTTTCCGGGGCCTGGGGGAGCTGCTGGAGCTGTCGCTGCACTCCAACGCCCTGCATCGCCTGGACACCCAGGTGCTGGAGGGGCTGCCCAAGCTGCAGAACATCTCCCTGCACCACAACCAGCTACAGATGCTGCCACGGGGCCTCTTCAGGGCCACCCCGGGGCTGCGGCACGTTCAGCTGCATGCCAACGCCCTGGAGTACCTGCCCGCTGGCATCTTCTCCCCGCTGGCCACCCTGCGGGAGGTGAAGCTGCACAACAACTCCTGGCGCTGCGACGAGGGCATCCTGCCCCTGCGGGGATGGCTGGAGAACAACCCCCACAAGGTGGGCGAGATACCCCCGCTCTGCGCCCAGCCCCCTGCCCTGCAGGGCATCCCCATCGCTGGGTTGACGCAGGACCAGCTCCTCTCCCCGGGGTCCCCCACTGCCTCCCCCCATCCCAGCACCCCGCTTCCCGATCACTCCTCTGAGGTGGCATTGCCAGAGGGTGCCTGGACGGAGGCCCCCATGGGGCTGCCCGTTTCCCCCCAGGAGGAGGAGGAAGAGGAGGAGGAGGAGAGGGGCCGGTGGGGTCTGACGCGCATGCAGAGAGGGGTGGTGGTGGCTGTCATCGTGCTGGTGTGCGTGGCCCTGCTCGCTGCTCTCGTGGCATTGGTGGTCTATGGCTGTAGAAAGAAGAGCCATGTCGTGCTCATGAGGATGAAGGCACCTAATGAAGCCTGAGTGCCCGGCAGACCCTGGGGGGAGCAGTGCTGGTGGGGTGTCCCCTCCCCATGGGGCTGAGGGACAGGATGGCAGCTCTGTGTCAGCTGCCTTCGCTGATTTGGACAGACCAGCATCACCCTGTGTGCTGCGCGTCCCCCTGTCCTGCTCTGCTTTGCCCTGCCCCTGCTCCACAGCAGGGTGTCCCCCCGGGTGACCCCCCACAGCTGCCCTCTGTCCCCAACCCCTCCTGCCTCCAGCGTAGCCTCTTGTGCTCATTCCCTGCCTGGGGGCAGCAGCCGGGGTGCTGAGAGGGACCCCTCGAGCAAGGAGCCACGTTCTGGCCATGATGGTGCTTACCCCAAACAACAGGACTTCCCCATCCTTCACCCCACATCCTCCCCTCCAGCACTGCCTGCTGCCCTTCCCCAGACCCTCTCCCCATCTTTCCCTCCTCCATGCCTTCAGGCCCAGCCCGCGCAGGCGGGTGCTCACCCTCACGCAGGCCCAGGAGCTGAGCACACACCTTTGCCCCAAGCAGATCCCCATGTCCTTGTCCTGCTTTGTAGCTTGGCTGCGTCTGGGCAGGAACATCCCCGCGGGGCTGGGCTGCCCGGGCCGGGTGCTGCTTTTGGGGTGGCACACCCCGGGTGACGCGGCTGCATCCAAGCCATAACCCTCCCTGCCTGCAGGCACTGCCAGCGCCTTCCCTCACCCCAAGCAGCCTCCTGCTCCCCTCACGCTGGTGCTCACCCTCCTGTGGCCATGTCCCTGCCTGCAGCACCCTGTCTTAGATGGGTGGGTGACGGGGAAGCTTGCATGGGTGCTGCCGTGGGGGAATTATAGAGGTGGGGTGATGGGTGGGAAGCGTGGACCTGCTGCCTGGCTGTGCCTCTTCCCCAGGGGCACGTTGCAAATGCCCTTTCTCCTGCGAGGGCTATTTGCCAAGGGCTGGGAGAGGCTCCTGCGCTTGTACCCTAGGGCTGCTGAAGCATCCTTGGGGCTGCTGCCTTATGGGACCACTCCTGCTGCCCCCCATCTCTGGCCCTCTCTGCCTCAACACACTTGTGGGTACCCTGCTGGCCCATGAGCAGCCTGGCCCTGCTTTGCCTGGCAAAGCTACATCCTTTCCTCTTCCCACCCCAAGTTTCCCACTCTATGTGCCCAGTCCTGCTGCCTGCTTGCAGCCCTCAGGCAGGGGGATTGCTGGTGGTGCACGCCATGGTATGCCTATGGAAGAGTCCACCTCACCTCTACACATGGTACAGCGGTGCCAGGCTGCCTGGGAATCACTGCCACGGGACAAGCGTCGCACTTGATGTGCACCCCATGGTGCTGGCTGCTCATGGCACCCTATGAGCCAACACAGGCACAAGCAGCCCCACGCTCGTGCACATGACGGGATGTTCCTCTGGGCTGGGACATGCACAGCATTGGGAGATGCGGGACCGTGCCATGGGTCTGTTAGGTGCTGCTCTGTGATCTCTCCATTAAAGTGCAGTTGTCCAGTGCCAAGAGCTTGTGTGTTTGCTCCTCTGTGGTATGCAGCTGGGGAATAACCCAGCAGGGACAGGAGCTGTGCTTGATTTCCTCTGCTGAGAGATTTTTTCATGTTGAGGAAAAGCCCCCGTGGGCTGGTGGAGCTGGGAGAGGGTTAGTGGGCTGTAGTCCCAGAGCCCATGGTGGTCCCTGGTCTCCAACCTGAGGTGAGGGACCTAAAAGGGGCTTGGCTGTCCAACAGCAGCAGGATGGTTTCTGGAAAGTGAGCTGAGACCCCAGCAAACTTCTCAAGACAGGCGCCAGGAAGAAGGACTGCACAGGAAGCCATGGTGGGTGAGGACACATGAGGGTTTACCCAGCACCAGCCTGGGGTGGGGGGCAGCTCACATGTCTCCCTTCAGAGCTGGCTGCTGCTGGCTTGTGTCAGCTAAGTTCTTTGTGTGTCACTGTCTGCTCCATCGGTCTGGCTGAATGCACACACACGTGTTCTCCTCTTGCCTCTGGGGGTGCCTCTATGGCCACTGCCACCCTAGATTGTTCCAACACGGGCCCTTAAAGTGGCATATGCAGCTCCCACAGGCAGGTAGCAAGACCCTGGGGAGTCCAGCTGGTCCACGGGTCCTTCTGGCCATCCTGCCGCTGGCTGGGTATATGTCCCAGGCAACAAAGCACCTGGTACATCTCAACATGATGGTCCCAGTGTGGTCTCCTCCTCATGGCATTGCTTTGCCTTGCTAAGCTATGCCCGGTCCCCTTTCTCATGCAAGGGATGTTTGCTGGCCCCATTCCCCACTGAGATTTAATGAAGTCTAGGGGAGCTCTTGGAGGGCTGCTGCAAGCAAAGATGCTGACGTTGGTGACAAGAGCTCCCTGCCACTGTCCCTGGGCCAGTGGACATCCGGGGCCAGGACCCCACTTCCCTGCCAGGATGCTCGCTGGCGGCTGCCTCTGGCCTCACCCCCAGCCCTCTGGGGTCGGGCTATTTTTCGAAGTGCTCCAAGGACACGGGTTGCTGTTCCCGATAAGCAGCAAGGGGCAGCTCCGCCCCAGCAGGAACGGCTCCTCGCCCGCCTTCCCATCCGCCCCAGAAAACATCGTCCCATCTCGGCGAGCGGTGTCCCTGCAAACCTGCTGCAGGTTTGGTGATGTTCCCAGTGATGCCAAGCTCGGTAAGTGGCAGCCACACTGCTTGGGTGGCTTGGGGGTAGGGTGGGGGACTGGGATGGGTGGGAGCTGCTGTTGGGTCTGTGTGACAAGAAGTGAGATGGTGGAAAGAAAAGGCCAAGCCCAATGCTGCTCTGGAGCGCTGATGTAAGGCTGGGATATCCCCAGCTCTGCAGGTGGGCATCGCTGTGGGGCACATAGCATCCCCCATTACCTGGCATCACTGGCATGCGTCCAGTTCTGGGCCCCCAGTTCAAGAGGGACAGGGAACTACTGGAGAGAGTCCAGCATAGGGCAACAAAGATGATTAAGGGATTGGAGCACCTCCCTTATGAGGAAAGGCTCAAGGAGTTGGGACTCTTTAGCCTGGACAAGCGAAGACTGAGGGGAGACCTTATTTATGTTTATAAGTATCTAAAGGGTGAGTTGAAGGATGTTGGAGCTGGACTCTTTTCAGTGGTTTCCAGCGGTAGGACAAGGGGCAACACGCTCAAGCTGGAACATAGAAAGTTCCATTCAAATATGAGAAAAAATTTCTTTACGGTGAGGGTGACGGAGCCCTGGAACAGGCTGCCCAGGGGGGTCGTGGAGTCCCCTTCTCTGGAGATCTTCAAGACCCGCCTGGATGCAGTCCTGAGTAATGTGCTCTAGGCATTCCTGCTTTGGCAGGGGAGTTGGATCAGACGATCTCTAGAGGTCCCTTCCAACTCTGACAATTCCGTGATTCCATGTCCCAAGCAGGGAGGGACCAGTAGAGGTCTGGAGGCCACTGCTTTGCTCAGGTGTTCAAAAAGTGCCTTCCTGTTCCCAGACTGGGAACAGGCTGAACAGGTCAAGCCAAATATCCCTTTTTGATGCTGCTCTGGTTGCTCGCAGAGAACAAAGTACTTGATGGGCAATTAGAAATGTCACCAGTGGAGCCTGCTCCTTTTGTCACTGAGCGCAGAGCAGCCCTGTGGTGTTGTCCCCACCACCCTGTGTGTGCAGCACATCCCCTTGCTTCACACCTTCTCCTGCCCCAGCAGCCAGATCTGTGCCCATGGGGACATCTCCTGAGACCCTATTCCCCTGACAGCCCCATGGGATCCCACAGCTTCCACCTCATTCGCTGCTCTGCAGGATGTGGGGACTGTCCACAAGGGTGGCATCACCTTGGTTGTCACAGGACAGGCTGGAGCAGGCCTGGGGTGCAGGGGAAGAGCCCTGACCCACTGTATGGAGCAGGTGAGGAGAGATTTGGGAGTAAAGTACTCCCATTTCCCTCAGCGGGAGCACTGGGGTGATGTGTGGGGCTGGGGCTGGAGGGATGCCCCATGGCTGGGGCAACTGCTGGCACTGGCAGTGCCCCAGGGGTTGTTCCCCTGTGTTTCTGGCTGCAAAAGCCACTTCCCCAGCAGCACCCACCTGTGGGTGCCAACTTCTGCCCTGCCGAGGCAGGGTATGAGGCTCGGCTCCTTCTCCAGTGCAGGCTGGTTGTCTACGTGCTGCTGGAGCTGGGGTGCCTGCTGGTGGAGGGGCTATCCCTGTCCTGCCCCCCTGCCTGCCAATGCTACGACACCTCCAAAGTCTTCTGCTCAGAGGAGAGGATGCGGGAGATCCCGGCGGGCCTGCCAGGGAATGCCACCCAGCTCTTCTTCGTGGAGACGGCCCTGAGCAGCGTCCGCAGTGGGGCCCTGGGCTCCAGCACCACCCTCACCAAGCTGGTCTTCCTCAACAACAACATCCAGGAGCTGGAGGCTGGTGCCTTTCAGGGTCTGCCCAGCCTCACCGAGCTGGAGGTGTCAGGCAACCCCTTGCCAACAGTCAGCCCGGGGATGCTGATGGGGCTGCCCAGCCTCAGCAAGCTCTCCCTGGCTGCCAACGCCTTCCGCTCCCTGCAGCCGGGGCTCTTCACCCCTGTCTGCCACCTGCAGGACCTGCGCTTGTCAGGGAACAAGATCGAGGCACTGCCCATCGGCATCTTCTACCCGCTCGGGCACCTCCAGACTCTGGACCTCTCCCAGAATGTCTTGGCTGAGCTGCCAGAGAGGCTGCTGGCCCCCCTCACCACCCTCCGCCTCCTCAAGCTCAGCGACAACCTGCTGGCGTGGGTGCCCCCCGGTGCTTTCAGGGCACTGGGCCAGCTGGCCGAGCTCCACCTGGACGGTAACCGGCTGGAGGAGCTGCCGGACGGTGTCTTCACTGGGCTGGGGGGGCTGCGGCGGCTGCAGCTGCAGCACAACGCGCTGGGCAGCCTGGCCCCCGACATCTTTGCCGGTCTCCCCAACCTCACCGTCATCAGCCTGGAGGGCAACCGCCTGGCCACCTTAGCTGCCACCCTCTTTGCCGGCACCCCTGGCCTCCTCCACCTCTCGCTGGCCCGCAACCAGCTGGAGACACTGCCCCAGGGGCTCTTTGCCAACCTCTCGGCGCTGCAGACCCTGGTGCTCTCACACAACGCCATGGCCCACCTCCCCGCCGGGATTTTCCAGGGGCTGGTGGGGCTGGTGGAGCTGCAGCTGAGCCACAACAACCTCTCCAGACTGCCGGCTGGGCTGCTGGCCGGGCTGCCCCTCCTCACTGCCCTGCAGCTGGACCACAACCGCCTGGCCCGCTTGCCCCAGGGGCTTTTTGATGCCAACGGGGATCTGGCACGCCTGGGACTGGCCTACAACCCCTGGGCCTGTGACTGCCACCTCACCTACCTCCTGGGTTGGCTCCAGGGCTTTGCTGAGCCCCTCACCCATGCACAAGCCTTCTGTGTCAGCCCCGCTGCTCTCCGGGGACGGTCCCTGCTAGAAGTCCCCCAGAGACAGCTGAAGTGCCCAGGAGTGTCTGGCGTACCCCCAGAGGAGGGCTTGGACAGGGAGCCAAGGGAGGATGCTCCGGAACGGTGCACCTACAGCAACTCCGAGGGCACCATAAACATGGCCTGCGATGCCACGAGCTGCCAGCAGCTCAGCCTTCGTCTCCCTCCTCCTTCTCCTCCTCCTCCTGGTGTACCAGGCCAGCTGGCGTACCAGGGTGCCTGGGTGCTGCGCTCCCGCTGCGGCACGCTGCAGGTCAGTGTCCTCATCACCGCACGGAGTGAGGATGAAACCTCACCAGGTCTCCCTGCTGAGCCCTAGGGATCGGGCAGGTGCTGCTTTGGCTCTGCTATTGTTTTGGCCACCTCCAAACCAGCCTGGGAACCAGCACCTTATCTTGTTCTGTTACCCCTGCCGTGGTCACCAGCTGCCACCGAGCTTTCCGCCAGAGGTGGCCTGGTGGTATTTATTCCTGCAGCTGTGCTTTTCCTGTGTATTTCAAATGTCATTAAAATGTATATATTATTTTTGTGCAACCAGTTCCCATGACGGAGAGAGGAAACACTTCCCCTGCACTATCTGGGGGGAAGTGAAGGTCGCTGTGGTCCAGCGGGGACCAGGCTGGGGCTGTGCGTGGTGTCCCATGGATGCAGGTGCCCGGTGGTGAGTAGGTGCTGCTCTCTGGTGTGGTCATCTCTGCCCATTGCAGCTCTCCAGCCTCACCTCTTTCCTTGGGGAGACATGGCTGCAGCCTGGCACCAGCCCCTGGGGCAGGGCTGTGCTGTGGGGCACTTCACGGAGATATGGGTGAGTGCTGCCATGGCCCAGCGAGGGGATGGGCTGCCTGGCTGCAGGGTGGGCTCCAGCCCCCCAACCACCCTGGCACAGCTGGGCTTGCAGCCCCTCCGCAGCCCCCGGGGACCATGGAGATGGGGCACAAAGTCCCAGCAGGGCTGCCAGCCCAGGGGACAGCAGGTATGGAGGGTGATCCACACCCAGGGGACAGCGGGTGATGGTGAGTGGTGCCCTAAGAAAGTGAGCGTGGGGACACACACACGCGTGCGTGGGGGTGAGCGCGTGTACACGTGGGTGCCTGCATGTGTGAGTGCGTGGGTGGAAGCATGTGCGGGTGCACAGATGTGTGAGTGCGTGGGGGGCGTGCACGTGTGTGCGTGAGTGCGTGGGTGCCCGCACACGTGGGTGTGAGCAGCACGCCCGTGCGTGTGCCGGTGCACGCCCCTGGGCTGCGGCGCTGCCGTGCGGTGCTGCTGCACCATCTTGCGGCCGCTGCGACAGGGGCCGAGCCGGGCTAAAGGGAGCCGGGAGAGCCCTGCCTGCCCCTGGCCACCTCCGGGCCAGCCTGCCCGGCCCTGCCTGCCCCTTTGGCAGCCGGGCTGTGGGCTCTGCCAGCCCCTTGCCCGCTGCTGCCCAGCCGGAGGCTGCGAGCAAAGTGGAGGCTCTGTGTTGTGTTAGCCGTGCCCTGGATGCCGGCCCCACGCTCCCAGGAGGCAGGAGGGCCATGCTGCACCCCCAAACACCACCCTGCACGGGCAATCTGCTGCCTGCCCCGCACACGGGACTGCCACCCTGCTGTGGCCACCTCCCAGGTGATGTTGGTGTGGCCAGCCCCAAGCCTGGAGCAGGGATGCTGGGGCTGGCTGCAGCTTCACAAGCCCTGGCACAGCTGCCACACCACAGGGTCCAAGGCCTGGGGAGGCTGGTGTCACTCCTGCTGCAAGATCCACCCCCCTGTTCCCCCTGGCTCCTGCCACCCTGCACCCTCTGGAGAAGCCTGGCACCGAGTGGGGACCTGGATGCATACAGGATTGACACTGGAAAAGGGTAAGGCTGTTGAAAATGTGCAATAGTTTGGAGTGTGTCTTAGTTTACCAGGAAAGCCCAGGAGCCCAAGCTGAACCTTAGTAACAGCAGGTGAAAAACAAAGAAGAAATGCGATTAGCACAGTTATCCAGTGGGAAGCGATGAAGCCTTGTCATTTTAAGTATTTGAATCAAACAGGGTGTTTTCTTCCCACGAGACACCCTGCACCATCCAGGAGCCCTGGGTTTCCCTGCAGGAGGGTCTTTGGCTTGTGCTCGGGTGGTACAACGCAGCCCCAGCCCCATGGCCGGCGAGGTGTGGGGCTGTGGGGCTGAGCCCAGACCCAGGTGTCAGCATATCTGTCCAGCCACAGATGACATCCATTATGAGCTTAAACAAATGGCTTCAGAGCAGCACCTTTAGCTACATCAGCCAATTCCTGAGGAAGGAAACAGCTGGATATTTTTAATAGGAAAAGCTTTAAATAGGAAACTCCTTTCTGTTGTGTTGGTGGGGGTGGTGTCTGTGAAGCTGGTGGGTTATGCTGGTGGAGATACGGGGCTGCAGAGACCATCAGCTACAAAACAGGCTGGCCCTGGAGATCTTCAGGTTTCCCTGGATGTGACTAGTTGAGTGGTGCCAGCAGATAACACCTAGGGAGCACGTGCCTGCATCCTCCCCGAGGGGTTTCTGCAACAGCCCCCACGCTGGGGCACCGCTCCTCTGCCTGCTCCCCAGCTGTCCCTTATCTCCCCGTGCAGACCTGCCCCCTGACCTCCCATGAAACCAAGCCCTGTGCCTGGGCCGTGGATAAAGAGCTGGCCAGGTGATGGGACCCCAGTCTGGTGACCTCGCTCCTCGCCTGGTGTGGCTCACTCCGGTGGCTGGACTCCTTCGCAAGTGCTCGGCCAAGTAAGTGATGCAAAATGCTTTTTTTGCTCTTTAAAACGTGCAGGGAGGGATGGCTCTGGGGAGCTGTTGATCGTTTCCTTGCAGCAAGGAGCACGAGAGGCTGTAGCGCCGTGATCTGGGGCTGTGCCTCTGTGTCCCTGTGCTCCTGGAGGGTGGGACAAACAGGGGACCACACTGAGGTCTGCTGCAGTCAGACGGCGTGAGGGAGGGTTTTAAAAAAAGCTTTGCAGTTCAAAACTGTTTATTTTCATCCCTCTGCAGTCAGTCTGGCTGTTCCCACCACTGCCTTTAACCCATTGCACTGCCCCTGCAGCTGAAGTGAAGGAGGCATGTTTGCACCCTCAGGGATCAGCAGCAGCTTCTGCCCTGGGGAGCCCCAGGGAGCAGCTGGCACATACCTCACGTCCCATCAGTTTCTCTTCAAACCCAGTAGCTTTTGGCCTCCTCTATTTGCTGACCTCTCAACATTTTTCAGGAATTAACTTTTCATAGCAAGTTTACCCTCCCAGCCTAAGTTTTTTGAGTGGTCAGATGTGATGGCCACCCAAGAAGCAACCCACAGCCCTTCTTTCCCCTGCTCCCACCCAGGGCTGTGAATCACAAGCTGGAAACTGCTGTCCTGGTGCGATGCTCACAGATGTTAAACCCCAACTGATGTGTTAGCGGGGTGTTTCCAAATGGCTCGATGGAAGTGGTGGGCTGCTGGTGGGTGGGTGTCAGTGACTTCACCTCCTAACTGCAGGTCGCAGCCCTAAATGTTAGGTATTAAACAGCTAATCTGTGGACATCTCATAGACTTTTAATGAGCCTCGCCCTAAAGCTTGGCTGCTGCTCAACCATTTGTATCTGAAAAAGCTGCATAACTAAGGCCAAAATATGATGTGGTCAGGAAGAATCCCAAAAAGGAGATGCTTAGAAGTAATGTTTTAAATAACTCTCCTGAACTGAGTGAAATAGCAAGTCCATCCAACACAGTGTGGAATTTTTGAATAAACAAGGTCACCTGGTCTTGGCTGGCTCCTGGGTCCCTTGCTGATCCCTCATTAGCAAACGCAGGGCTGAATTGCTTCTGTTGTTGGATGAATGGGCTGTTGCTGGACCCACTGGGGCAGCGCTAATGGGAGCAGCGCTTTGCCTTCTTCACCCTGACAGTTGCCAAGCCTGCAGCCCAAATGTGGGACAAGGAGGGCCAGAGAACAGACTGTCTAGCCCTTGCCCCTCCTGGAGTGTCTGCCAGTGCCAAGCCGTGAGCTGGGTCGCTCTCCCTTCCTCTCCATCCCTCGGTACCAATGGCAGTGAACTCCTGTAAGTGCAGCGTACGCTGGCTTGGATAGTCTCCCTTTTTCTCATAAAATGAGTTGTGGTATGTGAATAGAAGAGTCTTGAAAGATGAATGAAGTGTGGTACCACAGTTCAGGAGCTGTGGACAGAGATTTTTCTGTTCTTCATAACTGATTTTTGAAACCTTTTTTTCAGGACAATGTACCGGCATTTCTTTCTCCTTTTCTGCCTCTCCTTTTATCACTATAAATGCCAAGATCAAATCCCAGGTGAAGATCCTTATGAAATGCCCAAAGACTACCAGGAGGTCTACAGAGGGACAAAAAATGACATCACAGAGATCCCAAAGATTGCAAAGCCCTTCATTTCTGAGATGATCTTCGTGCAAACCAGCATCACTGCTATAAAGAAAGGTGCCTTCAGGTACATGCCCAACCTGATCAAGATTTTATTTATTGGCAACAAGATCAAGACAGTTGAACCTGGGGCCTTTGACAGTTTGGAGAAGCTGAGGGACTTGGAGATCTCTGGTGCCTTATTAGAGGAACTAGCTGTGGGTACCTTCCAAAACCTCCCAAGCTTGCAGAGGCTGGAGCTGAGGGACAGCCACCTCAAACATATCCCTAAAGGCCTGTTTGATGGGCTGGAGAACTTGGGAGAGCTCTCCCTGCATATCAATGCAATCCCTTCTCTTCCAGATGGCGTTTTTGATTCTCTCATCAATCTAACGTTTTTGGACCTGGCTAGAAACAGGATCACAGCTCTTCCTGGGGATGCCTTTAGCAAACTCCCCCGTCTGCAAGTCCTCCGGCTATATGAGAATGAGCTACAGGACCTCCCAGAGGAGCTGTTAGATGGTCAGCCAGGTCTGTTGGAGCTCAGTCTCCAGAGGAACAGGCTCAAGGCGCTGCCACCCATGCTTCTGAGGAGCCTGCCTCACCTGGAGAAACTCCTCTTGGACAACAACCTCATCGGGGCTCTCCCACTCCAGGGATTTTTTGGTTTAAACAAATTGAAGCTGCTGACTCTGGATTCAAACAACATTACAGAGCTCCCCTGCTGCCTTTTTGACGCCATGCCGCAGCTGCGTGAGCTGGACCTGAGCAGGAACAGTTTGGCTACACTTCCGGATGGCATCTTTGTCAACCTCACATCTCTTGGAAAACTCGTCTTGTCCCACAACCAGCTAGCAACCCTGCCAAGAGGAGCCTTCGCTGGGCTCAGCAAGCTTTCAGATCTCCAGCTAGACACAAATCAGGTCTCTGCTCTGGATGGTGACGTCTTTGCTTCTCTTCCAAATCTGAAAACCCTCAACCTTCGGAAGAACCAGCTGGAGAGTGTCCCCCGAGGGCTCCTGGACCCCCTGAAGAAGCTCAGCTCAGTGTATCTGAGTGGGAACCCGTGGAGATGTGACTGCAATCTCTGCTACCTGCACAGCTGGATTCTGGGGAACAGTGAGAAAGTTAAATTGTCCACCCAAGTGTCATGCAAGAGTCCACCCCACCTGTCAGGGCGAGCAGTGACATCACTGAAGGATGACCACTTAATTTGCCCAGTTACTCTTCCTCTTTCAGCTGCTTTTACCTCATCTCTGCCATTTGCTTCCACGCCACCACAAAGGATGTCAGCCTCGCTGTCACCTGGAGCCTTGTCCGCTGCAGCACCAACCACACTGTCATTGGCAGCTTTTCCCATCATGGCACCGCCAGCCATGCTGTCACCTGTGGCCACCTCTGCCATGTTCCCCACCATGCCAGTGAAGGCCTTCTTCACTGCTCCATCATCAGCCATGCCATCTAAGACTTTCCTCACTACCCCATCATCAGCTGTGCCACCCAAGACCTTCACCACAACATCAACCATGTTGCCCAAGGCTTTCATCACCACCCCATCAACAGCTGTGCTGCCTGAGGCCTCCATCACCACACCATCACCAGCTGTGCTGCCCGAGACCTCCATCACCACACCATCACTGACTATGCTGCCTGAGACCTACATCACCACCTCGTCATCAACCGTGTTGCCCAAGGCTTCCATCACCACCCCATCACCAACTGTGCTGCCCAAGGCCTCCATTACCACCCCATCATCAACCATGCTGCCCAAGGCTTCCATCACCACTCCATCACCAGTTGTGCTGCCCAAGACCTCCATCACCACTCCATCACCAGCTGTTCCACCTGAAGCCTCCATCACCACCCCATCAACAACTGTACTGCCCAAGGCTTCCATCAACACCCCATTGCCAGATGTGCCACAGGAGGCCTTCAGCTTGTGTCCAACCTCAGCCATCATAAGTCTACAGCCTCCTGGGACCACCAGCTCAGAGCCTGCATTGTCCACTCTAGCTTCTGCCACCACACCAGTGCCAGGCAGCACACTGGCAGCCAGCACCAGACAAGTGCCTCCTGCTCTTATGGCACTCACAGAGAGGCCAGATGCTGCCCCAGGGGTGACACCCAGCATCTCCCTTGTCTCAGCCTCAGCCACAGCACTCTGGCCACCCTACAGGGCTCCTGCGCCAGGTGTGGAGCGGGACCATGTCACCACGTGGAGCTTGTCCACAGTTGGCACCCAGCCTGCTCCCCAACAAGCTCCCACCTCTGCAGGTACCATCCCACTTCCGATGCCTCCTGTCCCCCCACTGAGAGACTGTACAAGCCCCTGGCCAGCCTCTCCACCCTTGACTCCCAGTGGCCATCATGCCTGGGGCTTTGTCCTGTGGTCCAGCCCACGGCACTGCCAGGTCTCCCTGGCCCTGGGCCTGGCCGCGCTGGTGCTGCAGGTGGCCTGCACGCTGCTATGGGGGATGCTCACCCTCCTCCTTCACCAAGCCACCCGCTGCCAGGGTGACCCCGTGCCACCGGTGAGGCTGCTGAGTCTCCAAGCCCTGGCTGCCCCGGGGTCCCCTGAGCAAGCCTGGGCACTGCTTTGAGCTTCATCGCCCCTGCGTGACCTACCCAATGCCCGTCATCCTCCTAGGGGGTCTGGAGCCGTGCTGGTCACAGGGTGCATATGTCATGGGGTGTGGACCATCATTGGTGGGGTTCGGTCACCCAGGAGAGGGTGTCCCACTACCCATGCTGTTTTGGGGTGCCTCCCAGCTGGCCCCTGGAGATGCTGTGAGCCTAGGGAGCCTGTGCATGGTCACTGCCTGATAGGCCCTTCTGCCAAGTGACGCTAGATGGCATCCCGACACAGGCAGTGGCTGCCATCATCTGCCCAGGGCCACCGGGAGCAGAGAGGCCCCTGAGTGGCCCTGGAGACTCTGCACCAAAATGCCAGAGACCCTGCTCCCGGCCAGCTGAGACCTCGCCGGACCTCGATCACAGCTCACTCTTGCTTGTAGTTTGGGGGTCCTGCCTGAATGTCCTCCCCATTGCTGGCAGGTACCTGCAGGCTGCAAGTGGTCCTTGGTGAAGGACATCTCAAGACCTCCTGCCCTGCACCCTGGCTTCTTCCCCACATCGCGTTACGGGATGTGCCAGCACCTGTACGTCCGTCCCTCGTAACACCCTGACCTCTCTCCTTCTTCTCCCTTTCTTCCCTACTGATATTAAAGCCTCCTCTGCATCTCTGCCATTCACTCAAGGGCTGGTGAGAGGAGGACTTTCATCCCAGGGCTTTTCTCTCCATGACCTGCTGCAGGAGATACCTGTTACTTGTTGGAGCATGGGGTGCCCAGCCAGTGCTGGCCCTCAGGGATTGGTGTAGGACCAGGTTTGCACACACCCTCTTGCAGGCAGAGGCATAGTGAGACAAGAGACATGCTTCTCACCCCCCTCTTTAATCTCGTGCCTCCAAAACCTCTTTGTGATGCTGCCTGCCCTGGCCTTTCTGGAAGAGTAATGTTTGAGCATGGCCGGCTGTGTGGTTCTCATACCGTAACTTCACCTGATGCCGAGCCCCGACTGCAGGATGGGCAGTAGAAAGCTCTTGGGGAGCTTGGGAGGAAGGGGAGAACTCTCCTTGTAAATGCAGGTTTGATGTGCACCGTCACCTCTGTGGTCCTGGGCTGCCACCAAGGCCAGAAAAGCACCAAACTTAAACACAAGTGGCTGATCTGGGGGGTTTTCTGTAAGTGGTGAAGCTTTCACTGGAAAGCTTTAGCCCAGGAGGTGTTTTTTTTTTAGCTGATGAACACAGGGGTTGTTCCTTGGTTTGGGTCTTTGAGTACCTTACTGTGCTCTGGGCTCAGTGCTGACTGTGCCCTGTGCCAGGCGAGCTGCTCCCAAATTTAATCATCCTCATTACCGCAGAGTCGCAGGTGTGTCTGACTTCAACTCCTCACCTCTGCCACTGCTGCTGGCTCCATCCCACCCTGCCTTTGGATCCCCTTCCCCACGCGTGGGACATAGGGGCTTCCTGGCTTTGGAGGGTCCCTGTGGGGAAAAAACCCTCTGAAAATCAGGACATGTGCTGGGCAAAGAGCCGCGGGGAAGCTGCTCAGAAACCTGGCTGGGCAGCCCGGAGCACCCCAGCTCCCCCGCCTGCCGTAAGACCAAGGGAGGGAGAAAAGGGCTATGCATTAGGGACCTGGATATATGTCTTTGCTAAGAGCCTGTGCAGTGTTACAGGCCCTTCGGCTGCTCCTTGAAGTCCTGCTGACGGCTGTGAAATACAGGAGGCGAGCGTGGGGCAGCACATCTGGGCGGGATGGAGCGAGCGGCTCCGGGGCCGGGGCTGGCACGGCGGGTAATGAGACGCAGATGAGGGGAGGGAGTGTTTTTCCTGGCAGTCCAGATGGGCTCAACTTAATACTTGATTTAGAGGGTTTGAAAGGGGGGGGCCTGGCTGCTGGGGAACAGACCCCGAGCACTTCCCGGGGCGGCGAGGGGGGGTCTCCGCTGGCTTTTCAGATATTTAATGGCCCAGCGCAGTCTAAACAGGGAAGTACTTCGGGGTGAGATTAGCACAACATAATCACATCTTAAAAGGTCTTCGGAGACACAAGGCACGTCCGCTCTCATATTAATTACTTGTTATTAATAAAGCTGGGGTCAGGCTAGAGGTGTTGGCTCCGGAGCGTGCTGATTGCCTCTCTGCGGAGGGGTGGTGTGTCCCAAAGCAGCACAAAACCCCATGGCCTCCACCTGCGCCCGTCCCATTCCGGAAACCCAACAGCCAACATTCCTACAGCCGCCTTGAGAACTAATTTGCCCTGTAATACCCCGAAAAGGGCCACATCTTTCTAAGTGCCCAGAACACCTCCGAGTGCTGTGAAATAATCATAGCCAGGGTGTTCTCAGCACGGGAATTTCCTGCTATGATTGATTTCTAATTTGCAATGAAAATACAGCCGCCCGTGTTCCCAGGGCCGGGCTGGTGCAGCTGGCTCGCGGGCAGGAGTTGGCTCCCTCCATTGCTGTGGGGCAGACCCCCGGAGGGCTGCAGCCCTGCTGGGCTGGGAGGAATTAGCAGCCATTCCCATTTGCCCTGGCTCACTCTGGTGTTCCCCAGGAGGGAAGGGGCTGAGAGGTGGGTGGGAGGCAAGGTGACCTGGGGGCGATGTGCCCGGGCAGCCTGTGGGGGAACAGGCTTGGGTTTCCTGATCACTGGACGTAGAACACGTGGGGATGGGGCAGGGCATGGGGGATCACCACCAGGGATACGCCAGCATCCAGGTTTGCTGCCTGGGGGCTGCACCTTGCTGTGATGGTGAGCAGAGGGGAGGTACGTGGCCAGTGTGGGTACCTGTGGAGCTTTTTTTAATCCCTGAATTTTTCTCGTTTCTCTGAACTCAGGTGAGATTTTAGCATCCACAGCCTGTAGTGAGGAGTGCCCACGATTTCCCACGCACCAAATGAGGCAGCACCTCCCTTTGCTCACCCCCTGCTATCTGCTCCTTGCACGGGATGCCCTTGGTTCTTGCATTGGGAAAAAAAAAGGTGAGCATCCCTGCGTGACATCTCCAGGCTGCTTGTGACTAGGTAAACCTCTTCCCAGTTGCCATTGACTGCCCAAGGTCTTTGTAGCAGCCTCAGGAGACTCTGCTCCTAACCAGTTAGAGTCAGAGACAGGATACTGTGGGTGTCCTTGGCTGGTGCTGGGTCCAGGGGATCTCCAGTGTGGCCTGGGAGTCCCACAGCTGCTACTGGTTCTCTTCTTGCCCCGTGCAGACAAGATGTGGTTCCCACAGCCTCTTTGCTTGTGCTGTGGCACTGATCTGCCTGTCAGCCCCACTGTTAGCCCCCCATGCTGCTCATGTGGTGGCCTGTCCCTGCCAGCTGCCTCCAGTCCCCTTCCTGTCCCTGGTGCCCCCCAGGGCAGGAAGGGGGCTCTGAGCAGCAGCCCTTTCTTGTGACTGGTGGGAAGGGGGGCGGCGAACACCTGCATGGGGGGATTTGCACAATAAACCCGGGTGGGGAGCAAACCTGGGCTTCTGATGGGCAAGACCTGCTGCTGGGAACCTGCCCCAGCCTGCAACCGTGCTGCTGTGGCTTCCTCCTGGGGCACCCACCTCGTCTGCCAGTCCCAAACACGTGCCATAGCTCTGCCAGGAGCTCGTCTCACCACCGCTGTTGTGGTTTGTGGCCCCACGTCTCTCATGACCACCTGCCCCAGTCGGGTCGAGGAGCTGGGGGCTGGCTGCTCTGTGTGCTGCAGGCAGGGTGAGAAAGGGTTGATTTGGCACTGTGTCTTAAAGAGCAGGGAGGTGGGACGGGCGACATGGGACCTGCAGGGTGAGGACCAGAGCTGGGGCAGCTCCCTGGCAGAGGCAGCTGCAGCTGCTGCAATCAGCCTAAGGACCGGCCAGGCAGGCATGTCCAGCACCCATCCATCCCCTAGTGTGCTCAGCAGAGATGAGTGTGGGCTGCCAGTCATTGCTTAGTGTTGCTGCTGTGTCCCCTTGATGGTGGTGATGGTTTTGAACACCAGCGCCACTCCTCCGTGTGTCCTCTGGATGGTCTGTCTCTCCCTCCCCATCCTTCACCTGCAGAATCCCACCCCACACCCACTCATGACACCCAGCTGTGTCAGGCTGCTCCTTGCCCAGAAACCCTGTGAGATGCACGGGGCAGGAGCTGAACATTCATGGGACATTCATTCGTCTGCTTTGGCCTTGGCATCTCCCAACCCTCCTGCCAAAGGGCTGCAGCCATGTCCCACCAGGGCAGAGCCCTGACCTCCTGCAGGGCAGCTGGGGCAGCGAGAGGACACCCAGGCATGGGGGGACAGGTCTCAAGGGGGTGCGGGGCTGGCACCCCTGGCATTCCCATCCTTGGTCCACCTGCCTCATGCCTTGCGTTTTCCATGCTTTTATCCAGGATTTGGGCAGGGCACGAGAGCAGGGGCAAGGAAAACCAGCCGGTGCATCCTCCCCTGGGCAGCGGGACAGCCTGGAGGGTCGGAAGTCGCCTGTTTGTTTAAGGTGCTGTTAATCTGCTGCCTGTTTGTATTTCTTTAGAGCCCCCGGGTGCGGGGGGAGCGGAGATGGGGTCTCCCCTTTGTGCAGGGGCAGGGTCAGGCTATTGGAAGCGGAGGTGAGAAAACACAGAGGGGCAGCTGGAACCTGCTTTGGGAGGGAAAGATTTTTTTCGGCTATTTATGATAATTAGTGGGAAACGTTCCTCAAGCGTTTCAGATGATTCTGTAATGAAGTTGGGCCGAATGTTCCCGCTTTGTTCCCCTGGAACCATTAAAAATCCCCCTTCTTTGGCTGCCTTAATGCAATGCTGAAAAGGCACAATGGCATAAAAGTGGCTCTGGGCAGGGCGGCACGCCTCCTGCCCCCCCCAGAGAGCCCTTCAGAGCCCGGATTTTCTGGGTTATAAACCTCAGTGCTCACAATGTTCTTGTGGAGGCTGCTGCAGATCCAGCTCCCAGGGATGGATCCTTCTCATCCCTGATCCCGGTTGGTGTGGGCAAGTGCCAGGCAGCACCAACAAGGTTGTGGCACACTCTGGGTTGGGGGGGAAAGTGGCCAACACAAACACACCAGAGTGAGAAAGGGCAGGCGCAGTGAGGGATGCCAGCACTCCTCTTCTATAGCAAAGCTGCTTTTGGCCCATGGTTGTGCTGGAAGTTTGCTGGGGTGAAATATAGGGAGGGGAGCGACCCCTGTGCAGGGGGAAAAGGAGAGTCCAGCTCCAAGGAAAGTGCTTCTGAGTCAGTGATGTTCTGGGTCAGATCCTGTCCTGCCTGCAGGGATCAGGTAGTCCCCAAGGAACCAGCACAGAGCAAGGTGTGTGAAGTCCAGCTGTGACCCTTTGGGTGGATCATGAGCAGGTTGCAAGAGCTGGCTCATTCTCCTCTTGCTTTTAGCAAGGCTTCTCCGGCGTAAGTGATGAAAAGAAGATTCACCTGCCTCATTTCATGCATCTGTCAGTGCTATTTCCCCAAGGATGATGTGTAAAGCTAATGGGAGCTCTCCTGCTAAAGCCCTGACAGAAAGAGAAAATAGCAGGAGCTTTTAGCGTATGGTGGGGGCTGAATGTGATGGTTTTAAGCATCCCCATCAATATTCCCATCCGAACTCTGGCCAGTGAGCTCATGCTGGGATACGGGGCTGCAGCTGGTGGGGGGGAGTTTCTTTGCTCCTGATCCTCCTTCAGCTGGATGAGGGTGGCTGGGGAGTCCCTGGCATCTAGTGTGGGCACCCAGCAGCACCACAACCCTGCGGGGTTGCAAAGGCAGGAGGGTGCTGTGCCTGCCACTGGCAATCTTCCTTCCCAATCACTCCCAGCATTATTTAGACAACAAGGGGTAGTTGCAATCATGTTACCCTGAACGCCCACCCGCTGCCCCATGGCTGGAGCCAGTGTGTCCCACTAAGGCATTAAATCCTCATGGGGAGAAGAAGTTAAGGGCTGGGAGCACAGCTCCCCCAGAGCTGCCCTGTCCATCCATCTTGCCCACCCCAGCCATAATCAAGCGATTGAATTGGCCCCCTCGCTCCTTTCAGTGGGGGAAAATTTGCAGACAAATTCCTGCCAGCGGGACATTGGAGCTCTCCTGGGTGGTGGGACAGAGATACCTGTCACCTCCTCCCAGCCCTGCTGCCATCTCATGCTGGGAGCGTGGCTGGGGAGCCCGGAGCTGGCTGTGGGGCTGGTGGCTCTGGGCAGTGTGGGAATGGGCCAGGAGGGCTCCCGGGAAGAGTGGGAGGGCTTTTCTTTTCCCTGGGATAATGCGTGGCCTGCAGCCGGGAGGCAACACAATGAGCCCAGCTGTGAATAGGCTGGAGCCCTTACCTCCGGTGTCTGTTACGGCAGGTCCTGAAGCACCACTTGAATTATGATGCCTTTGGCGGTCCCTGTGTCTGGCCCAGCAATCTTTTTTTGAGAAAAAAATCTCTAGATACACAGTGAATTTTCTTTGGGAGCTGAGGTGGAGGTATTTGGACACCTGCTGGCCCTGGGATGGAGTATTTGACTAGCATATGATTGGAGGCAAGGGTGATGGGTCTTGGACAAAGTATGATGCGCTTGGTCTTGGAGGTGGACATCAGTGAGGGGTGCTACCTGCATCATGCTCTAAGCCTCCATATTCAGCCAAATCGCTCTCTTTGCAAAATTGCTGTGGGAAATTGGTGTGTAAAGGCGATGATACTGAGCCTTGTGGGCCATGGCAAGCCCATGGCTTCCTGAGCAGCAGGCAGAGGGGTGGACACCAGCAACAGGCAACATCTCCAGCCAAGAAGCAGCCTGTCTGATGGATCAAGCAGCTCCAGTACCACCCCCATCCCTGCCCGCACACCTCCACCCCTTCACTCTGCTTCTCCCCCCTCCCCAGGGTCCAACGAAGTCTTTCCAACAAATTATTTCCATAAGCTCTGGGCAGAGGCTGGAGACAAAAGCCCAGGTACGGAGCGGCGGCGTGCTCCTGACCTTTCCCACCGCCGGACAAACGGAGCGGGCCGCACGAGGCGGGCGCACAAAGGGGCTGTGGCGGCCGGAGCGCTGACCCCGCCGTGCCACAGCTACCTGCTGCTCCGCCACAATGGCCCCGCGGCCCCGGCCGGCCTGCCGGGGCGATGAAAAAGGGTCCGAGATAATAATGAGCCTGACTACCACTGCTCTCTTCAGAGAACCGAGTCAACTCCTTGGGAAGAAAGGAGAAAAAGAAAAAAAAAAAAAAGAGAAAAAAAAAAAAAAGAAAGAAAAACCCCTCTTGGATAATAAAGAAGTAACAAATGAAGACTGAAAGCCTATAGAAGGCGTCTTAACCCAGCGAAGAAAAAAAATGTCAACATCTGTGGAGCTGTCTGCAAAAACAGACCGAACCCCTAATGAATACCCTCTAGAAAAGGCATTCACTCGAGGAAAGGCAAAAGGCTACATTTTTCTATGGAGGTATAAAGATTTTGATGAATCTGCCCTTTCCCTTTCCAGTGCAGTTGAACCAAGCGCTAATGTTCATCTTCAGCTGTATTAAAGGGTGCAGAGGGGGGCAGAGGGGGGAAGAGTCTTGATCTGAAAGCTTATGAGGAGGGTGGATTTAGGGAGCCTGGATAGATGTCTGAGCACTAAGGCAAGGAAGAAAAGCAACAGGCATTAGAGAAAATACTGTTTAACAAGAGTTTCTTTAGTCAGCCCATTTGAGCAGAGATTGGTGTGCCATAAACGTAATCCTCTTAGTGCTGACTTAAACGTGTTTGTACAAAACAGGGAAATATAATATGAATGTAATAGTCACGTTTGCTAAAATGCTTAATAAAAAGACAAAAGTCCTTTATTTTGATCTTCAGCTCCGGTGCGGGCTTGGGGCACAGCAGATGTTTTCTCAGAAGACTGCTTGGAAAAAAAAGAAAGAAAGAAATGCAGAATATGGCTGTGGCCTGGCTGGCTGCAGCGCGGCACCGCAGCATCTTCACCGGGTTTGTCACTGGCAAAGCCAGCCCTTGCCTAACCAGCCCCTGGACTCTCCAGCACGTGAGATGAGCTGCCACGGTTTTGAACCGATAAACACTTGAGGAGCAGTCAGTAAACATGGTGTTTCAGGTGGGAAGGCAGAGGTAACTTTCTTTACTGCCCCTGGAGGCTTTGCTGTGGGGGGAACACTGTTAAGGAATAGTCCCCAGCTGGAAAGGGTTCAGGTCCTCCCGAGCCAGGCAGAGTTTAGGTCCTTGGCTGTCAGATTCACACCCCACGGAGCTGCTGTGGGGGGACCGTAACAGCCATCCCTGTGTGCTTCCTACCTTGTGCTGGGAGCACAGCAGGAAAAACGGTGGGTAGAGTTGCTGTAATCACCATCCTAACATCTGTGCTAATCACAAATGAATTTAAAGACATGAGTGAAATTTGCAGGGTTGGTTTTTTTTTTTTTTTTTTTTTTGTAGTTTATTTATTTATTTATTTCTATAGGGTGATAATGGAAAATGCTAAATTGAAAAGGCAGTGTTTGTTTTTCACTTTTAATTAGTCTTGATGCTGTACAGCTGTACTGGCTAGTGTTAAATATATTAGGTGTTTTGTCTGGGGTGCTGCTGGTGCTTCACATTGTGAACCATCAGCAATATGGGCAGAAGAGATGGTGATAAAATCAGGTCACTTTTCCACATCCCATAGTCAAACATTGCTATTCTGCAGAAAATTTACCTTTCAGTCCTTTCTTCTGACCTGGGACAGAGCTGTGCTGCAGGACTGGGCAGCCCACACAGTGGGGCAGAAAAGGGCATCTCCATCACCGCCCTTGGGCCAGCATGACCCTGGGAGCCTGGTGGGCATGCTGGGCTCCTTTCAGCTCTCACGTGGCACCAGGGAGCTGTTGATAGGAATAAAATAATGTATTTTCATCTATTCCTCAAACAGATACCACCTTGCTGTGAGAAGCCATGGCTCTCCTTGGGCCAACGCAGGTATGTGGTGGTGATTGGTGCTTGGTGGCCCAAAGGGCTTGGGTCTAAGCTGGGGTCAAGGCTTGGGTCAAACCCCGGGTTCCTGCTGCTGGTTTGGGTGCCTGGTTGTTCCAGGGTGCCCCTAAGATGTTATGTCCTGGAGATGGAGGGGTGGCATGGAGGACAGGTCTGCTTGCTTTCTACTGCAGCAAGAGTCAGTGCAAACTAGGTAAAACTTGCTTCTCGAAGAAAATTTCCACTCTAATAGGAAAAGAAATGCCCCGGTGGTTTTGGAAGCACATCAGATGTTTTCTGGTATGGCCACAATGTGTACAGCGAATGCAAGGCATTTTGTGTGGAGAGCAGATATTTTCCACAGTAACAACATTTTTTGTTAAAAAAAAAAAAAAAGCATCTGGTTTCCCAATTAAAAAGAAAAAAAAAAACCTTTGAAAACAGATATTTTCTGACTGCCAGGCTCCTGTCCCTGGGTGCTGCTGTGCTGGATGGGGATGGAGAAGCCCCTCCAGCTGTGGAGGATTGAAGGGGAGCCTGGGGGGGTTGGGGTATGGGGTGGGCTGGGCTGGTACCCGTGCCTGGCTCCTGCTATTGGGTATTTGTGGTGGTGTTGATGCCATGTGGTTCAGATCCCCAGCATCTCCCAGGTCTTCCCCATCACCGGGCAGGGAGGTTGACAGGTCCTGTGTTTTCCACCAGGTACCTGCTGGGGAAGCTCTGCTGAGGCCACTGAGGCAGGTGGCGGCTCTGGAGAGAAACCACGGGGCATTTGAAACCAGGCTGGTGGGGACACACCTGTAATGCCATTTGTTCGGATCTCTGCAGCCAGACAGTGATGGCTGATAAGCTCTAGTGCTGGTCTTGGATAATTGGTCATGGTTTTGGTGTGAAATGGTGAAAAAAGACTTAAAACAGCCAACTTGCTGCTTGCAGAGAATGGTGCATTTTTGGTAGGGAGAAGAAAGATAATTATTTGGGTGTGCCATCGCTATTTTTTGGAGGCTGCTTCCTTGGCTAAGGGAAAAATTAACCACAGGGTCAGGGAAGCTCTCGGTGCTCACTCGGGCAGCGGTGCCCTTGTTCTGTGCTGGGCAGCAAACCCCACGTGTCACATCTTCCCAGGTGCTGCCAGAAGCAGGGCAAGTGCTGGAGCAAAGGGCATCAAAACAGAGCCGAGGAGCCAGCAGATATCTGCTGCCTCTCTGTCACCCCTCCCGTCCTGGCTCTGAAATTCCCAAGTGGTGGCAGAGTGTGCAGCCCCTTGCCAGGGAGCAGGTGGGCCGAGCACCAGAGAGATGGACTGGGGCATAATGCAAAGTGCTGAAAGGCACAGCAGCCCCAGGGGAACAGTAGCATCTCCCTGGTATCTCCTCCTGCTTTCTCCCATGCCTGCTTTGGTTCTCTGTCCTAGTAGTGCCAGCAGAGCCTCCAAACCCTACTACGTTTCCTCCCAGCACACCTGGTTCCTGAGCCCCGTGTGCGACAGGCACTTTTCTTCACCAGCAACGTCCTTGCTGTCACGGGAACAACGCAGTTTACAACCCCATAAACCCCACATCCTTCTGTGCAGGCTCCTCTTACGTGATGCTAATGCTTCCAAGATGTGCAACGCTGCGGGACAGCCCCGGTAACCAGTTCCCCAGCAAACGGCTCGTGTTTTACATTGCTTTGTGGCCGCAGCCTTTGCTAATTAATCCCAGGGACGAGCCTCCTGCTATTGACAGACCCATGGCCGCTGGCCGCCGGTGGCCCGCTGTGGCTCCCGCTCCCGGCGCCGTGGCAGAGCACGAGGCTCTCTCCCGCCTGCCGTGGGTGCCCCCAACCACAGCCCACCCTGGGTCCCCACTTTTGGCCGCAGCTCGGGGCTGTTTATAGCCCGGTGCCGGCCGTGGCTCGGCGGGATGCCCGGGCGCCAGGGGAAGCGCGGCATTGTCTCGCAGCGGCGTTGTGATCACACACTGCGGATAACGTGATTTACATCCCATATTCGACCTCTGGCGACTTCAAAGCTGGGGCGAGAGGGGGATTAAGCGGCCGGGGGAGCCGGGGGGGGGGGCCGGCTCACCTTTGAGCTCCTGTCCTTCCCTCCCCGCCGGACCCGGGATAATCATCTCCCTTTGTGCTGCCGGGGAAAGCCGGGGTGCAAACACAGGGACCTTGTCAATATTGGTTTTTGAGAAGACTTTTTTCTATTCTCCCATGGAGAGGGGGGGGGGGGGGGGGGGGGGGGGGGGGCCGGCTCACCTTTGAGCTCCCGTCCTTCCCTCCCCGCCGGACCCGGGATAATCATCTCCCTTTGTGCTGCCGGGGAAAGCCGGGGTGCAAACACAGGGACCTTGTCAATATTGGTTTTTGAGAAGACTTTTTTCTATTCTCCCATGTCTGGAGTTTTTGTACCCAAATCCCCTGGGGCTGCCCAGCCTTCCCCTGGGAAATCGGGATCCTGGGGGTCCCCGCTAACACCAGCCATTGATTGAAATTTCACACCCACCTGTTTGCACACAAGATTTAATTTGGTTGATTCTTCATGCCCTTTTCCTGCTTAATCGTCAACCTATTGACCTTAATATTAAAAGAGGCTAAGGGCGAGGGAGAGAGAGACTACATTTCTGTAAGGGAACAAAAGCTTCCAGAGAATAAAGTAGGCACAGCCAGCCCTGAGCTAATGAGTCCCCGCCGCACACAGGAGCAGAAAACCCTGTGCACTACCCTTGGCTCCTCTCCCATGCGAACAGGGCACGTTGCACTGCCCGTCCCTTTCCTCCCTGCCCTTTACAGGACCCACAAGTTTAAGGCCAGAAGGGACGGGAGACCACCCAGGCTGAGCCCGGGCACGTACCACCCCACTGTTTTGCTTTTCCCCTGCACTTACGCAGGGTGAACATCTTTCTGAAACACCTCCTGTTTGATGGAACATGCTGGGATGCAGGGAACTGGCCCAGCCACGCAGCAGCAGCAGTGGGCAGAGGTCAGGAGCATCCTGCACGGCAACCACTGGCCCCTGCCGTGCCCTGGCACTGTGGTGTGGCTCTTACACACACATCAGAGCAGCATCCCTGCAGCAGCACAAAGCCCAGCCTGGCACCCAGGGGTGATGTTGTGCTCTGATGACCTGAGTGGCACACTAAGAGCTGGGGCTGGGCCACTGGTGGCATTGCACATCCTCTGCCCAGCACAGGGCAGCCCGCAGGGAACAGCTTCCCTGGCCTGTGAATTTAATAATGCCGGAGCACGGCCAGGCATTCCCTGCTCTTTGGGGGTCCGGCCGCTCTCACGGTCACTCTGCCTCTGCATACAGGCAGGGAAAGGGCAGAAGAAAAGGATTTTGGTGTCTTCTGAAGTTAGAGGGGGCAAAACGTAGCCTTTAACCAGCCTGGTGGAAGGGAGGCTGTCACTGTCTGTCCGCACTGTTTGGCTGGCAGGAGGCACAGAAACCGTAGGGCAGGGACTTGTGCTAATTTGCCATCAGGTCCCCAACACACGGTGCTGTGCTGGCTCTGTGGGGCGGCAGGAGGGGCTGGGTGTACCAGTAAAGGTACACCCACGTGTGAAGTGTGTGCACCCGCGGGGACCACTGCGTGGCTGTGGTTGCCAGAGGCTTGCACCCAGCCCAGGGGCGAGACCCCCATTAGCAGCCTTGGCTGTGGGGGTACCAGCCAGCCCCAAACCTGGGGGGGCTCTGGCCACCTTCCCCACACCACCCTGTTTCACAGGGTAGAGTTTTCGGTGGTCCCTGCACTTGCAGATGTCATCCGCCGGCTGGAAAACCAAAAGGGAAAAAGAGATCTATTATTTATTTTTTTTTCCCCTGCTCTGCCTTAGCTGACGTGAAACCCAAGCCGTGTGGGAGCCTGCGAGCGTGTGTGGCTGTGCTCACACGTGTGTGCGGCGAGCCGCCCGTGTCCTGCGCCCCGGCCGGGGCCTTGCCGGGGGGGGTGTGCGGGTGCATGTGTGCCTTTCCCCAGGGGGGCTGTTTTGGTCTGCAGAGTGCGGTCGTGTTTATTTAATATCTGACGTCCCTTCTGTCTTCAGCGCTGACATTAATTGCCAGACAATGAGCAATGGAGCCCAGATGTTCCCCGGCGGTGGCCTCCCTTCCTTTGCCAGGGCTGTGCGGGCGATAAAAAAATCCGAGGGGGAGTTGTGTTTGGGCCACTGCTGCTGCAGGGCCATTACTGGGAGCACGGGGAGCAGGGGGTATTGCAGGGCAGCTGGGGATGCCACCAGCATACTCCTACCCCAGCCCCTCCATGCAGAGAGCTGGGCATGGGCAGCCTGGGAATCAGGGAGCAGGGGCTGTGCAAAGTGCTGGAGGTGGAACCCACCGGTGGACGGGCTGATCTCCAGGACCTCCCCGAGTGTCCCCCTGCCCTGGCTGCAGCAAAAGGCAGGCTGTGCCTGGCCACCGTGCTGCTGGCAGGCTCGCTTGCCAGCCCGAGATTAACAGGGCAGCCTGTCATTTCTTAAATACCCTTACTTGCAAAACAAGAGGCTGTTTTACAGCAGACGTGGCCTTATCAGAGAGCCACAGTGCCACCGGGGCCCCCACACACCCAGCTGAGCACCCAGGCTGTGGCTCTGCGGCTGTGCGGGGGCTCTGGGTGCCCCCGGGATCTGTCCTTTTGGCATGGGGCAGGATTGATGAAATACCATTGATGGATTTGCAAGGGCTGGGCTGGGCAGAGGAAGAAGGCAGCGTTCCCTCTCTGTCCTCTGACGTTGGTAGGACACCCACCCAGGAAGATGCCCAGTTCCCTGCTCTGCCAGGGACTTAGTATGTACCCACCGCTAATCATTAGACTTTATTCTTCAACTGGGAATGAATTATTAGAACAAATGGCACTGGAGATTAATGCATGGGATGGTGGTATTTTTAGAAATGATGTCTGTCACAGTGGCATCGCTTCCTAAGGGACGCGCGTGACAGGGAGCGTAACCAGCAAACCGGCCTGACCAGCAAATAACCCCTTGCAGGGTTTCCATATTGCCTTTTTAAACAGGAAGGGAACATGATACAAACGCTATGCGAATTATGATCTGAAAAGTTTTCCTGGCAGGTTGTCACATGAGTTGTTAGTGTCATTCTTTGACATGCACACTCAAAGCCACTGATTTAACCCTCTCGCCCCCCTGGGAGGGCTGCCAGGTGAAGATTTTCTTCCCCCTCCCTCAGGTCAGCCCTTTTCTCAGGTATCCTCAGGAGGTGATTTCACACCAGCACTCGAGCTGGTGAATTTTGGGTGCAGCTTGAGGTGTTGGTGAGTGAAGGCAGGCAGGGAGACAACGCCTGCTGCAACTGCCCTCTCACCCCAGGGCTGCCGGGCTGGGAATTGACCTAATAACCCCTCCTGTGCACCACCTCCTCTCCCCCAGCGCACTGGGGCATCCTCACCCCCCAAAAGCATCCCTGGCCAAGGCGGGGAGCACATGGGGGCCCGCTCGACCCGTGGGAGCTGTGCGTGTGGGTGGGGGTCCCTGCCCACGCGTGTGCTCATCTTCTTCTGGGCTGCCTTGGCCGCAGCTTCGCGTGGAGCCCAGCTGCGCTCTGGCCGGGGAACATCCGCTGTGGAAACCTGGGAGGAGCTGACAATCCCCAAAGATTGGCTGCACACCCGGCCAAGCAAGAGCTGCTGGCTCCCGGCCTAATTCATTTCAAATGTGCTTCCATGTGGTTCCAATCTGGAGCCCCTGCTCCCCTCCCACCGCTGCCCCCCGGGGCTCAGCAGGGGCCGGGAGCAGCCGCGCGGGGCAGAGCCGGGAGCAGCCCCGACACCGGCCCGGGCAAACGGCAACCACCCAGCCCCCTGACCCTGAGACATGTCCCCTCGCCAGCCCCCTCCTGGGGGACACAGCGAACCTCCACTCCCCCCAAGGGGCGAGACCAGCTCATGGCAAATTCCCACTGGGGACACCATGCCCGGATAGGTCCCTGCTGGCCCCTGCCCCATGGAGGGGCTAACATTGCCCCTTTGGCACTCAGCCCAACCTCGGGCATCCCCTTCCCATCGGGGTTTGATTTTCATCTGCCACTGGGTGATTTGTGGGGGTGGCACTGGGCTGGCAGCCAGGAGCAGCCAGCATCCTTATTTAGCCTTCACTTCGCCCTCCCCAGCCACGGCTGCCTCCTCCCCATCCTTGGGGGGTGTGGGTGGGCTCCTGGGGCCATGCAGCAGTTTTTGGGGCAGGAGAGAGCAAGGCTGGCTCCTGCTCACTGCACCCTGTGGGTGGAAGCCCATTAGGGATGCTGGCAGTGCTGCATGGCCACCACTGCGTCCTCCTCCCTGTGAGGCTCTGCTGTGCCCCTCGGCACTGCTGCCCCACAGATCTGCCCCTGGGCAGTTCTGGTGTCACCCTGTCACCCCCCAGCACGCTGGCTCCAGCAGAGATGTCCCCAGGCATCACCCAAGCCCACCTGTCCCTGCAGTTCCTTGCTGGGCTTCGTAGAGCAGAAGCAGAGCGTCTCTCTCTGCCCCCCAGCACAAGCATGGTGGGGACCCAGGACCAGGGAGCTCCCTGCCAGCATCCCAGTGCACAGTCCCAGCACCAGCACTTCCAGGCAGGTCTTCCCCTTGTCCCACGCACACATCTGGATTTAATGTCCCAGATTAGTGCAAGCACCACATATTCATTTCAGATCTTCCATCTGAGGGTCTTTCCCCATCTTTTGGAGTCCTCGCCTATGTCCTCCAATGCCCCTTTGGCACCGCTAAGCAACTTTAAACTCAATTTAAAATTATTCCAGACTCAACCACCCTCTTTTCCCCCAACTCATGCTTTTGGAAGGAGATTACATCAAAGCTTCCCAATATTCAATAAAAAAAATGCCCCATCAAGCAAAGTAACAGCCCTTCTCCTCTCCAGTGTTTATAGCTGGATTAAAAACGCCTGGCACAAGGTTAACGCTCAGAGCATTGAAATGAAATGGCATAAAACGAGTTCAGTCCTCCTCAGGTTTCAGGAGAAGTGGGGTGAACTGTGCGGGGGAGTGAGCGGGGCCGGCACCTGCAATAACATCTTTGGTGTCACTGCAGGAGCGGAAAAGGAAATGAGCAGTGAGGGAGCCGGCAGCAGCACGGTGGTGGCCAGGAGGGCTGGGCTGTGATTGCCACCCCTCGCCAAACCCAGAGCCCTCCCATGGGCAGCACTGTGCTGCTGCCACCCCGGGGTGGCTGTGCTGTGGCCGTGGGCAGCGTGGTCCCCCGGGCAGCCTGCAGTGCCTGTATCACCGGGAAGAGATGGTGGAGATGGGGTTTGTCTGCCACTCTTTGCCTCCAGCCGTCGGAGTGGGTCCAGGTGCCAAGAAGGAAGAAAAGTCCCCAGCAAGTGCTTTTGGATCCTGGGGAATAAGCTGAGATGCAGAAGCATCAGTGATGGCTGTGGGAGGACGCACCCTCAGGCATCGCCCCACAAAAGGGCTTTGCTACACACTACCACAGCAGGGGGATGCTGGGGTGAGCTTAGCTGGACCCTGCAGAAGTCCTGACCCCACGAGGCTGGGCTCCCTCTATAACAAGCCAAGCCAACCCCTTCGAGGTGACTCAGGACTGCTGTCAGCCTCGCAGGAGCAGTGTCAGGGTTGCTCCAGCTCTGCAGCAGGGTGTTGGGGGAAGAGGCGATGCCTGGACACCCTGTGAGGTGTGCAGCCCTCGCTGTGCCACCCCGCTGCAGCCCGGCACCACGCTTGGCCTTTTAAGATCAGAAAGGTTTTTGAACTGACGTGAGCTCTGGTACGTGGAGGAGAGCATACAGCAGGGTAATTAAAGTGTAAGAGCGAGGCTGGGTTTGCCTTTAATGGCTTGCAGCTGCAAATATTTTTCTGTCTTCTCGAGCCCACTTGTAAGCTGTCTGGCTGTATTTCTCATCCTGGCCAATTAGATTCCCATGTGTGCTGCAGGAGTGAAAATATAGAAAGTGAATAATCCTCCAATTCTGCTCCTCGTTGCAGAGGCCTTTGAACCTCTGGCTGCCGTGGCTCCCTCCCACCCCAGCCCCATCACCGCCCCGGCCAGCCCCTCGGCGCCCACCCTGGCTCCCCTCTTTGCAACCCAACTTCACCTCTAGCAGAGCCGCCCGGGCATCACCACCATTCATCTTCAAGCCTTTCTGATCAAAGATGGGGGCTTTTTTTTTTTTTTGATTTTTTTTTAATCCTTTTGCCAATTTTTACAGCCATATTCCCTTTTGGATGCTGGTTTTCTGCCAAAAGTTCCACTCTAAAATCAAAAGGGGCAGTCCATTAATACGAGGCAGCTGTAACAAGTACACTATTGTGTTGTCTCTTCCAAGGTACCCGGGATTTTTAATAAACTGTGGGGCGTGGGGAGCCGGTTGCCTCTGAGAAGGGGGGAGGCGAAGGGGAGGGAGAGGGAGCTGGCAGACACCGCAGTGCCATAAAACGCAGCCCCGGCAGCGCGGGGCCTTCGGCACGCTCGGCGCTGCGTGGCGGTGGGAGCGGTGCAGGAGGCACTCGGCAGCCTCCCGGCTCCCTTCCAGCTCCGGGATCAGGTATCGGTTGGGATACGCCGCTCGCTTTGATCCCTGTGGGCTGAGGAGGCTCTTTGCCAGGACCCACGCAGCCCAACAACAGGCTCGCTGCCCCCGGCTGCCCTGCTCGTTCCGGGGATGGGAGCTGTGATGCCCGGGGGAAAGCCGGGGAGCCAGGACGGGCAGGGGGCACAGAAGGTTTAAACTGAAAGAATCACAGAATCACAGAATCTTCTAGGTTGGGAGGGACCTTAAAGATCATCTTGTCCAACCGTCAACCTAACTTTAACAAAAATAGACACCCGCACAACAAACAAAAAGCAACACCATCACTAAACCATACCTCCCAGCACTACATCAACCCATCTTTTGAACACCTCCAGGGATGGTGCCGCAACCACCTCCCTGGGCAGCCCATTCCAGATGGGAATCTCCAGAAGGGAGATTTAGATTAGATACTAGGAAGAAATTCTTTTCTGTGAGAGTGGTGAGGCACTGAAAGGGGTTGCCCAGGGAAGCTGTGGATGCCCCATCCGTGGAGGTGTTCAAGGCCAGGCTGGATGGGGCTTTGAGCAACCTGGTCTGGTGGGAGGTTGCCCATGGCTGGGGGGTTGGAACTTGATGATCTTTAAGGTCCCTTCCAACCCAAACCATTCTATGATTCTAAGCTGCTTGGGCTGCAAAGGGGTCCCTGCACACCCCGAACAATGCAGGGTGGGTGGCCACAGTGCTTGGACTACTCCTAGCTGTCCTGGTGCAGGGAGGGCATCTCGGCCCCTGCAGGGACACCCTGACTGGGGACACTGGGGCTGGTTTGTCACTCTGCCTGGCTCTCCAGCCCCATGGTGCCGGCAGCCTCACCGCCCAGCTTGGCACAGCTCTGCCCTCGCTTTGGCTGCCGGGCTACAGCTTGTGAGCACCGCTGGCCCAGGGAGTGCCAAGTACGTGGCTGGGCTTGGTGGTGGGTGGTGGCAACTGAGCCAGTGGCGTTCGCAGCCATGCCATTCCCCAGCCCCAGGGGGCCATGTCCCTGCCAGGGCAGCCCCCTCCAAGCCACAGGCTCCTCTGTCCAGCCTGTGCAATGGCCTGCTGGCATGGCTCACTGCAAGGGGCTGGTGGGACACTCCGTGGGGGTCAAGGGCACCCATGGACCAGCTGGGAAGCTGGTAGGGAGCTCCCATAAGTGCAATGGGGTATAAACCTGAAACAGCCACAGCCATGAAAAGCCCAGACCCTGGTTCCCAGTCGGGTTTGGGTCTCTCTGGGAAATGTCAGTGGTATTTCCCATTCAGACTTAGCCCAACTGCGGAAGGTCCCCAAGACCTTCTCTGTCTCATTCCCTATGAGGGACACCAGTCAGCACCCAGCGGGGCCAGACGTGAGCTGCCTTGTCTGGTCAGGAGCCATTCATGATGGCCCTCAAAACCTCTGGCACCCATAGCTAAGCCACTGGAGCAGGGCAGGCAGAAAAAAACCCCATCCAGGGATGCCACACCAGCCAGTTCAGTTGAGCACCCCTCACTCCAAATCCCCGGGGTCCCCTTCTCTGCTCCTGTGGGGTTTGGGAGCACCCTACGGCAGGATGAGCCAAGGGCAGGGAGGCAGGTTCCCGCGCTGGGGTTTGGGAGCAGTGGGGCAGAGGGGCCGACCCCACGGGCTCACCATCCCAAGTCAAGGTGAGGATGGGCTGGGAGCAGATGGGACCTGCTCTGCTTGGTGAAAGAGCGTTTCTGCTATTTATGCTAAGCGGTGGGAATGCTTCTCAAGCATTTCGGATGGCTCTGTAATGAGGCCGGCCTAAATATGCCAGCATTGTTTGTGCCGGACAATTAAAAACTCCCCCTTGCCACATTAACGGTGTCTCTGGTGGCGGAAGGGCCCGGGAAGGCGCGGGCGAGGGCAGCCCACAAAGCCCGCCTTTTGTTTCGTGCTCCTTTGAACCCTCTCAAAGCCCCCGTTTCAAGGGGTGGCTTTTGTTTTCTTTTCAGCGGGCCTGAACCCAGAGCCGCCTGTTGTTTAGCAACACAGAAATGTGACCTTAATTGACTCTGCTCTCGGGTGCACTGTGTAAATCACTTCTGGCACCCGGGGGGAGTGCGTGATGTGTCCCCCCCCTTCCCCAGCCTCGGTACACCGGGGGAGCATCCTCCCTCCGGCCGCTCCTGGTCCCTGGCTGGCAGGGGAGCGGGATGGGAATCAGGGCTGGAATACTCCTGTTCCCGTGGCAGAGGGTTTCCCATTTCCATGGGGGAGCAGCAAAATCTGTTTCCCTCGCCTCTTCAAAGCCCTTCTGCAGCCGGTTTGCTGCCGTGTTTACAGCCCAGCTGGGCTGGGAAGTCTCTTTACCTGCCTTCCCCGGGACTCACCGGGTTAAACTTTATTGCAAGATAAATTAAATGATGATGAAGAAAATGATTAAGTGATGAAAAGGTAACAACTCCTCCTGCAAACGTCTGACACGCACTTAGCCAGACGACTTATTTGTAGGATACCAGGGGGCTGATACATTAACAGATATAATTTGCGGTCTCCCGAGGAGAGGTTAAGGGCTGGGAGCACAGCTCCCCGGGAGCTGCCCCGTTCTCTCCACCTCGCCTGCCCCGGCCTTAATCAAGCGATCATCTCAGCCCGCGCCTCGCCGGCCGCCTCGCTCCTTTCAATGGGGGAAAATTTGCAGACAAATTCCTGCCAGCGGGACGTTGGAGCTCTCCTGCGTGGCAGGATAAAGATACCTGTCACCTCCGCCCGGCCCCGCCGCCGGCTCACGCTGGGAGCGCCGCTCAAGGAGCACCATGCTGATACCCTTATTTGATTACGCCTCTTCATGCCTTCCTCTGTGCGGGAAGAGCCATTCAGCAGCGGCACCGCGGCGCTCCCAGCACGGGCTGGCCCCGCTGCTGGCCTTTTGTTAGCCCCGCCGGCCGCACGCCGGGCGTCAGGGCTGCACGGGGGGGTCCCGAGTCACCCCCCCTGGGCCAGGGCTCTTCCCCATGCTTCGCAATGGGGTCCTGGCCAGGCTGTTGGTTTTTAAGCGGAAAACGGTAAAAACAACTGGGAAAATAGGATTTAAAATAGAAACTTGAATGGCCCCATGGGATAAGTGCTCCGTTCCTTCTTCTGCTTCGCTACGCTGTTGGCACGACGGAGATGCAGCTGCCCAGTACCTGTTAGCCACATCCAGACAGTGATCCCAGGGTTACTTGGATCAGCCCTGGGTGCTGCTCCGTGATCTGGCTCCCCAGTGGCTTCAGGAGCTTCGGTTGGGTTTGTGAGCTTGCAGAGAGGGGGTCAGCCAGCCTTCTGTGGGGAGCTCAGACCTCAGCAACCGGAGATCCCTCTGGCACAAAGAGCCTTCAGCTTCAATCTCAACATAAATACTGATTTGCAGATTCCCTGGCCAGAGCCACTCGCCCCGTGCCATGCTACCACTGCTCCCGGGCAATGTCACCTGTGCTCTGCCTTGTCCCAAGGACCAGCGATGGCTATCTCGCCTGCCGAGGTGTGCCCTCTGCTACTGAAGTGTTTGACAGGTCATCCCATGCTGCCCCAGCCCTTCAGCCCCTCTGCTACCTCCAGAAGTTTCCTGCACCTTATGTCCAAGTAAAATACACTGCTCCAGGTGATGCTGGGGTAGGAGCCCCCCCAGCCCTGCAGCAGCCCCAGAAGGCAGCCTGGGTTCCTGCCTCTCCTTCTGGAGTTAATCACCCGGACTGCTAGAAATGTGGAGCAATTGGCCCTTGTTTTGCTTTTCCCTACTAGATTAAAGAGCTCTTAAGTACCTGGCTTGTTATTTCTGCCAAGGTACTTACGCACCAAGGTCCTTGTGACTGTAATCAAGCTGCCTCTTGATCTTCTTCCTGATAAACTAAGTAGGCTGAGTGTCCTGTCTGCCTCCATCGGAAACTGTCCTCAGCCCTTGTTGTGCTCTCCTGGGGTTTCTCTGCAGGCTCTCCAGCTTGGGGCACAGCCTGCTTTGGCGACATGTGCACAGAGGTGGCCTCGAGCGTGCACCACCTTTGCTGGTGCAAAGTCACTCCCCTGTGCCGGGTCCTCCAAAACAACACTTACCTCTTGCAAAGCCAGTGGTGGAAGGGACAAGGTGGCTTTGCAAACCTCCAGGCTCTCCCTGCCTGCACAGCTTGAAATCCCCCTGCAAAGCCTGTGGGTTTTAGGCACCTGCCCCTTCCCTCTTTCCCCACACCAGAGTTTGCTCACCCTCAAATCTCCCTCCAGTGACTTCTGCTCTGGGGAACTGTGCAGCAATGAGTGTGCTTGGGGCAAAGCATCCCTGGAAGAGAGGGGACTCTCCAAGCAGCCAGGGAGGGAATGGTGAAGACCAGCTCTTACCTGAGTGTCACGTCCATCTTCTGACCCCCAAGCCCAACTCCAGGCTCTCGGAGAGCCCCCGCGGGCTCCAGTGCTGATTGCTGCTGGTTTCTCTCCACCTTAGCAGCTGATGGCCTGCACATGGCTGGCTGGAGAGTGCTGATCTGGGTGGTCACAGCGCAGAAAGGAAGACATCTGGGTCCTTGGATGCAAGGTGTCACCTGCGGGAGACCAGTCCCTTGGGTCAGAGCCATGATGCAAGCAGTGCCTGTGGTCTTCTGGCTCCAACGTCGCTGTGCAGAGAGAAGTGCCAGGTGGACTGAATCACCGCTGTGTTTGTAAAGATAAAATGACACGCCGGTACTTAATTAATTGTCAGTATCTTACTTTTGACCAAAATACCCCCATATTGCAGGCAGCATCCCTGAGTCCCCTGTGCCAGGCTGGCCCTGCCACGCCATGCACACTCACTGCCCGGCCCCAAAAGTGGCATTTACTGGACTCAGGTCACTGCCCTCCAGCAAAGGGGCTCTCGGCTGAGCCCCAGCAGCATGTCCTGCCACCGGCACCTCCTGAAAGGGACCTTCCGCCGCAGCCCCGGCCCATTGTCCGGGGGGATAATTGGTGGGAGAAGTGAAACGGGGCTATAATGAATTCTGCTGCTATTCAGCGGGGCTGGGAGGCAGAAAGCTCGCTGCTCCTGCCAAAGTGCTGAGGCTGCTACTTCCATTCTGCGGCCGAAGGGGAGGTCTCCAGAGGGCAGCTCGCTATTGAGGAGGCTCCGGGGTTGAAACAACACCCGGCATCTGAAGTTTTACCCTTTCTGCACGACTGTGCTGCAATGTGGCTGTGCACAGGGAGCTTCCCTGCGGGCTTGGCAGGGCTGTAGCCAAGCTGCTGGCGCTTGCCGGCTTGTACAGCGCAAGGCTGGGGCTGCTCGACTTGTCAGGGTGTCCCCAAGCCCATCAAACTGACACCACCTTCGCTCTGCTGCCCTTCTTGCCAGGGCTGGCCAAATCCTCCTTGTCCCCTCCCCAGGGTCCTGTGCAAAGATCCCTCATCCATAGTGACCCCTCTCACGCCCCAGACCAATGCCCAACACACCCCCCAGCACCCAGCAGCACAAGCACAGCTCTCCCAGCCCCCTGCCAAAGGCTGCACCCCCAAAAATATTTTGGGGGTGATGAAGCAGCCCTGGAGGGGGCACCCAGCCCAGGGGCGGATGGATGGAAAATCTGTGCTGCTCTTTGCAGGCGCCCGAGGCTGTGAAGGGCCGGACGGCGAAGCGTCTGTGTGGTCCCTCCTGCGTGCAGGCAGAGCCCCGTGGCAGGCAGCTCCTCTCCCACGCGCTCCTGCCGGTAGCTGGCCCTCTCCAGACATCTTGCATCGCTCTGCTCAGCCCCGCTGCAGCTGCTGCCGAGCTCCTGCTGGGGTCTCGCACGCAGGGTGGGATTCCCCCCCCGCCCCCAAAGTCTGCAGACCCTCCCGGCAGCATCCGGCTGGAAGCAAGGACCCTGCAAGGAGCAGTCTCCCGGGATGCTGGGCTGGCTCAGGCACACGGAGCCTGAGTCCATGGTGCCTCAGCCCCCAGGGAGAGCTTTCTGCCAATTTGCCGGAGCTGCAGAGGGATTGGTGCCAGAAGAAGAGCTGGCAGCCTGTGCGGGAATCAGCCTCCCGCACACGAAGCCTGGAGGGGCTGTAGGGGTGCCCAGCTGCCTGCTGCAGGGAGGGACACAAGGGCAGTGAACCAGCATTACAGGGCAGTCCCCAGGGGTGCCAGTGTTGCTTCTGCCCTGCATGTCCAATCACTCTTTAAGCAAACTCATAAGTAAATCCCTTCCCTTTCTTGCCCATCGGGATGACATGATTTCAAACCTTGGAGGGGATTTAGGGCTTTGCCTCCAGCCCGGCAAAAGGGCAATCAGCAAACCACTGGCAATTACAGCCACCGTAATGTTCATTGTGCCATAAAGAAGCAGGCAGGAGAGCCCAGAGCACAACACCCTGAAGAGCGAGGGAAGACAAACAGGACTTTGTCCCAAGGTTCAGAGGAGGTTGCAGGCATCCTCAGGGCTAAACGCTGTTCTCCCCAGTGCACAGTGCTCTCATAACACCTTGGCTCAGCGGAGCTCATCCGGCTGTCACGAGCCCCAAGGAGAGCCCTCCTGACCTCCCCGGGAAATGGCTCCAGCGACCAATAAACCAGCTCCTGTTTACTTTGGGAGGGGGGTCTCAGAGGGCTTTAACACAGGAGAGAGAGCTCTGAGCTGTGAAATGTGGCTGACACCAGAGCTGCTGCTGGAGCTGCCACTAGCAAGAGCGTGGGGCCAGCTGGGCTCTGAGTTTCCTTGGTGAAGGATGAGGGGCCACGGACAGCCCACCCCGTCAGACCTTTTCCTGTCCTGTTTCCCATGGGTGATGGTTAACCAGTCCCGTCTGCAGCCTGCTCCTCCAGACAGGCAAACACGGGGCGATAAGGGAGCCCTCGCCCCGTGCAAGGTCTGCGGTGGGGGTGATGGGAGGAGGGGGGAGTGGTGGCTGTGCTGTGGGCTGCCCCGGCGCAGGAGGAGCTCCCCGAGAGGCGCCTTGTGACCCTCGTGCTGGCCGTGACGCTGGCTGAGCAAGCACAATGCTGCTCACTGCCATGCCCCTCTCCCCTTCCCCTCTTTGCCTGCTCCCATCCCACCGCCCTCAGCTGTCCAGCAGCAGGTGGCCGTGGTGGTCCAGCTCCTCATCCCTTTGGGGAGAGGTGACCCCGCTCACCCGGTTCCCAGCACCAGCCCTGCTCTCAAGACCTCCAGGGAGAGGTGACCCCAACAGGCAGCTCCACGGGCAGGGTTTGCCCACGGGCTGTGCCTGCAGCCTGCCCGCACGCAGCTGAGCCCAGCAGGGAAGGCAGCGAGCGCCAGCACCGTCTGCGAGAGCACAAACAGCTGCTTGGACCCCGCTCAGAAACACCAGCCCGGGCTGTCCAGCTGCCAGCCCCTCTGTTTCAGAGCACAATGAAAGCTGAAGGATGGCTGAAAGCAAGCCGCTCCGTGGGAAGGGAAGCGCGGGATGCGGGATGAGTCAGTGCAAGGAGTGAGGCTTGGCTGCAGGGAGAAAGGAAGCACCCGTCAGGCCCACCAGGGTCCTTGACGTGAGACCCTTGTGTGGCTGCGGACCAGCCAGAGCCCTCCCAGATGAAGAGCTGGGGATGAGGGCTCCAGTTTCGGTTGGGAACACTGCCTAGTGGAAGGATTTGTCCTGATGCAGCATCATCCCAAAGCTCCCCCATCCCCTTCTTCCAGGCTCATTGTCTCCTCCAGCACCTACTGCGATGCAACCCTGAAGGATGTCCTGGTCTCCCCTCCGTAGCTGGGGAGGACTCCAGTATTGCTCTACATTTCCATGTTCTAGTTAAACTCCTGAGTGCAACGGGCCATTTGCTCTCCCCCACCATAAACTGGATTCATTTCACTGCTGGGACAAAGGCAGGTTGTCTTCCAGGTCTGGAGCTGAGCCTGTTGCTGGTGGAGGCGGGGACAGGGCTCAGCCTGATGCTGGAGCTGCAAAAAAAGCCAAATGTTCCCCAGCCGGGCAGGATCAGCCTGTTGTGGTCCTGCTCTACACTCGTCACTAGCTTCAGCGAGGATGCTGCTGGGCTGCGGTGGGCTCAGGCCCAGAACTGTCTCCCCTGTTTGGCAGATGCCCTACGTGTGTCGGTGCTGCCAAAGAGATGGGGGTGCCTGGGCTGCAGCAGGGCTGCGGGAGCGAGAGCCAGGCAAGATACGTAACTGTGAGTTTCGGCATGTGTCTCTACATCCTGCTCCCTCTCTTGGTACAAACACTGTCCAGATTTCCAACGTCAGAGGGAGAGACACCAGCCAGATTGTTTTACGGTTTCAAGAACTCATAATGTTTTCCAGAGAACAGAGCTACAGCCCATCTTCTGCAGCAGGAAGAGTCGCAGCAGCCTCCAGTTGTTGCTGACAACCCTCTGACCTCCTCGGCAGCCAAAAAAGGCCAACAAAACACAGGGCATCCTTGGAAACCCTGGTGTGCCCACATCCAGAGTGGCTCGTGCTGCCCCAGTCCCCATGGTCCCACAGCAGAGAGCAGCCTCCTCCTGGTGCTGCCACGGCTCCTCGGGCAACATCTCCCTTGCAGGGCAGGCACGTTGGCTGGCAGTCCCGGTGCTGGCACGACCAGGTGGTGCAGTGGGAGCCAACAGCCTAGGGGTGACATGGGACCCTGCGCGGGGTGGAAGGACCCAGCGGAGGCCCCAGTCCAGGGGCAATTTTAAGGATGACTTTGGATCAGGCTGGATGGGAGGCAGGCTGTGTTTCCTCAGGGGGCTGGGAGGGCGCAAAGGAAGACCTGGCTTCACGGGGAATCACAGGGTGACCTTTCCCTGGCTCCCAGCCCCTGTGTCCCAGTCCCGTTGTGAGGCTGAGTCTCAGCCTCTGCTCTAGCAGAGCTGCCCGAGCCACGCTGGTGTGCTGGCAGGCTCATTACAGCAGGTCTGCTTTTAATTAAGCGGGACGCTGCTTTTGTACAGCTGAACCCCTCAGGAGTTCGGATATGGAGTCTTCGCCCTTGTGGCTGGGCTCCTGCAGCTTCCCCCCATGCAGTGGGTGAAGGGAGCTGGGGGCTTTGGGAGCACATGCCAGGGTGGCACGTCCCACCCGTGCAGGGTGCTGGCTGTGTCCCCAGCGTGGGAGGGTTGTGCCATGTCCTGCCTTGGGTGTTTGGTAAAGCCCAGGGCTCTTGTCACACTGGGCAGATAAGAGTTAATGCCCCAGTTGTGCTGAGCTGGCTTTATTGGCAATAAACCCCGGCTAGAAACAGCTTCCTAATCGTTAGAGATTACAGGTAGCCCTACCTCCATGGCTGTCCTTTGGCAACAGCACCTCTGCCCTGCCCTGCTGCCTCCTCACCCCCCTCAGCAAACACCCCTCAGCCCCCCCCCCACATCCTGCCCTGCACCCCTTCAGTGTCACACAGTCCCTGTGTCACCCTTGCTGCAGTGCTGGCAGGCAGGACATGTGCTCCCCCGGCTGCTCTGGGTGCTCACCGCCAGTGCCAGCCCAGGGTTGAGCCACAAGAAGAGCCTGTGTACCTCACATCACTGTCCTTGGATGTTTGCAAGACGTTGTCATGGGGAGGCTGGTACCCCTGTGTCCGGGGGGGACAGCTAGGTTGGGGCAGGGGATGTCAGAAATCACTGCTGCTGCAGAGGCTGGGAAGGGGAGGTTTGTCCCAGCTCAGCCGGGAACGCCGTCCCCAGCACCAGCTGATGGCGTGGCTGGCCACAAATGTTTAATGAACGGGAGCGGAGTCGTTTGTCTGGGCTGACCCCCCCAGGAAGCCTGCGCTCCACAAAACAAACCCGGCTTTTGTTTGACTTGTTTTAAGTAAAACACATGTCACCCCTGTAAATCACAGGTCCCCTTCCCCACCCTGCCCCCGGGGCAGCAGCAGAGCCAAGGCGGGTGCTGGCTTTGGGGCACGGGCACAAACCTGAGCCAGGGACTCCCTGGGGCTGGGCAGGACCCTGCCCCATGGTGGGAGGGGGGGTCTGCATGCCCTGGGTGGTAGCCGTGGGGTGGGAGCCGTGGGGCTGGAGCATCCCGGTCCCTGCAGCAAGCAGCCATCCCCAACCCGCTCACACCCCCGCAGCCCCCAGGGTTTGCGGTGCCGGTCCTGAGGGGCTCTCGACGTGGCACCCCCAAGATGACCCACCTCTCTGCCCCCAAATCCCAGCCTGCTTTTTCACCATCCCCACGCTCCCCACAGGCCGGAGGCCTGGATCCCGGCCCGAGGTCAAGCCAGCGGCCGGCCGCAAGCCCCTTGGCAGAAGCGAGAGGCCGGTGGTTGGGGCCGGCCGGCC
>NW_015090872.1:7764434-7769391 GCF_001431845.1 Calidris pugnax | reverse complement strand
CAGCGGGGCCCGGAGCGGGCTCGTGTGCCGGCGGCGCGCTCCCTCCCGCCCGCGCTCCCCACGCCGCCTGGCAGCCAGCCACCGCGCCGGGGGGTTCGCTCCTTTCTCACGACCTCTCAGGTTCCTGAGCTCATCTGGGAGCTATTCATTTCCTGCCAGAAAACAGCCTTGCCTGCTAAAAAAACCACCTTGGCCGCAGAGCGGCCCAGGGCTTGGTACGAGGGCTCTCCCGGCTTAAATCATAAAGCTCCGGCTGTCTGGCTGGAATCAAAGGCAGGGCGGGCGCAGGGAGGGGGGGACGCAGGGGCCCGTGCCATATGGTAGCACTTAAGAGCCAAGGAGGAAGCAAGGAGGGGTTTTTACACCGCTCGCGAGGAGTGTGGGAAAAGTTAATTGACTTTAATGACAGGTTTCCCCGGGCCGGGGTGGAAGGCGCTGCGGGGATGCAGGGGGCAGCGGGGGATGTAAGCCCCACGGTGGGTGGGGGGCACGGCTGGGGGTGCTGGCAGAGCCCTCTGCCCGTGGACCCCCGTGCAGGTACACTGCAGGCAGGGATGGAGCACCGCTCCCCAAAGCTCTCCAGGCTGCAAACACAGAGAGAGGATGATGGCAAACTGCTTACAAGCTCGAGAGCCATAATCTGAGAGGGACAGACCCCTCCCCGGGGTACTCTGCTGGCAGGCAGGCTCACCAGGCTCTCCAGGGAAGCCGACAGGAGCTGCATCCCATCTGGCAAAACACTGAATCCAGTTCATTTTCCCATTTATCCTGCACAGCCCCACACCGGGTCACCGGCAAACAGGAGGCCATCACTCAGCAGCTCAGCCCCATTCCTTCCTTGGCACCCCCACCCCTCCTTGACCATTGCCAGCTCATCCCACCACACCAGTCTGAAGGCACTTGCTGCACCTGAAGGGCAGCTCTTCCACGTAACAATTCGCAGACCCACAGCCTGCATTTGTCATCCCAATTTGTCACGGGCTCAGTGAACTGGCATCAAGAGCGCGGCTCCTGGGAATTGCTCTGATCCCCTCAAAGCTCACAAACTCAAGCAGATCTCTCATGTCAACAGGCTGGGGGATAGAGTAAACACAGAAAGCTTTGGAGAAACCGGTCCAAGCATGGCGCATCTACTTTATACTAGGCTATTTAAACTCCATTAGCAAATAGGTTCGTCTTGTCTTTCACTCCTGGATCTGCTATGTGTTCTCCATTAGCCTACAGCAAAGTCTTTTTTTTTTTTCTAATGCACTTTCCAAACCAATTGCTTCAGCAGAAAAGGAAGACTCTGCTAAGCTGGAAGAGCCTCAGCTCTTACAGGTGATGTGTTACTGGTTTGCATCAGCTCCAGGCAGGCCGTCCAGCAGCAGGAGCTGCTCTGATGCGATTCCCAGATGGGTCCTGCAAGCGCTTCTCTGAACACAGGGTGGGCTCAGTCCTGCCCTCAGTACCTCCAGCACAGAAAGGTGACACTCTGGCTGGTGGAAGGGAAGGCAGGCTCAGCCCATATAGCTACGCACCTGCCTAGGGACAGCAAATCCAACATTTCCGAGCCTGGCCCACAAAACCTGGCTGCGAGATGCCACCGTGAGGGTGGCAACACAGGCAGGCCAGCAAAGCTGCTGGGAGATGGAAAGGTGAAGCTCTGCTGCATCACCCAGGAAGATCATTCCCTGCAGCCTCTTTTTAAAAGGGAGCTGCCAGTTCCCCATCCTCATCAATAAATCCTGCAGACACCTGCCTCCTCTCCTCCTCCAAAATCCACCCCAAGAAGTATTTTCAGATCAGGAGGCTCTGTTTGTATACAGGGAGAAGAGAGGCGGGGGGGAAGCTGGGGAGGGATTCAAACCCCAGCAGGTTTAATCTGTCTGGTCTCGCACTCTCCCCAGCTTTCATTTCCCCAGCACCTGGATACAGTCAAGCACCTGGCTGATCCGGACAAAATCCAACAAGCTTTTGCAGCAGGATTTGGAAGGAATCCCCAGCGGATCCTGGCAGGGTTTAAAGCTGTCCGCCCTGAGTTAGGACTTGTTAAGAAGGGCAATGCAAGCTGTAACCAGAGACCGCCGTTCACCTCTATCTAAGGCTTGCATCTTGCCTGGAAATGGGGCATGACCAAGTCAAAGGGGTCAGTTGCCGCTCAGTGCTACAGAGATAGTCCCCGCAGCCACACATCACTCCCCCAGACACATGTTTTCCATATAACAGCAGAGGAAATGCCCAACTCTATCAAAAACACATGCAGAGCATTAATCATCGAGCAGAGCCTGGCTGGTGCTCAGGGCTGGGAACAGCTCTGTGCTTTTAAGTCCAGGTGGAGGTGGTGCCCAGCGCCTGCTGCAGCCTGTCAGCCAGGAGACAGGAGCACTCGTGTCAGGCTTGTCCTGCCGAGAGACGGTGTTTTTGTAACAGGAGACGCTGGCAGGCACCGCTCCGCTCTCTAAATCAACCGACTGAAGTCATTGGCGATTTACACCACCGCTGGGAGAGGGCCCCACCAGGTCCAGGGCAGGAGGCTCACCCGGGGAAGCCCGAAGCGGGAGCTGGGCTGTCAGGCTCCGCACCGGATCCGTCTCGCTTTTACCTGGGCTGCTCCACTCCATCAGCCCGAGGAGCCAGGAGCAGAGCCGAGGTGCCTCCCTCAGCGCATTCTCCAGCTCTGCAAACATAAGCTCTTTTTAAGAAGTCTGATCAGTCGAGCTGCTCCCAAGGAAGCAGTAATTACATCTGCCCCGGGGCAGGGAGAGGGGCCAGGTGATTTCACAAGGCAGAGGGGACAGAGGGTCTGAGTGACAGCTCCAGCCTAGAGAGCAGGACAAGGCAGCCCTGGAGCTGCACGATCCACAGGCAGCCGTGAGCTGGGCTCCCCCTCCTATGCACACATGCCAGCACTCCAACTTATCTCCAAAGGCCTTCCAAAATGGAAGGGACACTTTTATTTTAAGAGCATTCAAAAAAAAAAAAACCAAACCCCGATCTTTGGTGTCACATAAGGAAGGGAAGGGAAGGGAGAAAAAAAGATCTCGTGTAAAACACGAAACACTGTCGAGGGAGTGCTATGGTACAAAGGCACAATCCAATATGAACATATAACCTATGTACAGCCGTGCCAGCAGCACAGGGTGCGGTGCTCAGTCCAGTCCAGTGCCTGCCACCCCCTCACCAGGGTCTCCAGACTGAGTCGGCCGTGCCGGGTGGTGGGCCAGGCGGTGAGGCGGCGGTGGCAGCCGTGGGTGGGCCACCATACAGGGGCAGGACAGCACCGCCGGGAGCAAAGGCGGTGCTGGGGATGAGGAAGGCGAATTGCCCATCAGAGGCTGGCAGCAGCTGGAAGCCGCCATACACCTTGGCTGCGTCGGCGCCCGGTTTGCAGGGCATGCCCGGGAGCGGCCCCGCACCACTGCCCGGTGGCACCAGGGGTGGCCCAAATGCTGCGGCTGGTGGCAGGGGTGGTGGTGGTGGTGGGGGTGCAGGGTAGTTCATGGCGTTGATCTGAGTCATGCAGCTGGCCAGGTGGCCCAGGAGCCGGGTGCGCACCTCGGTGTTGACGCCCTCACAGGTGGAGAGGAACCGTGTCACCTCGTTCATGCACTCGCTGAAGCCAGCGCGGTATTTGCCCAGCACTGTGGGGTCTGTGCTCAGCGCGGCTGCAGGGGGAGAGATGGGCACAGCGGTCAGCAGGCTCCGCGGGGGATGGGGGAGTTGCAGCCCACCGGTGTTACATCCTACAGCCCCTCTGAGCCAGGAGTCCAGGCAGGAGTGCAGTCCCTCTGGCAGGGTGTCTTGTGCTCCCGGGTGCCGAGGGTCCAGATGGAGAGCATGGCCCCTCTGCTACCAAGTCCCCCAGCACAGGGGACCCAGGTCAGGGACAGACAACCCCCAAGAGTCTTCCTATGCCCCAAAGTACTGGGGATCCAGCTTGGGAGCACAGTCCTCCCCGTGGCTCCCGTACCTCCTGTCACCCCAAAACAGATCCAGGTGGGGAGCACAGCTCTGCTTGTAGGAGGAACCCAAGCCAGGATCGCAGCCCTCCCAGTGCCCTCCAGTAGCAGGGACGCTGACAGCACAGTGCCCTCACAGCCCCCTGTTCCAGGGACACAGCTACAGGACACAGTGCCCCTCACTGCAGCCCCTAAGTACTGGGATGCAGGTGGGGAGCACCGTGCCCCCATGACCCCTCAGTGCCCAGGACGCAGGTGGGGAGCCCACTGGCCCCCTGTACCAAAGATACAGCTACAGAGCACAGTGCCCCCCATCACCCTCTGGTACTGAGGATGCAGGTGGGGAGCTGGGTACCCCCATTACCCTCACTACCGAGGATACTGGCAGGGACCGTGATGCCCCCCGCCACCCGGCACGCAGGCAGGGCCACCCCAGCCCTCCCTTCCCGGTTTTCCCCTCGGGACTCACCGGTCATCTGGGCTCTCTGGAGGCTCCGCAGGTGCTTGACGGTCATCTCCAGGATGTCAGCCTTTTCCAGCTTGGAGTGCCGCGAGCTCTGCGGACACAGGCAGGGCTCAGACCGGCCCGGCAACGACACCGGTCCCCCCCACAACCCGCGACCTCATGCCCGGTGTGCGTGTCCCCCCCCTCCCCGCTTACATCTTTCTTCAGCGCGTCCAGGATGAGCGTCTTCAGCTGCCCCAGGCTCTCGTTGATGCGCGCCCGCCGCCGCTTCTCCATGATGGGCTTGGAGGACTGCAAGAGAGCCGGCGGTCAGCGCCCGGGGGCGGCCCTGCCCGTTCCCGGTGCCACCCCTCGGCGTGCGTTTCCCTCCCGTTCCTTACCTTCCGGTGCTCCGCCGCCGTCTTGGGCTTGTCGGGCGTCGCGTTGACGCTGGCGGGGGTAGCGGCCACCGGCGAGGCGCTGCTCTTCTCCATCAGGTCGGCCGGCATCCTGCAGCGCCCGCCGCCGCGGAAGATGCGCCGGGGACCGGGAGCGGGAAGGGGGGGGGAGC
>NW_015090872.1:7747733-7764424 GCF_001431845.1 Calidris pugnax | reverse complement strand
CGGTGCCCTCAGCATCCCCACGGTGGCCTGGGTCTTCTCTCGGCGGCCTGGGCCTTGCCATGGTGGCCTGCCCCTGCCCACAGGCACCACAGGTGCCTGTGGGCAGGGGCAGGCCACCATGGCAAGGCTCAGGCCGCCGTGGGAAGATGCCACCGTGGCCAGGCATGGCCGGTGCCCGGCCGATCTCCGTGGGAGCGTGGGTGGGAGGGCAGGGGCGTGCGGTGGCAGGCGGCGGGCTGAGGGAAGCCGCGGCGGTTGTTGTGGGTTAGGCTTCCCTGCGCTGGCAGGCGTGGGCGGCCGCAGACGCGGCGGTGTGTGTGAGCTCCCATCCCGGGGCGGACGCGAAACCGCAGGGTGGTGCCTGTCTCTCGGCCCTGGGCCCCAGCTGTGCTGCTGCTCTGGCTACCGCCAGCTGGTCCGGACAGTTTGTGGGGTTACTTTAAAAAAAAAAAAAAAAAGTATTTTGCCTGGGGACTTGAATCTTTTTTTTTTTTTTTTTTTTCCTCCCTCCGCTTGACTGACTTTCTCACACTCCTATTCCCATAGTCTGCCAGCTAAGCCTGAGTCATCCTGCCAAGAACTAGACCTGGCCTATTCAAAAATGTGCTCACTCGCTCTTTCTTTCTCTCTGCCTCTCTTTCTTTTCTTTCTTTTTTTTTTTTTTTTTTTTTTTTTTCCTCCCTCCGCTTGACTGACTTTCTCACACTCCTATTCCCATAGTCTGCCAGCTAAGCCTGCGTCATCCTGCCAAGAACTAGACCTGGCCTATTCAAAAATGTGAAATGTGCTCCCTCGCTCTTTCTTTCTCTCTGCCTCTCTTTCTTTTCTTTCTTTTTTTTTTTTTTTTTTTTTCCTCCCTCCGCTTGACTGACTTTCTCACACTCCTATTCCCATAGTCTGCCAGCTAAGCCTGCGTCATCCTGCCAAGAACTAGACCTGGCCTATTCAAAAATGTGAAATGTGCTCCCTCGCTCTTTCTTTCTCTCTGCCTCTCTTTCTTTTCTTTCTTTTTTTTTTTTTTTGAGTATACACAGTAATGTTTTTCCACCTCCTCCAGTACCTGATCTGCACCTGTACAGGGCCAATCCCACACGTATCACCTGATCTCGCCTTTTCAGAGACCGTGAGAAAAATAAAGTTCCAGAAAGAAGAGACATGTTTGCAGATCTCACCGGTGCAAAGCCCTCGTCTCTGCAGAGGCTTGCCTGCTGAGCCTTCAGAGTTTAAAAAAAGGAAAATAAATAAAAGGGAGAGTGTCATGTTTAAAACTGCAGAAAAGTACAAATCCAGGCTTTCTTTCGGCTCCTTGATGGAGCCACAAGCCCTTTGATTCAAAAACAAAGAGCGGCCTTCAGCGTGTAAGATTTAACTTGAGATGAGCAATATTTGACGTAAGCCTCAATTAGGCAGACATTCGGACAAACTGGAGCGAGGAGAGCGAGGCGGCGCTGGGGCAGTCGCTACCGAAAAGCCTTTTCTCAGTCGCCTTTACGGGGAGATCGGGGAAAACCGATGGGCACGAAACCTGCGGTGCATTTCTGCAGAGCCTAAAAGCTTCTCGGGTGGGCCGGTGTTTTCTCTGTTGCTGTTTGTCTGGCTGTACCTGGGGAGGGAAAAAAAAGAGGAAAGTTACCACAATTAGTGGGCTGGTGTTCTGCCTCCTGCGGGGATTTGCAAAGGGCTCAGGAAATGTGGAGCTGGGCAGGCCGGTCCCTCCCGGCCGGCAGTGAGAACAGGCTGTAATTATGTCCATGTTTATGGCAGCCCAGGAGCTGCTTAACCGCCTCTAATTGCCGGCACCAGGTCGGTGTCTCTGGGGGATGAGAGGAGGAGGAGGACAGGCTGTCTTCAGGGATTGCCAGAGCTCACCCAGCATGGGGACCGGGCAGCAGCAGCTCCCCAGCCTGAGCTCCCTCCCTGCCCCAGCCCAGCCCGGTTTCACTTTTGGGGGCGTGCGAGGAGCCAGGCTGTGTTGGCGTCTGGGGGGGCTTCCTGGAGCCCCCCCAGCTGAGCACTGCACGAGGAGGCAGTGACACTGGTGTCCCGGCTCCACGTCTCCACTGCCACTGACCTGCTGGTGTGAAAAGCCGTACACGTGCTCGGGTTGTGATCCCCGAGCAGATGCACGTACACATGTGAATTCCCTGGGGATCAGGAGAGGAAGAGGGAGGATTTGCATGGAAGGATGTCTCTGGAAATGAAGTGGCTGGGGCCAAATTTAGGCTGGAGGGAGGTGGTGAAGGGGTTTGTAACCCCTGGGGTGGACGGGTCTCGAACAGATCCTCTAGGCTTCTCCAGCCTTTGCTTGGGAAAGAGGTGTCAAGGGGGAGATGAAGCCCCGAAATAAGGGGCTGCCCCAGGCACCGGGGTGTCCCTTGTCCCACAGTCCTCCGGCAATGGTTTTTAATTTGCTCGGGCACTCATCTTGGGTTACAAATTGGGAATTGTCCAAAACAGATTTGGGAAGAACCTTTAGACAGCGCATTAGGGCATTACTGACTGGCAGAACATCTTGGAGGAAAAATGTGCTGGCAAGAAAATTTAGACTAGTCCTGGGCACAGACCCAGGGGTGGGAAGGTGGAATAAAATAGGATGCTGCCGCTGGTGCGGCACGCAGGAGGTAAGGAGGTGGCAGGGCTGGCTGTGCTTGCTCTCCACTCCTTTAGAAAGCAGCCAAGATGAGCAAAATGCGCTTCTAGAGATCTAAAAGCCTTAATACCCCAAGCTTCCAGGACCTTAGGAAATGCAGAAAATAGAAACCAAGTTACTTGTAAGAGCTGGGGTACAGGCTGGAGCCCAGAAATGGCACACCCAGCCTTTCCTCCTTGGGTCATGGACTAAAAACCTAGCCTGGCTGCAGCTCAAAGTCATCACCACCCTGAAGGCTGGAAAACAAGTGCAGTGTCTCAGGGACGTGTCCCTGGCGCAGATGTCTCCTCTGGGCAGCCTCACACACACGCCTCCACTCGTGGTCCCTGTCCCAGAAGCTGTTGTGCAATCCATACTACTCAACCAGGTCCCCTGGGAGATGTGGTCTCCAAAGATTTGGGCACAGGTTTCAGGGTTTTATTTTCCCCTCCATAAATAGTCTTTGGGACAAAGTCACTTTCAAACTGACAAAGCTCCATAGACGAAGCAAAGCTTTCAAAGATGTTAACCCCGCACGCCAGGTCCTCGTGGTGAAGAGGGCAGAACAGCGTCCCCACAGCAGTGTCAGTGCCCAGCCCTCCTCATGGCAGCAGCAGCTCTCTTGGTAGGAGGGCAGCCCTGTTTTGCAGCAGATCCTGCCCTCTCCACTGGGGACCCATTTCCCAAGTGCCTGCTGAGCACAGCACTGACAGATGAGCCTTGGGGGGCTCCCATGGCGGCTGCTCCCCCCAGCGAGCAGGGGCTGGGCTGTTTCAGCTGCTCCCTGGCTGCCACCAAAGAGAAGAGTTTTACTTTACAAAGAGTTTTACTCCTCGCTGAGTGAGTCAGGCTGGGTGTGGAGGAGCTCCGGCCATTTACAGTGACACCCCCTGCATTGAGGGGGCACCTGTGGGCTCCGGGAACTGGTACCTTTCCTTCCATTGCCCACATGGCCAAGCAGGCATTCCTGGGAACGGTGCAGGAAGGTGTGGGATGAAGCAGCTGAGGCTCTGCTGGAGTAGCAAAGTACCATTCTGAGAAACCTGGGCGTCGCTATGGATAGGCATTAAAGAACCATTTTCGTCTCCCCATCCCATCCCAGCACAGGCTGGAGCACAGCTCTGCACCGAGGAGGGCTCTGGGACAAGAGCCAGGGTACCTGGATCTCTTGCTAAGCTGATTCCTCTTGGCAGGCTCCTATCCTGCTGAACCAAGGAAACGCTGCCAGGGAGCTGGCGAGGAGGGCATTTTGGCAGCTGTGAAATGCCACCCATGTGGATGGGAATTCCCTTCCTGCCCTGATACCCATGGTGTTCCTCCAGACATTGCTGGTTGGGCTGGAGCAGCTGCATGTGCTTGTGGGCATGAGATGCTGCAGCCCGTGTTTTCCCCTTTGCACCCTTGCAGAGCCCTGGCTCCTCTTTGGTCCTCTGCTGGCAGCGAGAGCAGGGCACTGGCAGGCACTGTGGCTGGGAACAAGCACCGGGAACATCCCAAAACTGTTTTCAGGGCTTGGACCTGCCGCTGCCATTGCCAGCCAGAGGCTGGGAGCTGCCTTATACCCTTCTCTTAGAGATGCTCTTTCCACACGACATGGCTGGAGTTCACCAGACCATGAATTTGCAGTCTGCTGGCCATGGCAGGGCAGTCCTGCTCCGGTACACCACCAGTATCTTTGACAAGATATAGCAGCTCCAGGCAGAGGGATGTACAGCTGAGCCTGCATCCCTCTGAGAACCAGAAATAAATGCGCAGTCACTGCTGCGCTCCAGAGAGAAGAAGTAGCGTCTCTCGGCTGTCATCCTCTCCATGTGTGGTGGGAGGTGTTGGCAGTGAGAGCCGAGTTATTTATTTATTAAGATCCCACTTGTGTTGCTGCCTGAGGCTGCTGTCTCTGCGCCGGAGCTGTGCTGCCTGTGTGCTTGCAGGGCACAGGGAGAGCCCGCAAGCTGTGGAGCCTGGGTACAGACATGAAAATACTGTGACTTTGGCAATGGCGAGGCTGGAGGAGGCACGCAGGGCTCGTTGGCGCTGAAAATGTCCCTGTCCCAAACACCGAGCAGAAGGCACCCTCTGGAGAGCCTCCAGGCGAAGGTGGATGTGCATCAGCTCCACATACACTGAGTCCAGCTGCCTGGCTGCAGCCCTCCTGTGCTGAGCCCTATGCGGTCCCTGGCATGCCGTGGCTGCAGGAAGAAGCCCTGCAGGCTTTTCCAGAACACGGCTTTTAAGTCAGATCAGCCCAGCCGTGCGGTTTGCAGCCCAGCTGTGCGCAGCTGGATCGGGGCGGCCGGGGGGGCCGGGAAGAGGCAGGCGGGAGCGTGGCGAGGTGGGAGCCTGGCCAGCCGTCCTGGGCGCAGGGAAAACGCGCCGGGCTGCGTCAGCGTGCCCTCCGAGTCCCACCACGCCAACCCACCCGTGCCCCCTCTGCCCTCTTCCCCCAGCCCTGCTGTCACCCCCGGCCGAGGGCAGTGGGAGCCACGGCACACAGCTCCCTGGGGGCTCAACCTTCACCCGCTGCAGGCTCGTAAATCCCCCGGGGCCAGCCCTTGACCGCAGCGTCTGTGCTCCTCTGCAGAGCCATCAATCATGTTTTCCAACGTGATTCCTTCTCCTTGGCATTAATCAGCCCAAGAAAGGAGCCCGCTCTGGAGCTTTCTGTTAAATTCCGTTAAATTCGCCAGCTGATTGTCGTCTCTTATTCCTGGTGCTGTGAATCGGCAGAGGGGGGAGAGCAGTGTGTAAACTGCACGTTGTCCTCAAAACCCTGGCAACTGCGGCGATGCAGCAAGGAAATATTTGGGAGTTCTGGGAGGTGGTGTGAGAGGCAGCCCTGCCTGGCGCTGGGAAGCTCAGCTGAGGGCAGTGTGGCCAGCATGGGGGCTGTGTGCCCCACCGAGGGCAGGGACAGAGGTCTCAGCCCCCCTTGAGCTGACCTGGTCCTGGAGCCCTTGAGACACCAGGCATTTCTCTTTCAGGCACAGCATGGGTCACAGCTTGCCAGCCCTCCCATTTCCATTATTCCTGTATCCATTTATTCAATAAAACACAGGGTACTTCAGGGCACGGTGCTTTGCTACTGTGGAATATGGCCTTTGCACAGCCAATGTCTTTCCTGAAGTGGTAAGTAGATGGACTCTGATAAATCCAGGGTAGGATGAATCATTTGCACTTGGCGCCTGGTCTCCCCAGTGTCTTCAGTTTTGTTTCAGCTTGGCAGCGTCATGGAGAGAATTAGCCTATCTCGCTAATATTTTAATGCATATATAATTTGAATGGCGCATTCCTAAAGTCAATATTCATTATTCACAGCGATAGCAGAGCTAAATTTAGTCCTCCAGCTCTATCAAGAATATCAGGCTGATCATTTGTTATTAGGATTAGCCACCACACAAAGACACACGTCTTCATACACGTGTGCAGGGCAGCGGGGCACCCTCAGCATCCTCCCTGCTGCCTCTGCGGGGAGCCCCGTCCTGCCCCATGCTGCCTCCTGCCCAAGGCAGTCCTGCTGGGCTACCAGAATTACCGTGGCGGCAGGAGAGGCAATCTGGGCCAGTGTGCTGGTGGGACACAGGGACAGTAGGGTTTTGTTTATTTTTCTGCCCAGGGCTGTCAGAGCTAGTGTGGGAGCTGGCGGTTTGAAATCCCCAGTTTACAAGCGCTGGCAGCGGAGCAGGGTGTGTGCTAGGGTGGCCTGGCTTTCTCCCTTCTTTTCCTTCCTTCTTTTGCTGACTTGCAGCCAAGCCCCTCCATTATCCCCTTGGCCACTGACATGCGTTGGCAAAGGGTGGGATTTTGGGAAAACTCCCGTGCATTCTCCATTTGCTTTGGTGACGCGCGGCCGCACGTGTGCCAGTCCGCAGCTGTGTGCGTGCCCCGGTGCTGGGGAGCAGGCTGGAGAATCATTTTTCTCATACCAGCTAATACAAGAGGAGAACTGGTGGAGATCTTTTACATGCTAGTCAGGAATTGATGTGTTACTAATTGCTGTAATAGAAAATATTATCCCTCAGAGGATGTTGTTATTTTATAAACAAGGGGATAATTTACAGCTCAATTACTTAAATCATGAGTTAATTGCTAAGCGTAATGAATAAATACATTTGCAAGTACAACATTTAATTTGCACAGATTCCAGCAGTCTAGGCATTAAGAGGCAGATCATTATTTGATAAGTAATCTGGAATGTCGTATGAAATGACATTTATTTTCACATGTGATCCAAATGATGAAATGTCCTGAAATGAGATTCCAAGGGCCTTGTCCTTCCTTCCCTGCAACGAAGGGCAGTGTTTTCATCAGCTGCTTTAGAAATGCGTTTGGGCTGCCTGGGAGCACAGGGGAAGGCAGGGAGCCTCCAGGAGCCGGGCAGGGAGCAGAGCAGCAGAGCTAGGTTCATGCACGTGCACCTTCTTAATACTACAAAACGCAAAGCGAGAATATAGAGACAAAAAATGGGGATGTCCCAGGGTGGGCTGGGAGGCTTCACGTCAGCGTTAGCTGATAGCAGGGTGGTTGTGGGGGGGTGAAAAACACAGGCAGGACCCGAGGCGGTGAGCAGGGAGTATTTCTGGTGAGGATGCAAACAGAAGAAGCAGCAGCCAAAAAAAAAAACCTAGCAAAGAGGGGGCTTTGCAGCCCACTGCCATCCCTGCATGCCCAGCAGGGCATCACTCTGCAGGAGGTTGCAGGGACTTTGTGTCCGTGGCAGGCAGGTCCCATGTAGCAGGGCGTGAGGAACCCTGCCCGCTGCCTGCCCACTGCCTGCCCGCTGCCTGCCCGCTGCCTGCCCGCTGCCTGCCCACTGCCTGCACGCTGCCGGGCTGCTGCCGGAGCCGGGACCAGCTGCTGGTGCCCCAAACAGCAGGCACCTGCACTTCGGTTCCTGCTATCGAGTAATCCTGGGCTACTGGTGCCCTTTCGCAGGCTCATATCTTTATTGGAGGCTGTTAAAGCCAAACCTCCCAACAGCAATAACGTGACTACAAAGCATTTCTAAGTGAAAAGTACGTGGGAATAAGGGAGATACCGAGATCCCAGCCAATTTCAGCACAATACAAGTCTGAAGTATCCTTATAAAGTTAACAAGTCAAATTTAAATGTATACAAGGCTCAGGAGCATACAGGAAACAGGATCAGCCAAACCTTCAAAGGCACATCATTGTCTTTCAGAAAGCCCACTGAAAGACTCATGCCATAAAAAAGGTGTATTCACGTGGCTGATGCAGTGATAAACCCGGTGGAGAAATGCCAGAAGCCGGAGTGGGCAGGGGTGCTGGCTGCAGGGATGTTCCTGTGGCCCAGCCCGTTGTTACGGAGCACGTTGTCCTGCTCTCTCTGCTGTGGCACCACAATAAAATGGGTGTAGGTGTGGGGAGAGTTTGGTGGTGATTTCCTCCGAGGCAAGCAGCGACCACCAGCTCTGCGACAGGCGAGCCAGCCTTTGCAATCCCACTGCTGGAGAGGGGCAAGAAAATAATGCTCATGCCATGCCCAGCACCGTCTGCATCACACTCCTGAGCAGCACAAGCCACAGCCAGGAGTGCAGCACATGGTGGTGGCTTTCCTGTCCCCCGGGACATAAGCACCCTGGATGCCACAGATGGGAGAGGATGATGAAAGGGCTGGAAGAGGCTGCACGCCCAGGAGCTTGCCCCTGCTTTCTCCTCGGAGCTGAAGGCACCTATGGATTTGGAGCGTGTCTGCTGTGGGCACCTGGACAGCAGCTTGTTTCAGCACAGAGAGGTGGAGGGGACCTCGCGGGGTGTTGCAACATGGAAACCGTGCCAAAATGTCCCAAGTCTGCCCCTATTTAACTCCCTTAAGTACTAGATAAACAGCCAAATGTGCTCACTCAACGCCAAAGACCTGGAGTTCATTGAGCCTGCCTGGGCGGTGTCGGCACGGCCAGCCTACCATGCCTGATCTTTCCATCTCTGGTGTGTTATTTGTAAACAGCAGGCTCTATTCTGTCTTCATCGTGTGCCGTTGTGCGTTTGTACATTTTATGCATCTGTTGGAAAGCAAGAAGCGATGATAATAAATAGCAAAGCATCCACGCAAGCTAGATTGCAAACCATCCAAGGGTTGCAATAGATTGGCGTAGAAGTGTCGAGGACGTGCCCTGCCACAAAGACATGGGAAGAATCAAGGTTATTTCATGGCTTGTTTGTGAGCGGAAAGACAAAACCACCCTGGTTTGGTGCCTCAGAAGAGGCTGGCAGATCTGGGATGCGTGTTGCAGGACCTGGCGTGCAGGAATTCACGAACCATAAGGCCTTGTCAAAAATAATTTTTAAATGAAATGCAGTGTCCTAGCAAAACACATGTCTGAGACACAAACCAAAACCCAAAGTAGAAAATGTGGCGTTTAAAGGCTGGATTCCGTCTCAAGTGAATAGAAGCCACATGCATCCATCTGAGATCAGATTTTGGCCCGATTTGAAACTCTGCTGGCGGAGGAAGGCTCCATCTCCTTTGACAATCCTCTAGACCAAACCAGATCTTTTTGTGTTTCCCCCAGAGTGAAAAGACTTCTGACACGTGCCCCTGCTCCCCAGCTGCAGGTTGGAGGGTCCCGGGGCTGCACCATGTCCAGGCAGCAGCGAGGCCGATTCCACCTGCCCGACAGCCCTGCCTAGACCTGCACCCCTGTGCCTGTGCACCAGTTTGGGGCTGGTGAGCTCCCAGTAACACCACTGTGCACCGAGTGTCCTGCAAAAGTGCCAGTACCAAGGCTTAACCTTTATTAATTGGGGAGATGAAGAAATAATGCTGGAAAAATATTGTCAAATACTTCAAATTAATGATTAATTCTAGATGGAGTGATACTGTTTGATGTGGTCTTTGCTGGTTTAAACAGGAGAAGGGTGATTCACTCTAAAGGAATTTATAAAAACACAAGTATTTGCTCATGGACAATAAATACTAGGGCAGATAAAAAGGGGGATGAAGTGTTCGGCGTCATGATAGCAACTCCACTCGAGAAAACTTTTGACCTTCTCACATCTTAAATCAATGTGCCCCCCCCCACTTCGCTCTCCTCCAGGCCTGCCCTTGAGTTGGAGGGAATGGGTAGGTGGGAGTGTGCCGGGCTGGGCACAGGCTGTGCCGCTGGCAGGTCCCCCCCCGTCTCCCTCCCGTCCCCGCAGAGAGGCTGGGGCACCCTCCGGTGCCCGGCGAGGGGCACGGGGGCAGCACCCGACAGCAGTTTACACAATCTGTGTACACAGCCTAATCTGTCAATTTGCCTGTCGTAAATGTAAGCGTATAAACCCGGCGCTGAGGCTGCTGCGGTTACAGAGCTGCCCCGCCTGGGAAGCTGAGATTTATGCTGCCCACCGGTGAGCGAGGTGTCCCCTCCTGTCCCCTCCTGTCCCCTCCTGAGGCAGGCAGGCGGGATGTCCGGCAGGGATGGCTGCAGGCAGCAGAGAGCCCATCAGTAACCCAGACAGAGCCGCAGTGGAGGTGCCGGCAGTGCAACGCGTGCCCCACGGCACCTGCCAGCCCTCGGATGTGTACCTGGAGGAGGGAGCTTGCTATCTACCTTTCCCGTGGGAATACAATGCAGGCAGGATAACCCCTGGACCTCGCTGGGGCTCTGCCAGTGCCATTAAAGCGTTGACATCCGCTGATTACCCCGACACGATGCTGGTTTTATTGAGACAAGATTAGCCACTCGCACTTTGAAGGCAGGCTGGGTACACACCGTCACCGGCTGTCCCCCGCCGGGAAGGCCTCCAGAGCCTCCTTTCACTCTGGGCTTTATTTCTTTAAAAAAATTCTAGCAATTTTTCCCCTAAACATAACGGGGTGGGGGTGAGCACAGGGAGCAGAGAGGGCAAAGCCTCTGAGCCTTGCTGTGGCTGCTGCGTGGTGGCCAGCAGCGTGGGGTCCTGGGTCACAGCACCTGGTGGTGTGGGGCTGGTGGAGTGGGGCTGGTGGTGCCCACGGAGGGGCTGAGCCCCTGCCTGCGGCCGTTCCCCCGGCATCACCTCGCAGGCTGTCAGCAAGCCTTTCATCGCAGACCCTACTGACATCATCCTTTCCAAAACACCTGAGCTCCTCGTGGTCCCTCTGCTCATAACACTTGGAAGTGACAGCGGCTTCTGGTTTCAATTAACCCAGGGGTAGTTTGGGGACTATCTGATTGCACAGGAGTGGAGAGGAGAAAAGGCCTTTCCGAGCAGCGGCAATGGAGTGTGTGGGTGAGGAACTTCTGAAAAAAGCAGATGGTTTCTCTCTTTCCTTCCTCCCGCTTTGCCTTGTCTTTTTTTTTTTTTCTTCTGAATTCTGAGGAACAGACAACCCAACAGCACATTTTTCACCATCAAAGCTTTGCTGAAGGGAATTCTCCATTGCAATTTCATTTCTTCCTGATGTTCACAGATCGTAAAGCAAACAGCCTCTGGAGGACAAGGAGAGCAGATCTGTCCTGGGGTCACAGCAGAGGACTGGCCCAGCACCCTCGGTGCACAACAGCCTCTCCCTGGTCGTTGGCAGCCAGGGGAAGCTCATGCTCCTCCACATTTGGACCCATGGCCAAAAATGGCACCGTGGCCAGCCGCTGCCAACACAGGAATCTGGGACACATAGAGGCTTGCAGAGGTCTGTGACCTCCACCTTGAACATCTGCACCAGGATAACAGCCATGAGCAGAGGCTGCTCGCAGCAGAGGAAAGCAGGCACCAAAGTTCCCCTGCTGGTGCCACTAACTGGGGGTTTGCTGGTGTTGCCCTGGGAGGAGATGCACTCACAGGACAGCCAGGGCAGGTCCCACCTGGAGCTATCCTCCCGCAGCTTTCCCACGGCCACGCAGCAGCCAGGAATCCCAAATCCTTTGTTTCTGGGAGATATAGGGAGGGAGGAAACCACAATGCCATGAAATCCCAGCCCACAGTGTGCCTGTCCCTTAAATTACTCACACTCGTGTGCAACAGGTTTTGGAAGAAAGACAGTTGAAGAAGGAGGTGTAAAAGGAAAATAAGATTGAAGGGCAGACAGGGCTAGAGGATTCTGCCATGCTGACTTAAGAGCTGCTTTTTTAAGGCCTTTCTTAGACCTGGCAGACCTGGCAGTGCTAGTTGATTGCTGCCCCTGCGATGCACGGCAGCCCTGTCTGTGCCATGGGAAGATGCTCTTGGAAAAGGAGGAGAGAGAATTCACCCAGGAGCCGCAGCACAGGGAGGGGGTGGAGACAGGGATGCCAGCCAGTTGTGCTTGGAGGGCATGTATGGGGCTGGGGGAGAACACTGGTGGCTCTGATCTTCTCCCATCAGTGATTTGGATGCAGAAAGGGGGCATTTGCTTGGTGAATGTGTTTCCCCAGCCGGGGAAGTGATCTGTGGGGGCCGGCGTGGTGCCTGCTCCCCTGGGGCTGCCTGCGAGGACGGGCAGCAGGACAACATGCTCCCTACACGTGTGCAACCAAACTGCTGAAGGGAAGGACAAAACTGCCAGGAAGACAAATGGGGCTGAAATGATTCCCCTGGCGGGGGAGGCTCTGGAGCAGCTCCCGGCAGGAGTGGCAGCAGCCAGGAAATAACCTCATTGCTCGCTGGGGCTTGAGCCACGCGTGAGAGGGACAAGCTGGCGTGGCTGGTGAGAGGGACAGGCGTCCCCTGTGCCCCATCTCCATGGCCTTCTTCACCACTGCTCACGTAGGAGCTCCAGCTCTCTCCTTGCCATGAGCCTGCGGAGGAGGGGCTGGAGGCAGAAGTGAGGAGCAGCCAGCCCCGCGGGGTTTATCACCAGGCATGTGTCAAACTTGTCACCTCTGATGGCAGCATCGTGCCTTGAAGATGTCCCTCACCTAAGGAAAAGCCACTTACAGGCTGTGCACTCTGGATGGTGAACGGCAGCCCCCCCGGATTGGGATGTGGGTAGCACCGAGGGGACGGTGTGTATCGATGACACCCGTGTCGTGGTACAGCCAGTGGTGCAGAGCCACGGAGCTGAGCTGGGTCTGTCCCCATGTCCCAGGGCTCCAGGGAGCTGCTGACCCAAACGTGGCAGGTTTTGGGTGAAAGCAGGCTATCTGTGACAGTGCAGGCTCTCTGTGCCATGGGGATGCTCTGCCAGGATGAGGGCACCGCTCGTCCCCTCCCAACCTGCACCCTGGGGACCCATCCAGACCCCCCGCCCCTGCCAAACCAGGAGGGGGGTGCCGTGGGGTGAGGACGTCCATGGGGCTTGCCGGCAGCCCAGTGCAGCCTGACGGGGCCTGGAGCCAGCCCAGCCAAAGAGTTGATGGTTTTCACACCCCGTCAGCCTGATGAACGGCCCCGCTCCCCGGGCGCTCAGCGCCTGCAAGGGTCAATTACAGCGATTACTTCAAGGAGTCAAACTGGCTGCCGGCAGGGCTGGAGTAAAGCTGTGTTTCGGGTTCAGCTCTGTCACGGGAAGGAAAGAAGTGCCTGGGCGTGCGGTGGGGGGTGAAAGAGCCTCTACTGTACTGGGGGCAGAAGTCAGGGGGTGGTCGGGTGTTTGTGGGGGGAGGAAGGCTCTCCTAGCATGAGTCTGAGCAGCTGCGGGGGCTTGTGCAGCCCTCACGGGGACTCCAGAACCTAAAAGCAGCCCCTGCAGTCGAAGGGAGAAGCTAACGAGGCTGTGGCATTGTGCTGTAACATGAGAAACAGAAAAGAGCAAAACCCTGGCAATTAAAAATAAAGTCACAATAAAAGTGATTTAAAAGTTTGGGGAAGAACTTGCAAAAGGTATTAAAAGCTGAAAATAAGCACATTTGTAAATGTGCCAGGAGCAGGAAACCAGCCAGCGAGCTGGTGCAGGTCATGGATAATGGAGGCATCAACAGAGTACTCTGGGAAGGCAAAGTCTCAGCAGAAAAGCTGAGGAATGGTTTTGAAGATCGGGAAGGGTGCTCTGGCATTGCCCCTATCCCAGCCTTCCTGAGGGGCTGTAGCAGGGGGGCCCATCCCACTGCAGGGGCCTGCCAGAGATGTCTTCCAGCAAAGCGAGGAGCTGCAGAGTGGAGTGAGATTGGGATGAGGCCATGCCAGCCCAGCCAGGGTACCTGGCTGCTCCTGCCCGCCTGGGGCAAAGGGAGGGGAAGGCGACATGAGCCGTAGCCAGAGGGGCTCAGTGAATGTCACGGGCAATCTGGGGGAAGTCATCTGTAACAGTCTGGGTCAACACAGTGCTTGGAGAAGAGTCAACACCACCTCACGAATCAGCCAGGTCACCCACTGTGGGGAGCAGAGCGATGAGCTGGTCACGGGGCAATGGCACTTCCAAAATGGTTTTCCCTCAGCACCTCTCCAAAAGTCCCTGAATGCCCAAGGGACTGGAGGGATGTTCTCCTTGCAGGGAAAAAACAACTGGTTAAAAGACTTAGGGTCACCAAATGTAAATCTGAGAGCTGAGCGGGAGATCCTAGTACTAAACTTCAGGCTGGTAAAGTGGCAGAGGACATCCAGTATTGATAAAGGCAAAGCAACAACCCAGAGAAAAGCAGCCTGAACTAGCCACGCAGAACAGTGACCTCCTCTGCAGCGATGCTGGGTGAGAGGCAGGACAGCAAGTGTGATGCGTGATTAGGAAAAGAAGAGAGAACAATTAAATAGATCCTCCTCTTGAGTATTATGTAACAGCAATAAAGGAGTATGAAGAAAGGTCTTAAAGATGCTTGGGATTAGAGTTGGAAAGGATAGTGAGGAAAGACCAGATGTCCAGGTCACATAAGCTTGGAAAAGTTGAAACAAGATGAGCAAGGTCCCATAAGCTAGAGTGGCAGGTGGAGGGAGAGCTGGCATCAAACTGGGAACAGTGAAATTGTGGTGAGGACAAGTCCAAAACAAAGAGGAGGAAGCCCTTGCCTTCACCAGGCACTGTTCAGCTGTGAAACCTTCTGCACAGGCTGTTGTGTCAGCCAGGAGCACACACAAGGTGGGGGAAGCTGCGCCCACTGGTGCTCTGAGTCACCCTGCAGGCAGCTGGGACGGAGCTCGCTCACACCTGCCCTGCCAGCCCCGTCCCTGCCACTGCCACAAGCCGGGGGCTGGCACCGTTCCCCCAGGAGCAGGGGTATTTCGGCACCTGGTGCCCTGCGAGCTGGCCATCCTTGGCCTGGGAAAGGGGTGAAGGAACCAGAACACCAGACCATAAGGCTGAGCTGAGGACGTGGGGGCAGGTTCTGAGATGCAAAGAGTCGGGCAGGGCGCTGTGCCCCGCTGCTTTGCTTCTGCTGGGCAGAAATCCTCGCTGCCTGCCACAGCACCTCCGCCCCTCCCTGGCTTTTATGAGCAAGAATTGACCAAGATTTCCTCTGTCAGGTTGAGAAATACCTTGAGTCAGGAAGAAAAAGAAGTCGAACCTGCCCCAGCATCTCTCTCCTGGGCGCCTGGGCTGCGGGGCACACCTGGGTCACCCACAATCTGAGTGGGGTGTTGGGGCAGCAGGACTCAGCTGCCAGGGCAACGTGTGGCTTTTGGCAAGCTGGTTTTTCTGCTGCAAAGCCACTTGCTGCCTATAAGGCTGGCCAGCCCTGCTCTGAACCTGGAGCACCGGCAGGAGAGCTCAGCATCCTCCGCAGCTCTGCACCAGCACCTGACCCCCCGAATTCCCAGCGATGGGCAGCCCCCCCGGGGCTCCTCCTGCCCGCAGCAGGCAGCCTGGCCAGCATCCCTGCCCGCTGCTGCCCCCGCCACCATCCCGCACAGGAGGGCTGGGGGGCAGAGCCTCGGCCGCCGGCATCGCTCGCCCTTTCGGGGTGCTGGCCGGGGGTGGGATTTGCGGAGATTATGCCGGAGGAATTACAAAGGAGCAGACTTTCCCACAGACGCTTCAATCGCCGCTCTGAGAAAGTGTGTGAGCCGAGGCGGCCCGCCTGCCTCACGGTGCTTTGGGGAACGCACAGGAACAGCACACACGGTTTTTAATAATTAAGTAACTTTAATTGTCCTGGGAAAGCAGCACTTGCCTTGGGGCACTCTGCGCAAACTCATAATTAATGTTACCGGGAGAGATTACGGGAAGGAGAACTGAGGAATGATTCACTTTTGCTTTTTAAGCCTCTCCGTGTTAAAGCTGTATTATCCCCCAGTTTAAAGCCTCATTTAACTGTGAAGAAAACCAGTGTGCTGGCGGGGGGAGGCAGGGGGAAGGAAGGCAAAGCACCCTGACAAATTGCAAACAGTGGCGCGGGGCTCCGCTGCCAGCCGTGGTGGGACGGCGGCCGGCAGGGCTGGGAGCATCCCGGCTGTGCCAAGGAGCATGGCGGCAGGGAGCCCCGAGGAGCAGAGGATGCTCCTCATCAGCCCGGGCCCCGGGGTTGGCGTGTGTGTGTAATTCCCACGTGCACCTTCTCGCTTGAAGGCTCCACAGGCAGCCCCAGCACAGGAGCTGCCAGACAGTACCAGGGCAAAGGCTGGTCTCACCTGGTCGCCCCCCAGTACATCAGTAGAGGGGCAAATCCCAGGGATCCTGAATTTGGCAAAGCGTGACCTCTTCCTTGGAGTCAGAGGGTGACTAGCCCTTTGTAAAAATCAGATTAATTCTAAGCTACTAAAATAAGTGTTTCATGTCCTAAACCTGGCTGCGCATCCCTGCCACGACCTGCTCCCAGTCCTCCTGGGGCTGGTGCTTTCCTAGAGCAGCAGGTCCCCTGGCTCGGCCGTGCAGGGACGTGCCTGGGGTGGGTGACCAGAGCCCGTCTTTTGGGGCACATCTCAGGCAAGCTGAGCCCTGGAGCCCCCCGGAACCCACCGGAGGCCCCAGCCCTCCTCCCCTGGCAGCTGCCTGCCTCTGCGGGGCTGCTGATCCGGGAAGGATCCATTCAGCTCACAGGCGATGCGGTGAGCCCCACGGGGAGCCCAGCCGACAGGCTTTGCCGGCGCGGCACAAAGAGGTGGGCAGTGACGGAGGGATGCAAATCCTTCCCGGTGTGTGCGTCGCCTGGGATCCGCGGCGCTTGCTGGCGCGTTTCACCCACTTTAAAACCAACAACCTATTGGACTGGAGCGTCTCTTTTCTTTCTTTTTTTTTTTTTTTCCTTTTTGTTTTTTTTTTTTTTTTCCCCCTAAAGCAAATTACTGGCCTTCAC
>NW_015090872.1:7745332-7747547 GCF_001431845.1 Calidris pugnax | reverse complement strand
TTTTTCCTTTTTGATTTTTTTTTTTTCTTCCCCCTAAAGCAAATCACTGGACTCACACAGGACACAAGGTATTTTACTCTATAGAAATCCTTTTTTCAGGCAACTATGTCAAGAATGTTTTCATACTTTGGGCTGGATGGGAAAAAAAAAGGGCTTAATCCCCTGAGATGGTTATTTCTCTGAAAACAGACATGCAAATGCTGGACTTGTCAAACCTTAAAATGTTTTCTTTATTCAGGGAATTACTGCCTGCCTGCTGAGCCCGGGTAATGCTGACAGGCTAAGCCCGGGGCCTTGGCAGCAGAGCATGCAGAGTGTGGGAAAGGGCGGCTGAGGCACGCGCCAGATAAGATCATACAATAAATGATACAGCCCTCCGGAGCACACAGCCACTTTCATATGCAAACATGCCTCCCGGTACACACACACACACACACACTCACACACATGCACACACTTCCCGGGCAGGGTGCAGCACCTCGCAGCAGCAAGCCCGGGCAGACGCACCCGCAGACGCATGAACACGGCTGGGGGGGCTGAGCATCGCAGCGCCGGGGGATGCAGGGGATGTGGGGGGATGCAGGACAGGGTTTGCTCAGCCCAGTGAGCATCCCAGGTGCTGGAGGAGGAGGAGGAGGGATCTTCCCAGTGACCCATAATCCAGCCAGGCACGTTCCCTAATCATCCTGTCATGCCTCAGCGGCCGCATTTCAGCACTGCTGGTGCCCGGGCTCCTGTTGGAGCTGGCAGGGGGGCGGTTGGTGGCTTGCAGACCCTCCCGGAGCCCTGCGAGGAGGGGAAAGTCATCATTTAAGCACTTTGCTAGTTCTTTCTTCTGACTTGTGGGGTAAAGCCTGGCAACAGGGCCCAAATGACTCAGAAGGGGACAAAGGAGATCCAAAATGCATTGGACTTTTAACGGCTATTTTTTTAAGCTAGCGTGCTGCTTTTGGCCTAAGTGAGGCTTTTTTGGTACACATGCCCGGGGCTGGGCAACGCAGACCCAAATTCTGCTCTCTGACAGGGTTTCATTTCTAAACAGAAGCAGCGAGCGTGACCCCACTGGTGGGAGCGGCAGGACCAACGGTGCCATGTCCCTGCTCCCCCCGGGGGGACACAGAGCCCTCGTTTGGGCCGTTTTTGCTTCCTTTGCAGCGTGAAAACCTGATTCAGCCGGGACGCAGGCAGGCAGGAGGCTGGCGTGAGCCTCCCTCGAGCCCTAAGTGTGGCACCTGCACATTTGTTTTAATAACCCGGTGCCTGGCGATGCGCAGCGGGGAGGGGAGCAGCCGTCACGGGTGACAGCGCTGGTGGTCACACAGCCTGCCGCAGCTAATGACCCGCGCTCCCAGTGGCGCCGGGATAGAAACGGTGGCTGCTGAGCTACTGAAAGCCCAGTGAAAGCCACCGTGGGAGGGAGACATGACAGCAGCAGCACTTGGAGCCAAAACAGGCTCCTTCAGGGAGCCAAACGTCACCCAAGCGCAGCGCTGGCACCAGCCTGGGCCCCCGTGGACTGCTGATGGCCACAGCCACCCTCTCCTGTCCCATCATGGCATCATGTCTTGCTCTGAAGCCACCACCCATGTGTGCTGCTGGGACATGTTTTGTGGGGAACATCACTATGTTCCTCCTAACCTGAGCTTAGCTTTCGGCACGGCTACGGTTGCGTTTTTAGGGCACGCGGGAGCCCGAGTGTGGGGGCTGAAGGCTGCTGAGCACATGAGAGGTGGCAAAAAAAAAGGTGGCCGGTGATGGATGGCTGCCCTGCGCACCCCCAGCCCCCTGCATACTCGCAAATCACAGCTCCTCACTCTTTGCTTCTCTCAAGGTAGCTGGGGAAGGGGAGAGGGAGGGCGGGGGGATCCTGGCGTCTTACTCCCGGCTTAATACGGTGCATTCACACAGATAATCTGTCAAGGAAAAAATGAGCCAACAAGCTATCTATTCTTGTCTGCGCTATTTTCCCATGTCAGAAACAGGCTGGGCTGAAAAATGTAGGTTTCCCCTTTCATCTTGCCTTTCAGAGCCCCTGAACAAGATGCCTTTCTTTGCCAGCGCTCGCCGAGGAGATCTTGCCTTGAAGAGCAGAAAAAGGGGCTTTCTTTTTCTTCTTCTTTTTTTTTTTTTTTTTTTTTTTTTTTTAATATTTTTTCAAAAAAAAAAAAAAAAAAAAAAAAAAAAAAAAAAAAGTTCTAGGAAAAATATTAAACCC